>NC_041392.1:44620748-44699984 GCF_002162155.2 Triticum dicoccoides
CGCGGGTTTTGGCGGCCTCAGTGTACGAATGGGGGGGGGGGTGAAGGGGGAGGGAGGAGCCAAGCTTAGGGACGCGCTAGTCCGAAATGTAGGGTAAGTTACCAGCGTACCCCCACCGGTTTTGACACCGCAATGTGGAGCTTCATTTCCGGCTGATGGGTAGAAGGGGGATTTCGCGTGTCTGGGCTGCGGGAGCGATTTCGAATGAGGAGGGAGTTCTCGCGCGCGTCCAAATTTCTGGATAACAAGGCGCGGCGCGGGTTGAAGAAGAGGGAGTTTCAAAGCAGGTGAGACAAAAGATACTCGAGCTTGAAAATTTCGGGATAACAAGGTGCGGATTCCTTGTTTGGCAGAACAAACTTAACGTGTAAAAAACAATTCATACAAGACACAAGAGAGTCATGTCCCCTTTTACTATATTGCTATAGATGCCATTGAAAAAACTACAAGAAAAATGTAAAAAAATCGGGAGAACAAGATTACCCTGCACAGTACCAAATCGATTCGCACTTCCCTCAACAACAACAAAAAACAAATCAATTCCCACCAAAGAAAGAGTAATGTCCCTTTTTATATGATTACAGATGCCATAATCTCGAATTTCAATTTTTGAATCCACGTTATGTTGAATTCGAATATATCGTTAGGTGACCTTGCGGTTTATAATTGATGTAGTCATACATTTTGATCTTCCATCATATATGAACATTTCACTCCACCATATGAACATATATATTGTCGTCTACCATGTGGACTAAATTTGAATCAATTTTCCTTATTTGAATACGATTGTTGTCAAGTAATACAATAATTTAAATATTATCTTGATAACAAAAAACATACATATAACAGTAATCATATTTCACTATGAACTACATGTACCATACGCTCTCCAATTCAAATATTTGTATCCATTTTATGTTGAATTCAAATCATGGTACATTATTGGTCTAGGTAGCGAGATGTTTGGGATAATCTAAACCATGTTTTCATACGTATAATTTTTGGCTTAATTGGGACAAGTTTTGGTATAAGCCTCTTGCAAAACCGAAGATTCTCTCAACAAGCCGCGTGGTTCTGAGAGGGAACGTGTCACCTTTGTGTGCGAAACGATATACGCTGCCTCCCCCTTATTTTATTTACAGAGGCAACATAGAACTATATGAGTGCCCTGTTAAATTTTGGAGTTATTTCAGGTTCATTTGGCCTTTTTATACATTAATTGAGTTTCTGGACTTTTAATGTGCATAATCTAAATATGAATTGCATGCACATGCTCCAGTGCACCCAAGTGGGTTTAAAAATCACATGTGTGTCCTTGGTTGAATTTCTAGGTCCCATGGAAGAAATGAGAAAGAAATTCAAACATCTGGGAGTCATGACTCGTCCGAGAACATCGAGAAACTTTGAATTTAAATTCATGTAAATCTAAAACGCCTGGAAATCATGAAACTTGGCATGGTGTCATGTCATGGCACTAACATGTTGTGGTAAAAAATTGGGCCGATTTGGAAGCTCGTGGTTCTAAGAGGGAACATGCCACCTTTGAGTGTGAAATGATATACGCTGCCCCCCTTGAGTTTCTTAACAAAGGCAACATATAACTACATTAGTGCCTTGTTAAATTTTGGAATTATTCTGGGTTCGTTTGTCGTTTTTTATACATTAATTGAGTTTCTGGTCATTTAATGTGCATAAGTCAAATTTGAACTACAAGCACATGCTCTCGTGCACCAAAGTTGGTTGAAAAAACACACTTGTGACCTCGGGTGAATTTCTAGGTCCCATGCAAGAAATGAGAATAAAATTAAAACATCTGGGCATCATGGCTTGGCCGAGAACATTGAGAAACTTGGTTTTAAATTCTTGTAAATCCAAAACACGCCTGAAAATCATGAAACTTGGCATGGATGTCACGTCATGGTACTACCATGTTGTGGTAAAAGAATTGGCCGAATAGGAACATATATTGGTATAGGCTTTTGCAAACCGAAGCTTTTGTCAAGAAGGCTCGTGGTTCTGAGAGGGAACGTGCCACCTTTGAGTGCGAAATGATATACGTTCTCCCCCTTGAGTTTATTTACAAAGGCAACATAGAACTACATGAGTGCCCTTTAAATTTTGGAATTATTCCGGCTTCGTTTGGCCTTATTTACACATTAATTGAGTTTTTGGTCATTTAATGTGCATAATTCAAATTTGAACTACAAGCACATGCTCCCGTGCACCAAAGTTGGTTCAAAAATCACATTCGTGTCCTCGAGTGAATTTCTACTCCCTCCTTCCATCTATATAAGCCCTAATGCGTTTTTCGAGGCTAACTTTGACCAAACGTTAGAGCAATAATATATGACATGCAACTTACACAAAGCATACCATCAATTTTGTATGTCAAAGGAGCTTCCAATAATATAATTTTCATAGTATACATCTCATGTGCTATTAAACTTGTCAATAGTCAAAGGCTGTCTTGAAAAACACATTAGGCCCTATATAGATGGAAGGAGGGAGTAAGTCCCATGCAAAAAATGAGAATAAAATTCAAACATCTAGGCATCGTGGCTCGGTCGAGAACATTGAGAAACTTGGTTTTAAAATCATGAAACTTGGCATGGTGTCATGTCATGGTAGTACCATGCCGTGGTAAAAAAATTTGGCCCAATAGGAACAAATTTTGGTATAAGCTTCTTGCAAATCGAAGCTTCTCTCAAGAAGGCTCGTGGTTCTGGGAGGGAACGTGTCACCTTTGAGTGCATAATTCAAATTTGAAATACAAGCACATGTTCCAGTGCACCAAAGTTGGTTGAAAAATCACATGTGTGTCCTCGGGTAAATTTCTAGGTTCCATGCAGGAAGTGGGAATGAAATTCAAAATTCTGGGTGTCGTGGCTGGGTTGGAAACATTGAGAAACTTAGTTTTTAATTCTTTTAAATCCAAAAACACGCATGAAAATAATGAGACTTGGCTTGGTGCCATGACATGGCACCAACATGCTATGGTAAATTTGCAGTCCGATTTGCGAAGGCACACAAAAAATCAACAAAGTCATTTTGGAACAAGTGCTGTCACGTTACAATCAGAAACACAAGTATTATTGAAACCGTGGGCGTTCTACTTACTAGTACCATTTACGTGCCGCCACGCGTCCCCATTTTTTATTAGCTAGGAGGCGCCATGCAGGGTAGCTATTTGAGTACGAGAGGCGTGCGATCAGACCCCGCGTGTGCTTATCGGGAGGAGGGCCCTTTGACCTCCATCTGCCGTCCACCTCTCTCCCAAGGTCTCCATTAATGGCGCCCGAGCCTCTGTTTAATGGCGTGGCTATGTCTCACTCGACTGAGATTTAAGAGAGAAAAAAGAAAATCTTAAAGCACGGATCTGAAAGCACGGATCTTGATGCACGGACCTATATAGCATCTACTACGACTTATAGCAAGACTGATGAATATATAAGGATGATTAATTTTTTTGATCAAAGAAGGGCTTGCCCCTTTCGATTTTCATTACTGAAAACCACCACAATTCACAAGAAGTTCAGCACAACTCCAGCCTAACACGAAGGACTAAAAGCTACCAGATTGAAATCGCAACATCCAAAGAGGCCAACAAAGGCAAAACATCCGCGCTAGAACCCAACATTTCACAACCGACGACACCATCCACATCATAAACCGATTATTACATCAAAAGAAACTAGGAAACTAGTCTCCGCGGCGAGCGGCGATGAGCTCTTTCGTGTCCTCAAGACCCTGCTTGAGAACATCCACGGATTGCTCCACTAGTGTTTGGCGCTCGTTGCGGAGCATGTCATTCTCGTCCATAAGTTTCTTCAACAAGGCACTGGTCTCCTCCTGCTGGTCTGCACTTCGGACGATCTTCTCCCTCAGCAGGTCGCGCTCGGCCCGGAGCCTCTCATTGCCCTCCCTTAGTTGCCGGATGACACCGGTAGCTTGTTCAAACGAGGCTATCATGTCGTCCTACAACCTCGCCGAGCCGGAGATCTGATCCATCTGGCTATGGACGATCGCATGCATGCTCCTGTAACAGTCGTCGCCTATCAGCGAGAAATTTTCCCAGGCCGCCGCGGCGCGGCGGGACATCTCTACTACATTCCTGGTGCAGAGGGACATCTCTGCTGCTTCCGCGGTGCGGCCGGACCAGTCTGCTGCATCGACAGCACGGCGGGACCTCTATGCTGCTACTTCCATGCGGTGGGACATGTCGGCTGCTCTCGCAGCGAGGCGAGACATCTCTCGTGCTTCCGCTTCCATGCTCGCCTCTCCCCGGTGGCAATCTCTCGACCCAGAACTCACGCTGGCCATGGCAGACGCAAGGGAAGGATGCTGAATGACTTGTCTGTTTTTGTGGATGAGGAGTTGAGGAGGAATGTGCAGTCATCTTGGCATACTAGTATTTATAACCGAGTACTAATACGCTCCTAAGTGGGAAACCGTTTAGGTTGTGATCGGTGTGAATAGGTTTGCAATAGAATATAGCGTGGAGTAATTTGGAATGTGACGAGACACAAGCTCAAAATTTATTGACGGTTCTAGTTTCGAAGTGCGGCACTATTCCCAGATGGAGTACTTCTTTTTCTACTCCCTCCTTTCCGGTTTTATAGGGCTTATCCCAAAATTTTAGTTTTTCCATTTTATAAGGCTCAATTTGGTTGTTCCCCAACACTTGTTCAGATTCCAAGGTGCATTAAATCATTGCATGCAAGTATTAAGAGAAAATTAACCAATGCATGTACTTTATGCATGCATGCATTGCAATTAATGCATTAAACCTAACTCTCGGGACTTCTCGCACGCACCATCGTGCCACCCACAAAAACTTGTACTCTGAGTTTAGTAGTATGTTATACAGGAAGAGAAGAGGTGCACGCATGCACTCGTCCTCTCACACACGCGTCTGTTTTTTCTCGAAAAGGAGGATGATGACCCCCGGCCTCTGCATCCGGGAGTCACACACGCAAATTATTGAAATATATCGAGTGCAGTGCTTTGATGTGTCGCGTCAACTCGTACATCAACAAGAAGTTTGATTATCCTCTCCCTCGCGGACTTAACTGCACCTGCCTTTGGCTGTATGACAGGTTGGCCACACACCTGTAGGGCCCACCTATCATACACGCAAAGGCAGGAGCGTCCCTCCCTCACCCATGAGCGTGGTGGCTGGTAAGACTAGGAGAAGCATTTGCTACACGCTCTCCCTCCCGCACGCAGTGGACATGCAGCAATTTAATCGGTGTCAGGTGGCCAGAAGCGTACTGTAGTACTCCTCTAGTGCAGTAGTATCCCATCGTTGTTCGACTTCCCGAAGAGGCGAAGAGCCAAGCGCAGCCCGGACGCTCGTGTGGCAGTTTCATGTGTATGGTAGTCTAGGATAGTGTGTACTGTGCCTGTAAGCTTAAAATCGTTGGGGTCGGCTCCATGCTATGTGGCCGTCTCGAAGTTTTAAAAAAAAATTAAAATAGTCTTCTGGACCTACCCGAAAACTGCTGCGCCTACTTCCCGGGAAAAGCCCCGCCCTCAACTTTTAACTACGCGAAAATAGTTCGAGCTTGTTCATTCTATATAAATACAGTGCTTAATGTATGTTTATTCACCCATGGGGTTGTTCAATGAATGGAGGGGCGGGCAGCACAAGTGAACAATACTATAGTACTACTAGTAGTAAGTAGGAGTCGTACAGTAGTCACCTTAAATAGAGAGTTTCTTTTCTTTAATGCCACGTACACAAATTGAAACACTTGTTGTGGAGAGAAAAAAGATAATCACTCCACTATATATGGACGCAGGGGCCTGAGCGCTTGCTTTACTAGAGTTGCTCTCTTCATTCTCTCATCCTCTCCAAATATAAACAAGACAGCGGTAGCGATATTTTCTCTCTGCTCATCGCTGGTCACAGATCCGGCCGGATCCCTTCGGTCGGTGTGTGTAGAGGACTAAAAGGTGCATCGTTCACGCGGTCATCGCTGCCGAGGGAGGAACCCCATAGCTGCCGGAGGGGCCCGATCCTCTGACCATGCCGTTCTCTCCGACACATGGCCGGCTCGGGAGGTCCTCCGACCCTTCTTCCTCCCTGCCGTATTGTCCGCAGATCCGACCTCCCGCCGCCGACATCCCGGCGACCCTCAGGTATAAGTTCTTCGAAAGCGGCTTTGCTCTACTGCCCCAGCTCCCCACGTGTCTGCATGTGCATCTTTTTCTACTCCCATCAGCTCTTCCAAAGCCACCTAAGTTTTTAGTATTATTAGAGGTAAAGCTACTTCATGCATTCAAATCTAGGGCTTTGTTCAAACAACAAAGAAAGGGGGGAAAGTTCTAGCATGAATCTAGGACTTGATTCAAAGAGGAAATAATATGGTGAAAGTAGTAGAGACCGGATACCCAACCGGTCCCTTGGTTGAAAAGGGAAATAATGGGAAAACGTAATACAAACTGGATAAGGAACATATCTATTATTGGTTGAAAAAAGGATAGAAAGTGGCGGCTGGTGGACAAGTCAACATAGTATGTCCAGGATTAGATTTGCTGCCATCACATAGTAAAAGGTCTCCAGGATTAGATTTGCTGCCCTCACATAGTAAAAGGTCTCAGGATTAGATTTTCTGCCCTCACATAGTAAAAGGTCTCCAGGATTAGATTTGCTGCCTCACATAGTAAAAGGTCTCCAGGATTAGATTTGCTGCCCTCACATAGTACAATGTCTCCAGGATTAGATTTGTTGTCCTCACATAGTACAATGGCACTCCTGCTGTTTTCCCCAGTATGATAAGTAAGTTGATCCTTTACGCTGCTGAGTGTCCTGGTGTCCCCACGGTCCCATGCCCTTAAACCAACTCTTTAGCTGTTGTTGATTTACTGTGTCTGGTAAACAAGCAATGCCACCATTAAAGTAATCCCATATTCGAGGAATCTCATTGTAGATTGTAATGCTTCTGGTAACATGAAGCATTGCTGACGTTTTAAAATTTCTACTGTCCTAGCGTGATTGACATGAACATAATTAAGATGCTTCTTTTCATTTTGTATGTGTTTCATATATTCTTATTGACCAACAACTGTTTACTTTCTATCTTTTTGTGCAGATAGGGATATCCATTTCACCTTGTTGCTATTGTGACCATTTGGTGAACTGCACAAAACAATTTTTTTGGAATGAGTGTCTTGTGCGGTTCAACTAAAATGTCACGTGGGCAACATCTCTCAATTTTGGTGGAACTGCACAAAATGGTGATTGGAGTTTCCAAAATCTACGCCAAGTTCTGTTGGTAATCTCGTGCAACATTTTATTAGCCTTTGCAAGATGGAGCCGTCACTGTCACCACAATGGCACTTTACTTTAGTGGAACTGCACAAAAGGATAAGAAAATTATAGTTGCACCTTACATGAGCTGGATAGCCAACCTTAATGTTCCTCAATTTTAGTGCAACTACTAAAGAAGAACCTGCCAGCTCACAAGAGCAAGTACTTCTTGCTAGCTGAATGATGCAATCTTTGCTTCATTTCAGGTGAACTGCAGAAAAAGGTGCATGAATTGAATCATGGAACTCCAGGAAGACCTCATCCAAGTAGAGCTGGAGGTTGAGTTCAAGGAGGCCGCTATTAAAGTGAACTCATGCTCTCTTGTCTCCTTGTTTGTGCTGCACAAACATGCTGTGCAAACAGGAATACTCAACTACAAATGTTGTGACGGTTAAGAGCATTCGCCAAGTTCTTCGATTGTATGACATGGCTAGCCAAGATGGATTTAATCCCGATATTCACTTTATCAAAAGGCTCTAATGGGTTGGTTCTGAATCTTGCAAGCTAGGAATCAGTGAGATGTGTAGGCATCTTTGTTGTACTTATTATTTGAATCTTATTTGTTGGTTCTGAATCTTGCAAGATGGGAATTAATGAGATGTGTAGGCATCTTTGTTGTACTTATTATTTGGATCTTATTTGTTGGTTTTGAATCTTGCAATCTGGGAATCAATGAGATGTGTAGGCATCTTTGTTGTACTTATTATTTGGATCTTATTTGTTGGTTTTGAATCTTGCAAGCTGGGAAACACGACAAGATGATGCAGAGGACAACAACCATAACAAACAGTTCAAACTTGGTTGTATTATCTTTGTGAAAGTGCGACAAATGTGCTGATCGTGTGCATCCTGAGAATAATAATTCTAATTGTTGTGCATGTTGATCCTGTGGCACTGATAGAACGAGCGAATGCATTGCTTGTTTTAAGTACATATTTCTATTAAAGCTAATTAAATTTAAGTAAAGCGACCACTAACTAATATTATTATAGTACCAATACAGACCCGCTCGTGAACTGACGTGTGGCTGAGGGTGCATCTTCTTCCGGGCGTCCAACGGACGAGGGAGGGGTTGTAACTGTTGTCACCTGTACACACTCAGCTTACTGTTGAATCCAGTTCCCCAAGAGCTGAAAAACGAACTACTGCCGCCACCTACACACTCATTCACTCGAAGACACTCCAATGGCGATCCAAGGGGTGAGCCTGCTGGATATGGACTTCAGCAAGGACTTCCCCTTTGAGTTCGCCGTTTAGTCCTATGGCTGCACCAAGTTGAATGTGATGTACACCAATGATACAGACTCGGCGAAGCTCTGCCTTGCCTCAGTCCTATGGCTGCACTAGGTTCTGGAGCATTCACCCGTTTCATCGGCAGCGCCGAATGCACCTTCGCTACAGTGGAGAGAAGGAAGAACACGACGATTCGGCCATCTGGTGCAACAAGCTTGTCGACATCCAGAAGCAATACAAGATCATTAGCAATGGGCATGAGAAGGACTCTGTGGTTGACCTCACTTAGACCATCATCAACCTCTGATACGCCAACATGAAAGAAGACGACCTGAACACGTGAGAGGTACCTCTGAATCTAGCCTACATAACCTATGCGGCCAAGGACGCATACACATGGTACGACATGTACATGCAGATCTTGGACATGAGGGCGTGTCTGCTTCCCGTAACCGACGAGTACACGGATAGCCGCAACGTCATGATCAAGCATGCCAGGAAGGTCTAGATGTTGGACTTTATCTGTTTATAAGAACCTTTATCATCTGAGTGTTTCATGCATTAGCCTATGTGTCATAATTATCTGTTTTGTCCGAAATATTTCTATTAAGAACCCATTAACCTGATTGCTTTTTTAGTGGCTATTTGCTTATGTATGTAAACTAGTTCACTTGTCCGTAAAAAAACTAGTTCACTCGGCAGCCGTGCATTGAATCTCCTTCTCCCAACATATTCCCCTCCTCAGGTGGACCCAGCAGGTCTCTAAATTTTCTCCCACTTTCTTTCTCGATGTAAATTGAGTTTTCTCCCAGTACTTACTTTCCCCTAGAACCAACTCAACTGTCCCACGTCTAGCCTAAAAAATAATAATACCCCACGTACTATTAACTCATCAAATTAAAATGATATTTTATTTTGTAAGCTGAAAGTTCTTACAAAATAATAGTAACAATTGTTTATATATAACTTGGCAAGTTAACTCCTAGTGATTGCATACATAAGCTTGCAAAGATTTTACTGGCGTGAAATCATGTGTTTATGCTTTTATAACATTTCTCCGTCTAGCCCAACATGATATTTTCACCCAGCCCAGCAGGTCCGTGGATTTCGAGAAAAATGCAAATGGGATTTAAATGGGCTGCATAGATGCTACATCATTGTTTCACCCAGCCCACCAAATGGACTAAAAAAACAAATGGACTGACAACTCGGTCCATGGCCACAACCCAGTTTTTTTGTGATTTGCCAAGTAAGTCACTTTGTCAGGCCTGTTGGGCTGCAAATCTTTCAAGACGAGGAAGCTTCATTCGGCTGGCCGAGAAAATGGCCTATCAGTAATGAGAAATGGGCTGTACATTTTTAAAACACATTGTAAGTGCATCTAGTGCCACCCCTAGTTGGTTTTGGAGTATTGACGACAAACCTAGTTGAGGGACTAATGTGTTCTTGAGAATTGCAGGATAACACAGGTAGAAGTCCCTCATTGATTTGGTTTTACTACCAGAGATGACCCCCAAAAATGTATGAAGACATTGAAGTCAAAGGTGGTTTATGAAGATATTCACTTTGAAGACTATGACAAAAGAAGACACGTTATGAAGCCTATGGAGCTCGAATACTTAGATCTTTCATAGTTCTTTTTCTTTTGTGTTGAGTCATAGGAAGCACCGTACTGTTAAGTGGGGTCCAGGAGAACCAGTCAGAATGACTGAAGTGATGCCTAAACCAAAACCTATGTCTTCGAGTGAAGACAATGAGAGTGAATCTTGTCCAGAGCCAGACAAGTCAGCTTTGCTTGTAGCCCAAGTAAAGTTGCCATGAGAGTTTGAAATCTGACCGTTGCGACACGTGTCAGTTCCTTAGTGACCTAGGGTCATTTCGGACAAATCAGGTCGGGTTGCCAAGTGGCTATAAATAGCCCACCCCCTACAACCATAAACGGTTTGCTGCTCATATTTTAGTGCACGGCTTTTGTCGTTTGAGAGCAACCCACCTCGAAGCCTTTGAGAGAAAATTCCGAGCGAGGAGAAAAACCCTAACCACCCAGAGCCAGAGTAAATTGGGCATCACTTAAGTCTTCTTATCTGTGTGATCCGAAGACTTATTACACTTGAGGACTGTGAATCCTCCAGACGGTTAGGCGTCGCGTTCAGAGCATCCAAGAGACATTGTGGATTGCCAGTGAACGAAGTCTGTGAAGGTTTGGGAGTCTACCTTGAAGACTTTCGGAGTGATTGGGCGAGGACTATGTGACCTTAGCTCAAGGAGAATACGGTGAGGACTTGGTGTCCTGAGCTGCGTGTTTAGGACTGGGTGTCCGGGACTGTGTGTCCTAAGGTTTAAATACCTAGCCGCTCCAACCAGACGTACAGTTGTCACAGCAACTGGAACTGGTCCAACACATCATTGTCTTCAACGAGTCACCGGTTTCATCTTCACTTCCTTTTTCTTACTGTTACTCATTGTGAATCCATTGCATGCTTGCTCAATCTTTTGTCTTCACAACATGAATGTATGATCTGTTTGGCTTCATAACTTCTTCCTACCTGATCCTTATTACACTGCAGCTGCTTGTCATTGTGCTTTCACTCTATTGAATACTTGACCATGGCTGGCCTAGTGTAATCTAACTTCCGCTGCATAGTGATAGGCATAATCTTAGCTGTTTGTCTTCATAACTCCCATGTTTTGAAGACTTTCATAAAAATTGCCTATTCACCCCGCCCCCCTCTAGTCGATATAACGCACTTTCAATTGGTATCATAGCAAGGTGCTCCCTTGTTCTGTGTGATTCGGTTTAACCACCTGTAGTTTTAGCTATGTCGACTGCAGGGATAATCAAAGTCTCCGCTGCGTGCCCCGTCTTCGATGGAACTGAATATCCCTACTGGAAGAATAAGATGCGCATGCCTCTTGAAGCCATTGACGTCGACCTATGGTATGTCGTCGAGAACGGCGTTCCCAAGGCTGGAGAAGGTGTCACTGCTGCTGATGTCAAGAAGTTCACTCAACTAGACTCTACTGCCAAAAATATCATCTGTGGTCATCTGGCAAAAGGATAGTATGGCCGTGTGAGTGCCTTGAAGACATCCAAGCTGGTCTGGGACTGGCTCTCCAAGGTCAATGAAGGCATATCAACCCAGAGAGATCAAAGAATCAGTGTTCTACGCAACCTCTTCAACCGCTTCAAGCGAAATGACAATGAGAATGTCCAGCACACATTTGACCGGCTCACTGACATCACAAATGAGCTTCAAGCCCTCGGCGCCACTGAGATCACCAAACATGAAATCGTCAAGACGCTGCTGAGATCACTTGATAGTTCATTTGACATCCTAGCCCTGATGATTCAAGAACGTCCTGATTTCAAGACACTCGATCCGTCTGACATACTTGAGAGGCTCAACACACATGAGTTTCAGCTTTCTGAGAAAAGAGATATCTACGGTCCAAACTATGGGCAAACTCGTGCCTTGAAGGCAAAAGCTGTTTCCTCATCTGAAGAAGAATCTGACAGCAGTTCTGATGATCCGGAAGACATTGGAAGGTAACTTGCAATGCTAGTGAAGAAGTTCCAAAAATTCACCAAGAAGAAAGGCTTCAGAAAATCTTCATGATCAAGCTCAAGGAATGATGAAGCTTCTGCTCATGACTACAAGAAGAAAACATGTCACAAGTGCAAGAAAACTGGACACTTCATCTCTGTGTGTCCACAGTGGGACAATGAGAACAGAAGGAAGAAGAAGAGCAAGGAATATGACTCTGACGACAAAAAGTAGAAAAAATACTCAAAGTCTTCTTCCAGGTCTTCCTCAAAGTCTTCATCACACAAGAAGAGCTCATCAGGCAAGGCACGTGCATTTGTTGGCAAGGAGATGGATTCAGAGGAGGAGTCCGCTTCTGAGGAGGCAGAGGTGGAGTCTGAGGAAGAGTCTGATTCTGGCATTGCGAGTCTTGCTACAGCATACGTCGCCAAGTCCATCTTCAACACTAAAGACAATGACTTCATCACCGACACTGATGCAAATGACAAGAACGACTCCACTCCTACCTACTGCTTCATGGCACGCGGTGCCAAGGTAAACATACGCACTACTCGCTATCAAACATCTAGTGACGATGACTCTGACTGTGATTCAAAACCCAGCTACAAAACACTTGCTAAAATTGCAACTGAACAACAGAAAGCTATGGAACATATTCAAAAACTGTTAGACAGAAACGATGATCTGTTGGGTGCTGAAATGACTCGATCTGAATCCTTAATTGAAGACATAAAAAATCTTCACGTTAAGTATCAGGAACTTGAGGATTGTCTTGATCCTCTCTCAACAACTCATGAGAAGCTTTCCTATGATTATCTTCAAAGGAAGCAAGAACTTGAGAAATTGAGAGCGGCTCATGAAGATCTTCAAAAGGAAAACGAGTCACTTCGCGCCGAACAGATCAGTTCTGCTCAGGAAGGATTTGAACCACCATGTCTTAAATGCATTGAGCGTGATAATGCTACTTCTGTTGCTGAATGTTCCACTGTTACTGCTGTTGCAATATCTTCAACTGTTGATGTGGTAACTAACCCCTCTGCTGAGGATACCACTGCTATTGCTGATGAAAATGCTAGGTTGAAGACATTTCTTGAAACAGGGATGTACAAAAGTCAACATCAGACCTTATGTGATGTCCTCAAGAAGCAGATTCTGAATCGAAACCCTAGGAAAGAGGGTGTTGGGTTCGCAAGGAAAATAAATGCAGATGGCTCTTACTGGAAACCTGAGCAGTACCCAAAACCACTTGGGTTGCTGCAAAGGAACTTTCAGCAGATCCATCCAATTTATCTGGCTTCACTTGTGCTAACCCCATTATCATTGATGAATCCTTTGATGCAAACTATAAAGTGTTTAAGAATCAGAATGGTGAAGTGTTTGCCAGGTACATTGGTACTAACTGCAGGAATGGACCGCCTATAAAGAAGATCTGGGTTCCGAAAAAGTGTCTGGAAAATCTTCCTGTGAATGTCTTCATGACACCTCACTTGAAGAAGACAAACCTCAGACCAAAGGCTTCATACGGTCCACAGGCTTCATACAAATAGAGGACTCACCTGAGTCACACTAACACAAATGTTTTGCAGGGAAACCATACTCAGGAATATGAATATGAGAGCGGTTCATCAAACCGTCATGTTCATATGACCAAAAATTATTCTGCTTATTCCTATGAGTATTATTGTCCACCTGCAAGACTGTTTGCTAAGGCTTCAAAGTCAAAATTCTCAGATGTTGCACTTAGACTTATTTCTTCTAAGCCACCCTTGAAGATGTGGGTGGTTAAGAAAGCTTAACTCTCTTTTGCAGGGAAAGGTCTCCAGCAGAAAAACAAAATCTTCTGACGCTATTGCTGGGGACGTTAAAAGTCTTGTAGGGCGCAAGATAAAATGCTCGAATGGCATCATTATGTACTTCGTTCCTGAATCGCATGCTACTCTCCCTATTAGTCCTAATCTGGATTTAAGTTTTCATAACCCACTGGTTCGTCTAATGTTTTTGCTTCACAATTCTCTTCGTGAAGCCTATCCCCCTAACCGCACTGTCGGGTACGACACCAGCGACTTCAAAGTCTTCAGAATGGATTATTGACAGTAGGTGTACAAATCACATGACTGGCAAAAGAAGCCTTCTTATGGACTCAACCTTACGTCCATCCGACAAGAGCCACATCACATTTGCTGACACTGGTAAAAGTAAGGTATTGGGTCTAGGTAGAGTTGCAATCTCAAAGGATCAACACATGGATAAAGTCATGCTTGTTGAATCCCTTGGCTTCAACTTAATGTCTGTCTCAATGCTTTGCGATTTGAACATGATCGTAATGTTTGGAAAATATCGTTACCTAGTACTAATGGAATCTGACAAGTCTCTAGTGTTTGAAGGGTATCGGAAAGATGATTTGTATGTGGTAGATTTCTCAGCAGGGCCACAACTTGCAGTATGTCTTCTTGCAAAAGCTTCAGAATGCTGGCTTTGGCATCGAAGGCTTGGGCATGCTGGCATGAGGAACCTCCACACCCTAGCGAAGAAGAAGCACGTCATAGGCATCGAGGGCGTCAAGTTCAAGAAAGATCACTTATGCGGTGCCTGTGAAGCAGGGAAGATGACAAGGGCAAAACATCCTTCGAAGACAATCATGACTACTACACAACCCTTCGAACTGCTCCACATGGATCTTTTCGGTCCCACTCACTACTCAACTTTTACTACTACTGCTTGCCTCTATGGCTTCGTCATTGTTGATGATTACTCTAGATATACTTGGGTGCACATAATCCTTTACAAGACTGAAGTGCAGGATGTCTTCAGACGCTTCGCCAATCGAGCTATGAACAATTTTGGCGCCAAGATAAAGCACATCAGAAGTGACAATGGCACTGAATTCAAGAACACTGGCCTTGATACATATCTTGATACCTTGGGCATCACACATGAATTCTCAGCTCCATACACGCCACAGCAGAATGGCGTCGTCGAACGCAAGAACAGAACACTCATTGAGATGGCCAGAACACTGCATTCCATACAATCAATCATGTTTATCTTCACAAGCTTTTGAACAAGACATCTTATGAACTCCTAACTGGCAAGAAGCCAAATGTCAGTTACTTCAGAGTATTTGGCGCAAGATGCTGGATCAAGGACCCACACCACACCTCAAAGTTTGCACCAAAAGCACATGAGGGCTTTATGCTTGGATATGGAAAGGATTCGCACTCCTACAGAGTCTTCACCCTCTTTCATTACAAAGTTGTTGAAATAGTGGATGTGTGGTTCGATGAGACAAATGGTTCACAAAGAGAGCAACTGCCAAATGTGCTAGATGAAGTTCCAGCTAGTGAATCAATCAAGCTTATGGGAACTGGAGAGATTATACCTTCTGAAGCTCATCCTGAAGAAGAACTTATCATCTCAGCACCTGATCAACATAAAGACAATGCTAAGCCTGAAGACATTCCTCCCAACAACAACACAGATCAGCAAGAGCAAAGTCTTCGCCCTGTACATCCTCGTGTTGCCAATGAAGTGCAGATTGACAGAATAATTGACAGCATCAATGCACCTGGTCCACTCACTCGTTCAAGGGCAACTCAGCTAGCAAATTTCTGTGGGCACTTCGCATTCGTCTCAATATCAGAACCCAAGAAAGTTGAAGAAGCCTTCATGGAACCTGAATGGATTCAAGCTATGCAAGAAGAGCTTCAACAGTTTGAGCTGAATAATGTATGGGAACTGGTTAAGCGTCCTGATCCACGGAAGCACAACATAATAGGCACCAAATGGATATACCGCAACAAACAAGATCAGCATGGTCAAGTTGTCAGAAACAAAGCTCGTCTCGTTGCTCAAGGATATACTCAAGTGGAGGGCATTGACTTCGATGAAACATTTGCTCTTGTGGCAAGGCTTGAAGCCATACGCATACTGCTGGCCTATGCAAATCATCATAACATACTTCTATATCAAATGGATGTGAAAAGTGCCTTTCTCAATGGCAAGATTGAAGAAGAAGTGTATGTTGCACAACCACCTGGCTTTGAAAATCCAAAACATCCTAACATGGTATACAAGCTCAACAAGGCACTGTATGGCCTCAAACAAGCCCCTAGGGCCTGGTATGACACACTCAAATACTTCCTGAAGAGCAAAGGCTTCATACCTGGTTCCCTGGATCCCACTCTTTTCACGAAGACATATGATGGTGAACTGTTTGTGTGCCAAATATATGTGGATGACATTATCTTCGGCTGCACCAATCAGAAGTACAGTGAAGAGTTTAGATATATGATGCAAGAGCAATATCAGATGTCCATGATGGGGGAGCTGAAGTTCTTCCTTGGTCTTCAAATACGACAACAACGCAATGGCATCTTCATATCTCAAGAGAAGTATCTCAAAGATTGCCTGAAGAAGTTCGGTATGCAAGACTGCAAAGGCTTCACAACACCAATGCCAGCCAAACATCATCTAGGTCCTGACAACAATGGTAAAGAGTTCGATCAAAAGGTATACCGCTCCATGATTGGTTCTTTGCTTTATTTATGTGCATCTAGGCCAGATATTATGCTTAGTGTTTGCATGTGTGCTCGATTTCAAGCGGCACCAAAGGAGTCACATCACTTAGCTGTGAAGCGAATTCTTAGATATTTGGCTCACACCCCAACTCTAGGATTATGGTATCCAAAGGGCTCAGAGTTTGATTTGGTTGGATTTTCGGATGCTGATTATGCTGGTGACAAAGTTGATCGCAAGTCTACATCAGGCACATGTCACTTTCTGGGACGATCACTTGTATGTTGGTCTTCAAAGAAGCAGAACTATGTATCTCTCTCCATTGCTGAATATGAATACATTGCTGCTGGATCTTGCTGCACTCAGCTTCTGTGGATGAAGCAAACACTCAAGGACTATGGCATTCATCTAAAGCAAGTGCCACTTTACTGCGACAACGAAAGCGCCATCAAGATTGCCAACAACCCAGTTCAGCACTCGAAGACAAAGAACATTGAAATTCGTCATCACTTTCTCAGAGATCATGTTGTGAAGGAAGACATTGATATCATACACGTCAACACTGAAGAGCAATTGGCAGATATCTTCACCAAGCCCTTGGATGAGAAGAGATTTTGCAAGTTACGGTGTGAGTTAAATATCCTGGAATCCTCAAATGTCCTGTGATCAGGCACACATCCTAACACTTATGCGTATTGATGACTTAGATGTGCAACACACAAAGTAAAGTATATCTTCAATCAATGAAGACATACATTCTAAATGTGAATACATTAATGTGGAATTTGACTTCGGAGCGCCACGATAATTGTGCGCCGTGTCTGGGTCTAATACTTCCTATATGGTGGGTAACGCCACCACCAAACGTTCTATTTTGAAGTGTTTCACTCATGGCGTTACCTTGCAATATCTTCACATTTGGTTTGGCTTTGAACTCAACATGTCTTCATGATTATCTTCTCTACGTTGATTATATAGATGTATACATACTAGTGTTCTGTCCTCTACAGCATTCACTTATAGCTATGTCTTCTTGGTTGAATCTTTTGAACTAAGTGAATGTGATCGGACCCTAATCTCTCTATGCTTTCTATCTCAAATTCTATCTCTCCAAGTCATATGCATTCTATTGAAACTGTCGAATGTCTTCACTGCGTCCTTGTCAGCTGAAGATAAAGAGACAACCATAAAGTCCGCTTTCAATGCTCATTCCTCCACATAAAATCCGGAGAAGCAGGAACGACTGCCCGACAATCCAGGCGTGCGTGGGATGTGGAACAAAACCAAAACTTCCGCAAACTGGCCACGCGTTCCTCAGATGCGAATCGCCAGGGGCACCTGTGTAATAGCACAGTGCCGCCCCTGAGCCTATAAATTCACACTTACCGTGGTCATTATCTCCTTCTTCCACCCTCGCATGAACCCTAGCGCCACCGCTAGCACTCGACGACACCGGCGACGAAGCGCTTTGCTGTCGCAACTTCTCTGACGCCGTCCTCACGCCGACTACGGACATCGTCCTCTCCGCCGTCGCCGTAGGTGTCTTCCGTCGCCAAGTTAGGGCACGGAGGATTGAACTGCTCGGCATCAACTCCCACTTCCGTCTAGCAGTTCCAAGTGTGGTAAATAAAACTTCTTTGTACAACCCCTTTTGATCTCATGGTTCTATCACTTTCTACCATAAGAAGTTTATCTTCACACAAGTTAGATCTCTCAATCTGCATCTCATAACATGCCTAGTATATTCACTTGTGCTTCATGAAGTAGTTAGATTCCTCACTTGTACTGATCTGTGGGTTCGTACAAATCTGGAACCAACTTCTTGTCTATGAGTGAATGTCTTCGCACGATGAGGTCAATGTCTTCTAAACTGATTAATCTTCCAAACCTTCTGAGAATGCATATGACCTCTTCCCCTTCCCTCGCACCTTAATGCTGTCACAGGTACATGTCCGTGGGAGAATCCTTTGGTTCTCATAGTCTGCATTCATTTGCAGAATTCCTACAGCATCACATAAACTCTCCTGAAGCCAGTTCCTGTTGGTCCAGCAAAAGAAAGCCTTTGAAGCCTTTGAAAGTTTTGAAGCCTTTCAAGTTAAAGTTTATGGCTTCAGAAGCAGCAGCAAGGAAGGGGGGAAGACAGAGACGTGAAGGAACTTCCAAAGATCTGCTTGAAGACCTGGCAGAAGTGTATAAAACAGATCCTGAAGAGAACTATCGGCAGCGCAAGACTCGAATC
This sequence comes from Triticum dicoccoides, assembly GCF_002162155.2. NCBI lineage: Eukaryota > Viridiplantae > Streptophyta > Magnoliopsida > Poales > Poaceae > Triticum > Triticum dicoccoides. Next base: position 44,639,596 of record NC_041392.1, read on the forward strand.
CAATGGATTCGACGCTATTGGGCAGAACAATGGTTCAAATACCGCTTCGTCACCCAGGAGTATGCTGAGAAAAGTGCCATCAGGAGACCATGGGGGGACATCCGTTTCAAGAATCTCATACCCAGGACCAGAGATGAAGCCATTGCTCAAGGCTTGTACCCATGCATGGTTCGAGGACCATAGCCTGATGATGCACATCCGTCGTCACTACTCTGGTGTCGTGACGACAATCTGTTCAAGCGCAACTTCCAGTTTGCTCAACAATCAGCAAAGCTGAACAAGAAGAAATTTGGGTTAGACTTCAACCCTGGTCCCTCCGCACCAAGGGCAGATGGCACACGCGATGCCGAACCCAATATCATCGGTCTGTTTGCCAACCTTGAAGGCCTCATCACCCACATCCTAGTCCAAGGGACTGCCGTGAATGACCCTCCAGCTGACTCTGAGTCCGATGAAGCTCCTGCTGTACCGAAGCCAAAGCAGTCGAAGAAGCCAAAAGCTTCAAAGCCAGCCCCTTCATCAAAAGTCTCAAGGGCGAAGCCATTGGCAACTGCACCTCCTGAAGTCAGTGTGCAGTCTGAAGACGTATCACGCGTCTCCAAGCCCCAGAAGGCCAAAGTGCCTCAGCCACATACCGGCAAAGAGCTCACAGCTGCTGCCATTCTGCGCAGCGAAGCCATTGATCTATCAAGTGATGAAGATCTTGGAGATGATGCTCTAGAGCAGCTCATCAAAAGCAAAGAAGAAGCTGAAATCTTCAAGAATTTGCCTCTGTTTGATGTTGCCATCATCCACAATTTCATCGATGAATGGTTTGCCTCACCTGACATAAGCTTCGAAGATCTGCAGCTGCCCGTTGGCCTTAGCGTCGCATTCCAAGGCGTTATTGCTTCAGAACTTGCTATTGCCCAGCGCATAGTTGAACTGAAGCAGAAAATTGATCATGAAAAGGCTCAGTTCAAGAAGCATATGGCCAAGCTCAGCGTGCAAGAAGTGAAGAGCTTCAAGGCCATGTTGCATGAGCTCAAAGAAAATTTTCTGAAGAAGCATGCCGAAGCTCAGGGCTCACTTGAGCGAATGAAGTCTCTGGCGGAAAGATGTGTAAAAGCCTACAATGAGGCTGAAAAGCGCAAGGCACTTGGGCGTCCAGGATTGACCCCAAGATGGCCGCAAAGAAGAAGAAGCCTGCTATGGCTGAACCAGAGGCATCTAGGCAAGAAGCGGTTCCAATTGTCATCTCAACTGCAACGACTGGGTCGAAGCCAAAGAGCCGGTCAACAGCTTCAGAGCTAAAGAAGACAAGAACTGCTGAGGCTGAAGTAAGGAAAAGGAAGAGCTCTGAAGCCTCTCCTACTGCCCCCAGCAAGAAGAAGCGCAAGATCAAGAAATCTCGGGCTGCTCCCACAGAGCCCTTGATAGTTGAACCTATCTTAATGGTTCACCCCAATGCAGAACACCAATTGACAGTTCATGAGCCTGCTTCCACAGAGGATCCTGAAGCTGAAGACATACCAGCAGCCGACCAATTGCTGCTGAAGCCATTGGTCATCAGGACAATGTGCAAGATGATGCAGCCCTTCCTCAGTATGAACAAAGCGAGCTCATCAGCATTGGTCGTCCACTGACGCCAATTGCACAAGACGCGTCATGGGCGGATCACCCTCAAGAGGAAGAGGACTTTGAGGCACAGCCCACTCCAACCCCACAAGCGTCGTCTGCGTTCCGCAGGCTTCGCAAAGGTCCAAGGCCTCAAGTCCAAGCTGAAGACATTCCGGCTGCATCAGCCGAAGAAGAAACACCACAAGAGCCCACTCCAATGCTCCATCAAGAAGCAGTTCTCCAGGAGAACGTGCTTGTGACTGACCCTCCAGGTAGTCAAGCGGAGGAGGAAAATGTTGAGGCTGCCACAACAAATACTGAAGCAAATGTGGAGCCCTCCCCACCAAAAGCTTCAGCAGACAGTGAAGCTACTGAACCAGACACTTCTATTCCTGAGTCTGCTGCAGGTCCTCAATTTGATTACCATGTTGAGCACAGGCCTCATGTACAGAAGCCAGTCCCAAGGCTGCCAAGGTTCCCAGGTCCTGCATCAGCACCTGGCTCATTTCACATCAATAGCTTCAAGGCAGACAATACATTTTTCAACAGCTCCAAGAACCCCTATTCAAGGGAAAGGATTTCATCAGATAGGTTCTGGAGCTATCCTCAGCGCAGCTACTATTCATGCATCCTATACAACCAAGGTCGCATCTTCCCTCACAAGCGCCTTGATGTTGAAGCCATTGCTGGTCTGCCCTGCTTAGAGGAAGCGCTGGATTGCTTCAAGCAAGTGGGTCTGCTGCCGTTTATGACTGATGAAGAGCATTGGAATGAAGAGCTTCTCCTTCAATTCTATGCCACCCTCCATATTAAAGAATACAACAGAGATCCGAAGACATGGGCCCTGGAGTGGATGACTGGCAATGTCCATCATGAAGCCAATGCATTTGATATCACTGAGCTCACCGGCCTGCCCACTCCTGGCGAATTCTTCGAGGAAGGCTGTCAACTACATGCCGAAGCTATTGAGAGCATATTCCAGCGGACTGAACCCAATATGAGTCAGATGCTCTCAATGATGAAGCCATTGCCCCATGATGCACCCTATCCTACTGAGTTCTTCATTGAAGACCTTGAGTACCTGCCCAGGACCATATATCACATCATCCGGTGGACTCTCTCGCCCATTAAGGGGCACTCTCCAAATGCAAAGATTGAGGGTGCAATGAAGACTATGATATTCTGCATCCTTCATGGCAAATGCTTCAACGCACAGGATTTCTTCATACGCCAACTTGCAGCGTCAGGCTCAGACTTATTTGGTTTGAAGTTCTATGCTCCTTGGGTGATGAGGCTGATCAAACTGCACTCTGCAATCTCGTATCAGCCCTCAGCCCGAAATCATCGGATCTTCTTGCCGGATGTGGATACCTCTGCTGAAGCTATATATCTAGAGCCTGCCAAGCAACCGTTGAGTCTTTAGAATGCAGAACACCAGAGCTTCACTCAGAATGATGGAGGTGTTGAAGCCATCTCCAGGGTGTATCCTTTGGCTGGCACTACACGTGCGCCACACCCTGCTTCAACTGAAGCCACTGATAGTGCAACTGCTTCAAGACCCAAGAAGCGCACTCGTGTTCTCACTGACCGAGAGCTTCTTGTGGCCCTTCATCAAAAACAAGATAGGCATCATGACTGGCTAAAGCGTCAGATGAAAAGCCTCTTGGTGGATGTTAATCGTCTTCAAAATCTTGCCACCAAGAATGCCTTGGTCACTCAAGAAACCTGTCGTCGTACCTGGAATGGGCTCTCAATGATCTGTACTGAAGCTGAACTTGAAGAGGATGGCTTCACAGAACGATTCAAGTTTGACACCACACCTCCTAGAAGGGCTGTGATGCGCAACACACCATCACTTGAAGACTCTGAGTTTTCTTCATCTGCTGCCACAGTCACTGCCAAAATCATTGATGAAGAAGACGATGCTACATCACCGCCACCTACTTCAGCACATCCAAGCTCTTCTGCACCACCAAACACCTCCAACGACCCTGCTGCTCCTGGGAATAAGTAGACACTCTATGTTTTCAAACCTTTTTGATCCTTGCTGACAAAAGGGGGAGAAGCATATGGGTTGATAGTCTTCAAGCGGGTCCATATGGGCGGATGCTTTAAGTTTTGCTATATTTTTGCTTCATGCATACAACTCTCGTTTTTTGCTTCATTTGGTTCTTATGAGTTGTAACACTTAAACCAGATGGTCGTCTGCTACTTGTTTGCCACCCTGTTTTGCGAAGATAAATTCCGCATGTGCGACGATAAATTCCCCACTTATCTCATTCTGCAGACGTCCATTTTCCATTATGCATGTCATTATCTTCATATACTTTCACATGCATAGTGGATTGTCATCATAAGCTGAAGTGGATCTCCTAAAGTACAACCTGCCATGTGCATTTGCATTCCAAAAGCAAATTAACCTATATGCACGTCTTCAGGGGGAGCCCTTGCAACTTATGAAGACAATTCCTCACCCTTTACAATTTCACAGACTATATTCCCCGTTGAAAACTTCAACTAGTTTGTCATCAATCACCAAAAAGGGGGAGATTGTAAGTGCATCTAGTGCCACCCCTAGTTGGTTTTGGAGTATTGACGACAAACCTAGTTGAGGGACTAATGTGTTCGTGAGAATTGCAGGATAACACAGGTAGAAGTCCCTCATTGATTCGTTTTTACTACCAGAGATGACCCAAAAAAATGTATGAAGACATTGAAGTCAAAGGTGGTTTATGCAGATATTCACTTTGAAGACTATGACAAAAGAAGACACGTTATGAAGCCTATGGAGCTCGAAGACTTAGATCTTTCGTAGTTCTTTTTCTTTTGTGTTGAGTCATAGGAACCACCGTACTGTTAAATGGGGTCCAGGAGAACCAGTCAGAATGACTGAAGTGATGCCTAAACCAAAACCTATGTCTACGAGTGAAGACAATGAGAGTGAATCTTGTCCAGAGCCGGACAAGTCAGCTTTGCTTGTAGCCCAAGTAAAGTTGCCATGAGAGTTTGAAATCTGACCGTTGCGACACGCGATAGCCGCTGCATCTCAGTACGACCCCAACTACTATTATGGATATCCGCCAGGCCAGCCGTGGCCATAGACCAACTTAGGCCAAAATTCTGAGCTTGGGGGAGTACGTATTTCCCACCGACATTACATTTATGATCACACACTCATTGCTAGATGTCAGTGCTCATACTTTCTCATTGTATCATCCATGCTAGTTTACTTTCCTTTTAATGCTTTCTTTTTGTGTGTTTAATAAACCTTAAGAAAAACCAAAAAAATTAGTTGTAGATTTTAATTAGTTTACTTTCCATGCTTGTAGAAGTAATTAAATAGAAAACCCAAAAATATTTCATGTTCTTCTTTTACTTGTTGGGAGCTTTCCCATGTAAATGGTTTTATTTCTTTTCTTTTCTTTGGGGGTCGATAGGAGAAGACCATGATTAAATTGTTGAAGTGGCTCTTATATGCATATTGCCTTGTCTTCTCCTGTTTATTGAATGCTTGCAGATTCCAGCTTAGTCCAATGCGCATGCACACTTACTATTATTCACATCGTTCGGTCGTGTAAGTTGTTGGGGAATGTAGTAATTTCAAAAATTTCCTACGCACACGCAAGGTCATGGTGATGCATAGCAATGAGAGGGGAGAGTGTTGTCTACGTACCCTCGTAGACCGTTCGCGGAAGCGTTATATCAACGCGGTTGATGTAGTCGTACGTCTTCATGATCCGACCGATCCAAGTACCAAAAACATGGCACCTCCGAGTTCTGCACATGTTCGTCTCGGTGACGTCCTCGCCTTCTCGATCTAGCAAGAGGGGCGAAGTAGTAGATGAGTTCTGGCAATACGACAGCGTGATGACGGTGTTGGTGAAGAACAATCTCCGCAGGGCTTCGCCTAAGCACTATGAAAAACTAGGACGGAGGATAAACTAAAGGGGGTGGGGTTGCCGGCACACGGCTTGGTGTTTCTTGATTTCTTGGGTGCTAGCCCTACCCCTCTATTTATATGCTGAGCCTTGGGGTCGAACCTTGGAGTAAAAGCCTCCACAAAGTCGGTTTCAGCCGAAACGCAAGAGTCCTTCTCGGACTCCAGGGCCAGACGCCAGGGACCCTGGCGTCTGACCCCTGGACTCCGCAAAACTTCCTTTTTCGCTTTCCAAAAACCTCGTGGGCTTTCCCCTTTGGCCCAAATAAAGTGTTCTCTTACCCAAACATTCGGGAAACATCCGGAACCCCTTCCGGTGAATTCCGGAACCCTTTCGGTGACCAAACACTATTATCCCATATATCAAACTTTATCTCCGGACCATTCCGGAGTTCCTCGTCATGTCCGTGATCTCATCCCGGACTCCGAACAACATTCGGTCACAAATGTACATAACTCATATAGTACTATATCGTCAATGAACGTTAAGCGTGCGGACCCTACGGGTTCAAGAACTATGTAGACATGACCGAGACACCTCACTGGTCAATAACCAATAGCGGGACCTGGATGCCCATATTGGCTCCTACATATTCTATGAAGATCTTTATCGGTCAGACCGCATAACAACATACATTGTCCCCTTTGTCATCGGTATGTTACTTGCCCGAGATTCGATCATCGGTATCTCAATACCTAGTTCAATTTCGTTACCGGCAAGTCTCTTTACTCATTCCGTAATACATCATCCCGCAACTAACTCATTAGTTGCAATGCTGGCAAGGCTTATAGTGATGTGCATTACCGAGTGGGCCCAGAGATACCTCTCCGACAATCGGAGTGACAAATCCTAATCTCGAAATACGCCAACCCAACAAGTACCTTTGGAGACACCTGTAGATCACCTTTATAATCACCCAGTTACGTTGTGACGTTTGGTGGCACACAAAGTGTTCCTCCGGTAAACGGGAGTTGCATAATCTCATAGTCATAGGAACATGTATACGTCATGAAGAAAGCAATAGCAACAAACTAAACGATCAAGTGCTAAGCTAACGGAATGGGTCAAGTCAATCACATCATTCTTCTAATGATGTGATCCCGTTAGGAAAACGACAACTCATGTCTATGGTTAGGAAACTTAACCATCTTTGATCAACGAGCTAGTCAAGTAGAGGCATACTAGTGACACTGTGTTTGTCTATGTATTCGCACATGTATTATGTTTCCGGTTAATACAATTCTAGCATGAATAATAAACATTTATCATGAAATAAGAAAATACATAATAACTTTATTATTGCCTCTAGGGCATATTTCCTTCAGTCTCCCACATGCACTAGAGTCAATAATCTAGATTACACAGTAATGATTCTAACACCCATGGAGCCTTGGTGCTGATCATGTTTTGCTCGTGGAAGAGGCTTAGTCAACGGCTCTGCAACATTTAGATTCGTATGTATCATGCAAATTTCTATGTCTCCCACCTGGACTAAATCCCGGATGGAATTGAAGCGTCTCTTGATGTGCTTGGTTCTCTTGTGAAATCTGGATTCCTTTGCCAAGGCAATTGCACCAATGTTGTCACAAAAGATTTTCATTGGACCCGATGCACTAGGTATGACACCTAGATCGAATATGAACCCCTTCATCCAGACTCCTTCATTTGCTGCTTCCGAAGCAGCTACATACTCCGCTTCACACGTAGATCCCGCCACGACGCTTTGTGTAGAACTGCACCAACTGACAGCTCCACCATTTAATATAAACACGTATCCGGTTTGCGATTTAGAATCGTCCGGATTAGTGTCAAAGCTTGCATCAACGTGACCATTTACGATGAGCTCTTTGTCACCTCCATAAACGAGAAACATATCCTTAGTCCTTTTCAGGTATTTCAGGATGTTCTTGAGCGCTGTCCAGTGATCCACTCCTGGATAACTTTGGTACCTCCCTGCTAGACTTATAGCAAGGCACACATCAGGTTTGGCACACAGCATTGCATACATGATAGAGCCTATGGCTGAAGCATAGGGAACATCTTTAATCTTCTCTCTATCTTCTACAGTGGTCGGATATTGAGTCTTACTCAACTTTACACCTTGTAACACAAGAAAGAACCCTTTCTTTGCTTGATCCAGTTTGAACTTTTTCAAAACTTTGTCAAGGTATGTGCTTTCTGAAAGTGCAATTAAGCGTCTTGATCTATCTCTATATAGATCTTGATGCCCAATATGTAAGCAGCTTCACCGAGGTCTTTCATAGAAAAACTTCTATTCAAGTATCACTTTAAGCTATCCAGAAATTCTATATCATTTCTAATCAGCAATATGTCATCCACATATAATATCAGAAATGCTACAGAGCTCCCACTCACTTTCTTGTAAATACAGGCATCTCCAAAAGTCTGTATAAAACCAAATGCTTTGATCACACTATCAAAGAGTTTATTCCAACTCCAAGAGGCTTGCACCAGTCCATAAATGGATCGCTGGTGCTTGCACACTTTGTTAGCTCCCTTTGGATCGACAAAACATTCTGGTTGGATCATATCCAACTCTTCTTCCAGAAATCCATTCAGGAATGCAGTTTTGACATCCATTTGCCAAATTTCATAATCATAAAATGCGGCAATTGCTAACATGATTTGGACAGACTTAAGCATTGCTACGGGTGAGAAGGTCTCATCGTAGTCAATCCCTTGAACTTGTCGAAAACCTTTTGCAACAAGTCGAGCTTTATAGATAGTAACATTACCGTCAGCGTCAGTCTTCTTCTTGAAGATCCATTTATTCTCAATTGCTTGCTGATGTCTACTACCTTCTTCTTGTAGACATTGTTGGGCCTCCAAGTGCAGAGGTTTGTAGGACAGTAGCAAATTTCCCTCAAGTGGATGACCTAAAGTTTATCAATCTGTAGGAGGCGTAGGATGAAGATGGTCTCTCTAAAGCAACCCTGCAACCAAATAACAAAGAGTCTCTTGTGTCCCCAACACACCCAATACAATGGTAAATTGTATAGGTGCACTAGTTCGGCGAAGAGATGGTGATACAAGTGGTATATGGATAGTAGATAAAGGTATTTGTAATCTGAAAATATAAAAACAGCAAGGTAACTAATGATAAAAGTGAGCGTAAACGGTATTGCAATGTATGTAAATAAGCCGTAGGGTTCATACCTTCGCTAGTGTAAGTTCCCTCAACAATAATAACATAATTGGATCATATAACTATCCCTCAACATGCAACAAAGAGTCACTCCAAAGTCACTAATAGCAGAGAACGAACAAAGAGATTATGGTAGGGTACGAAACCACCTCAAAGTTATTCTTTCCAATCAATTTGTTGGCCTATTCCTATAAGTGTCACTGAGGGAGTCTTGGATTAGGGGGTATCCGGACAGCCGGACTATATCATTTGGCCGAACTGTTGGACTATGAAGATACAAGATTGAAGACTTCGTCCCGTGTCCGGATGGGACTCTCCTTGGCGTGGAAGGCAAGCTTGGCAATACGGATATGTAGATATACTTCCTTGTAACCGACTCTGTGTAACCTTAGCCCCCTCCTGTGTCTATAGAAACCGGAGGGTTTATTCCGTAGGACCAAGAACAACAATCATACCATAGGCTATCTTCTAGGGTTTAGCCTCTTCGATCTCGTGGTAGATCAACTCTTGTAATACTCATATCATCAAGATCAATCAAGCAGGGGGAGAGTTTTACCTCCATAGAGAGGGCCTGAACCTGGGTAAAAACATCGTGTTCCCCGTCTCCTGTTACCATCTGCCTAGACGCACAGTTCGGGACCCCCAACCCAAGATCTGCCGGTTTTGACACCGACAATCACAAATAGCCCTAGAGTTTGTAGTAGATTAACACCTTAAGACACAAATCAACCAAAACCCTAATGTCACCTAGATACTCCAATGTCACCTCAAGTATCCGTGGGTATGATTATACGATATGCATCACACCATCTCAGATTCATCTATTCAACCGATGCATAGAACCTCAAAGAGTGCCCCAAAGTTTCTACCGGAGAATCACGACGAAAACGTGTGCCAACCCCTATGCATAGGTTCATGGGCGGAACCCGCAAGTTGATCACCAAAACATACATCAAGTGAATCACGTGGTATCCCATTGTCACCACAGATACGCACGGCAAGACATACATCAAGTGTTCTCAAATCTTTAAAGACTCAATCTCATAAGATTACTTCAAAGGGGAAACTCAATCCATTACAAGAGAGCAGAGGGGGGAAGAAACATCATAGGATCCAAATATAATAGCAAAGCTCGCGATACATCAAGATCGTATCACCTCAAGAACATGAGAGAGAGAGAGAGATCAAACACATAGCTACTAGTACATACCCTTAGCTCCGAGGGAGAACTACTCGCTCCTCATCATGGAGAGCACCGGGATGATGAAGATGGCCACAAGAGAAGGATTGCCCCCTCCGGCAGGGTGCCTGAATGGGTCTAGATTGGCTTTCGGTGGCTACGGAGGCTTCTGGCGGCGGAACTCCCGATCTATTGTGTGTTCTGGAGGTTTTAGGATACGTAGGTATATATGGGTGCAGGAAGTACGTCGGTGGAGCTTCAGGGGCCCCACGAGGTAGGGGGCGCGCCCTGGGGGGCGCCCCCACCCTCGTGAGCACCTCCCTTGGCTCCTGACGTGGGGTCCAAGTCCATCCGGTAGCTTTCCTTCCAAAAATAACTTCTTTAGTTGATTTCGTTCTGTTTCGACTCCGTTTGATATTCCATTTCTTCAAAACACTGAAATAGGAAAAACAGTAATTCTGGACTGGGCCTCCGGTTAATAGGTTAGTCCAAAAATAATATAAAAGTGGATAATAAAGCTCAATATTTCCCAAAACAGTAGATAACATAGCATGGAGTAATCAAAAATTATAGATACGTTGGAGACGTATCAAGCATCCCCAAGCTTAATTCCTCCTCGTCCTCGAGTAGGTAAATGATAAAAACAGAATTTTTGATACGGAGTGCTATTTGGCATAATTTCAATGTAATTCTTCTTAATTGTGGTATGAATATTCAGATCCAAAAGATTCAAGACAAAAGTTCATATTGACATAAAAATGATAATACTTCAAGCATACTAACTAAGTAATTATGTCTTCTCAAAATAACATGGCCAAAGAAAGTTCATCCCTACAAAATCATATAGTTTAGTCATGTTTCATTTTCGTCACACAAGAATGCTCTCATCATGCACAACCCAGATGACAAGCCAAGCAATTGTTTCATACTTAAGTAATCTCAAACTCATAAACTTTCATGCAATACATGAGCGCGAGCCATGGATATAGCACTATGGGTGGAATAGAATATAATGAGGGGGTTATGTGGAGAAGATAAAAAGGAGAAAGTCTCACATCAATGAGGCTAATCAATGGGCTATGGAGATGCCCACCGATTGATGTTAATGCAAGGAGTAGGGATTGCCATGCAATGGATGCACTAGAGCTACAAATGTATGAAAACTCAACAAAAGAAACTAGTGGGTGTGTATCCACCTTGCTTGCTCATGAAGACCTAGGGCACTTGAGGAGGCCCATTGTTGGAATATACAAGCCAAGTTCTATAATGAAAAATTCCCACTAGTATATGAAAGTGATAACATGAGAGACTCTCTAGTATGAATGTCATGGTGCTACTTTGAAGCACAAGTGTGGTAAAAGGATAGTAACATTGTCCCTTCTCTCTTTTTCTCTCATTTTTTGGGCCTTCTTTTTTTATGGCCTTTCTATTTTTTGGGGCCTTCTCTTTTTTCATGGCCTTTGTCTTTTTTTTATTCCTCACTTGGGACAATGCTCTAATAATGATGATCATCACACTTCTATTTATTTACAACTCGATACTAGAACAAAGATGACTCTATATGAATGCCTCCGGCGGTGTATCGGGATATGCAATGAACCAAGAGTGACATGTATGAAAGAATTATGAACGGTGGCTTTGCCACAAATACTATGTCAACTACATGATCATGATAAGCAATATGACAATGATGAATGTGTCATGATGAACGAAATGATGGAAAGTTGCATGGCAATATATCTTGGAATGGCTATGGAAATGCCATAATAGGTAGGTATGGTGGCTGTTTTGTGGAAGATATAAGGAGGATTATGTGTGACAGAGTGTATCATATCACGGGGTTTGGATGCTTCGGTGAATTTTGCACCAACTCTCAATGTGAGAAAGGGCAATGCACGGTACCGAAGAGGCTAGCAAGGATGGAAAGGTGAGAGTGCGTATAATCCATGGAGTCAACATTAGTCATAAAGAACTCACATACTTATTGCAAAAATCTACAAGTCATCAAAAACCTCGGTACTACGCGCATGCTCCTAGGGAGATAGATTGGTAGGAAAAGACCATCGCTCGTCCCCGACCGCCACTCATAAGGAAGACAATCAAATAACACCTCATGTTTCAAATTTGTTGCATAACGTTTACCATACGTGCATGCTACGGGACATGCAAACCTCAACACAAGTGTTTATAAATTTCACAACTACTCAACTAGCATGACATTGATATTATTACCTCCATGTCTCAAAATAATCATCAAGCATCAAACTTCTCTTAGTATTCAAAACCCTCATAAGAAAATTTTACTAATCTTGAATACCTAACATATTAGGATTTTAAGCAAATTACCATGCTATTTAAGACTCTCAAAATAATCTAAGTGAAGCATGAGAGTTCATCTATTTCTTCAAAATAAAACTACCATCATGCTATAAAATATATAAGTGAAGCACTAGAGCAAACGACAAATTACTCCGAAAGATATAAGTGAAGATCAATGAGTAGTCGAATAATTATGCAACTATGTGAAGACTCTCTAACATTTAATAATTTAAGATCTTGGTATTCTATTCAAACAGCAAGCAAAACAAAATAAAATGACATTCTAAGAATGGCAAACATCATGTCAAGAAGCAAAAATATAGGATCAACCGAAACTAACCGATAGTTGTTGAAGAAGAAAGGTGGGATGCCAACCGGGGCATCCCCAAGCTTAGATGCTTGAGACTTCTTGAAATATTATCTTGGGATGCCTTGGGCATCCCAAGCTTGAGCTTTTGTGTCTCCTTAATTCCTCTCATATCACGGTCTCCCTAAATCTCAAAAGCTTCATCCACACAAAAGTCAACAAGGACTCGTGAGATAAGTTAGTATAAACTATTGCCAAAAACTTATCATACTCTACTGTAGAAAATCCCTAAAATTGTTATTCAACATTGCATAATAAATGCCTCTGCATATTTAATAATCCTGTCCTCAAATAGAACCATTAAAGAAGCAAACACATGCAAACAATGCAAACATAACAGCAATCTGCCTAAACAGGACAGTCTGTAAAGAATGTAGCAACATCCATACTTCCCTAGCTGCAAAAATTATTAAAGAAAATTCCCACTGTAGTAAATTTACCAGATCTTAATATGAAAAGGTTTCAACATTTTATTACATTCTGACTTTTCTAGGGAATTATTGCAACAGCGGTAAACTTTCTGTTTTCAAACAGCAACATGAAGACTTGTAAAATAGGCATAGTAAAGGCTATCAATGCCACTTTTATTGAAATAAAAGATGCAGAACATTGTTCTAAATAACAGTAATCAAATCCTAAAAAAATAAATTGATGCTCCAAGAAAAACACATATCATGTGGTAAATAAAAATATAGCTCCAAGTAAAGTTACTGATGACGAAGACGAAAGAGGGGATGCCTTCCGGGGCATCCCCAAGCTTAGGCTTTTGGTTGTACTTGGGTATTACCTTGGGGTGCCTTGGGCGCCCCCAATCTTAGGCTCTTTCCACTCCTTATTCCATAGTCCATCGAATCTTTACCAAAAACTTGAAAACATCACAACACAAAACTTAACAGAAAACTCGTAACCTCTGTTAGTATAAGAAAATAAATCACCACTTAGGTACTGTAATGAACTCATTATTTATTTATATTGGTGTTAAACCTACTTTATTCCAACTTATCTATGGTTTATAAACTATTTTACTAGCCATAGATTCATCAAAATAAGCAAACAACACACGAAAAACAGAATCTGTGAAAAACAGAACAGTCTGTAGTAATCTGGATCAAACGTATACTTCTGGAACTCATAAAATTCTCAAATAAATTGCAGTACCTGACGAATTTATCTATTAATCGTCTGCAAAAATAATTAACTAAATGGTACTTTCCAACTAAAAATGGCAGCAATTCTCGTGAGCGCTAAAGTTTCTGTTTGTTTACAGCATGATCAACAAGACTTTCCCCAAGTCTTCCCAAAGGTTCTACTTGGCACAAACACTAATTAAAAGCATAAAACCACATATAAACAGAGGCTAGATGAATTATTTATTACTAAACAGGAACAAAAAGCAAGGAATAAAAATGAAGTTGGGTTGCCTCCCAACAAGCGCTATCGTTTAAGGCCCCTAGCTAGGCATGATGATTTCAATGATGCTCACATAAAGGATAAGAATTGTAACACAAAGAGAGCATCATGAAGAATATGACTAGAACATTTAAATCTAACACACTTCCTATGCATAGGGATTTTGTGAGCAAACAACTTGTGGGAACAAGAATCAACTTGCATAGGAAGGTAAAACAAGCATAACTTCAAAATTTTAAGCACATAGAGAGGAAACTTGATATTATTGCAATTCCTACAAGCATATATTCCTCCCTCATAATAATTTTCAGTAGCATCATGAATGAATTCTACAATATAACCAGCACCTAAAGCATTCTTTTCATGATCTACAAGCATAGAATTTTAATACTCTCCACATAAGCAAATTTCTTTTCATTCGGAATAGTGGGAGCATCATAAGAGACTCGAATACTATTAATTGTTTCCACATTAAAAGAGTAATGTTCAGAGAAGGGGTAATCATAATCATGACAAGGTTTATAAATATAATCACTATTTTTTATAGCATAAGTATCATCACAATAATCATCATAAGTAGGAGGCATGCTATCATCATTATAAACTTGCATGTCAAAACTTAGGAGACTAAAAATATCATATTTATTAATCATAGCTTCCCCAAGCTTGGGACAAACATTAATTGCAGCAAATATATTCTCGAAAACATCATCTTCATCAAACATAGCATCCCCAAGCTTGGGCCTTTTCATATCATAAGCATAATCACTCTCATCATTAATAGTATGGATAGCACCAATGGTATAACAATTATCATATTCTTCCAAGCAAGTGCCAAAAAGATTTTTAAGATCATAAGAAGTATGATTACCTTCCATAATTATATTTTCATGATGCACAATAGTAATAGGGGTAGCATTATTTCGGAGAGACATCTTTTTACCTCTCTTCCTTTTTCTTTTCTTCTTCTTCGCCACATCATGTGTGGGTTCAATCCTCTTTTTGGAGCTCCTTATTAATGAGATTGGTTGAATAGGAGGATCCTCCTCGTTACCTGATTCATCATAAGAAATAATAGGAGGATATTGGGAAGTCTCTTCCCTTTCATTAGTATTCTCTTCATCTTCTATTTCTTTTCTTTTCTTTATGTAGCTGGCAATATAAGGATTTTCAATGCAATTCACCGCACAATACATATAAATTTTCTCTAGATCAAAATGAAGAACTTTATCAAGGGAAAATTGGAATATCCTTAGTTATACGTTTAATTTCTTCATAACCCAAGAGCAAACTAAGTTCAATATGATGTGCAAGGGAAATCAAGTCATCACAATTTTTGGACACGATACGATCATGAAACAATTTGCATTGGGTACTAAAATGATCACGTTCATTGCAATGTTCACAAGTAGGGCTAAGAAAAATTAAATTTTCAGCACATTCATCTAGCTCTTCTTGCAACAATTTAGTTTCTAAGTACTTATGCCTCTTGCAATATCTATCTTCCCTATTTGGTGTGTACTTACAAACCCAATGCACTCCACAAAAATTGACATGTTTATAGGAGACATTTTCATCATCACTAGTGCAATCATCATTAGTATCATGGATATTCAAAGAATTCGTACTAACAATCATGCTCATCATTCAAAGATTTAGTGCCAAACATTTTAATGCATTCTTCTTCTAACACTATGGCACAATTTTCCTTTCCATCATACTCACGAAAGATATTAAAAAGATGAAGCGTATGAGACTAACTCAATTCCATTTTTTTATAGTTTTCTTTTATAGACTAACCTAGCGATAAAACAAGAAACTAAAAGACTCGATTGCAAGATCTAAAGATATACCTTCCAGCACTCACCTCCCCGGCAACGGCGCCAGAAAAGAGCTTGATGTCTACTACACAACCTTCTTCTTGTAGACGTTGTTGGGCCTCCAAGTGCAGAGGTTTGTAGGACAGTAGCAAATGTCCCTCAAGTGGATGACCTAAGGTTTATCAATCCGTAGGAGGCGTAGGATGAAGATGGTCTCTCTCAAGCAACCCTGCAACCAAATAACAAAGAGACTCTTGTGTCCCCAACACACCCAATACAATGGTAAATTGTATAGGTGCACTAGTTCGGCGAAGAGATGGTGATACAAGTGGTATATGGATAGTAGATAAAGGTATTTGTAATATGGAAATATAAAAACAGCAAGGTAACTAATGATAAAAGTGAGCGTCAACGGTATTGCAATGTATGGAAATAAGTTCCCCCAACAATAATAACATAATTGGATCATATAACTATCCCTCAACATGCAACAAAGAGTAACTCCAAAGTCACTAATAGCAGAGAACGAACGAAGAGATTATGGTAGGGTACGAAACCACCTCAAAGTTATTCTTTCCAATCAATCCGTCGGGCTATTCCTATAAGTGTCACAAACAGCCCTAGAGTTCGTACTAGACTAACACCTTAAGACACAAATCAACCAAAACCCTAATGTCACCTAGATACTCCAATGTCACCTCAAGTATCCGTGGGTATGATTATACGATATGCATCACACAATCTCAGATTCATCTATTCAACCGACGCATAGAACCTCAAAGAGTGCCCCAAAGTTTCTATCGGAGAATCACGACGAAAACGTGTGCCAAACCCTATGCATAAGTTCATGGGCAGAACCCACAAGTTGATCACCAAAACATACATCAAGTGAATCACGTGGTATCCCATTGTCACCACAGATACGCACGACAAGACATACATCAAGTGTTCTCAAATCTTTAAAGACTCAATCCGATAAGATTACTTCAAAGGGGAAACTCAATCCATTACAAGAGAGTAGAGGGGGGAAGAAACATCATAGGATCCAAATATAATAGCAAAGCTCGCGATACTTCAAGATCGTATCACCTCAAGAACATGAGAGAGAGAGAGATCAAACACATAGCTACTAGTACATACCCTCAGCCCCGAGGGAGAACTACTCGCTCCTCATCATGGAGAGCACCGGGATGATGAAGATGGCCACTAGAGAAGGATTGCCCCCTCCGGCAGGGTGCCTGAATGGGTCTAGATTGGCTTTCGTTGGCTACGGAGGCCTCTGGCGGCGGAACTCCCGATCTATTGTGTATTCTGGAGGTGTTACGATACGTAGGTATATATGGGTGCAGGAAGTACGTTGGTGGAGCTTCGGGGGCCCCACGAGGCAGGGGGCGCGCCATAGGGGGGGACGCCCCCACCCTCGTGAGCACCTCCCTTGGCTCCTGACATGGGGTCCAAGTCCATCCGGTAGCTTTCCTTCCAAAATTAACTTCTCTAGTTGATTTCGTTCCGTTTCGACTCCATTTGATATTCATTTACTTCGAAACACTGAAATAAGCAAAAAACAACAATTTTGGGCTGGGCCTCCGGTTAATAGGTTAGTCCAAAAAATAATATAAAAGTGTAAAATAAAGCCCAATATTTCCCAAAACAGTAGATAACATAGCATGGAGCAATCAAAAATTATAGATACGTTGGAGATAATATAGCATATAGCATGGAGCATGTCTCATGGATTAATTTCATGATCATCTCCAATGTATCTATAATTTTTGATTGCTCCATGCTATATTATCTACTGTTTTGGACATTATTGGGATTTATTATCCACTTTTATATTATTTTTGGGACTAACCTATTAATCGGAGGCCCAACCCAAAATTGCCGTTTTTTGCTTGTTTTAGGGTTTCGAAGAAAAGGAATATCAAACGGAGTCCAAACGGAATGAAACCTTCGGGAACGTGATTTTCTCAACGAACAAGACCCGGGAGACTTGGACCCTACGTCAAGAAAGAAAAGAGGAGGCCACGAGGTAGGGGGCGCGCCCACCCCCACCAGGCGCACCCTCCACCCTTGTGGGACCCCTGTTGCTCCACCGACGTACTCCTTCCTCCTATATATATCCACGTATCCCCAAACGGTCAGAAGAGGAGACAAAACCCTAATTCCACCGCCATAACTTTCTGTATCCACGATATCCCATCTTGGGGCCTGTTTCGGAGCTCCGCCGGAGGGGGCATCGATCACGGAGGGCTTCTACATCAACACCATAGCCCCTCCGATGAAGTGTGAGTAGTTCACCTTAGACCTACGGGTCCATAGTTAGTAGCTAGATGGCTTCTTCTCTCTTTTTGGATCTCAATACAATGTTCTCCTCCTCTCTTGTGGAGATCTATTCGATGTAATCTTCTTTTTGCGGTGTGTTTGTTGAGACCGATGAATTGTGGGTTTATGATCAAGTCTATCTATGAATAATATTTGAATCTTCTCTGAATTCTTTTATGTATGATTGGCTATCTTTGCAAGTCTCTTCGAATTATCAGTTTGGTTTGGCCTACTAGATTGATCTTTCTTGCAATGGGAGAAATGCTTAGCTTTGGGTTCAATCTTGCGGTGTCCTTTCCCGGTGACAGTAAGGGCATCAAGGCACGTATTGTATTGTTGCCATCAAGGATATCAAGATGGGGTTTTCTTTATATTGCATGAGTCTATCCCTCTACATCATGTCATCTTGCTTAAGGCGCTGTTTTTAACTTAATACTCTAGATGCATGCTGGATAGCGGTCGATGAGTGGAGTAATAGTAGTAGATGCAGCCAGGAGCCGGTCTACTTGTCTCGGACGTGATGCCTATATACATGATCATACCTAGATATTCTCATAACTATGCTCAATTCAATCAATTGATCAACAATAATTTGTTCACCCACCATAGAATACTTATGCTCTTGAGAGAAGCCACTAGTGAAACCTATGGCCCCCGGGTCTATCTTTATCATATTGATCTCCTACTACTTAGTTATTTCCTTTCCTATTTACTTTGCCTTTATTTTACTTTGCATCTTTTATCATAAAAATACCAAAAATATTATCTTATCATATCTATCAGATCTCACTCTCGTAAGTGACCCTATAGGGATTGACAACCCCTATTTGCGTTGGTTGCGAGGATTTATTTGTTTTGTGCAGGTGCGAGGGACTCGCGCGTAGCCTCCTACTGGATTGATACCTTGGTTCTCAAAAACTGAGGGAAATACTTACGCTACTTTGCTGCATCATCCCTTCCTCTTCAGGGAAAACCAATGCAATGCTCAAGAGGTAGCACCGAGCGCTCGTGGCCATGGCGCCTCGGCCTTCTTCTGTAGCAGGAGGAGGACGAAAGGCCGGTGGAGTTAGGCTGGGCCACACTGTGGCAACTCCAAGCCCATTGCAACAGTAGTCCTTAGATATTTTTATTTTCTTTTATTTTGTTTAGTTTTCTACACTGTTTTGCATTAAGTAGAGCCACCAAATGATTTTTGCTATGTGTGCCACTTGACACATTAAATACTTTGCAATATATTGAGTTGGTACAAAAAGGCCTCAAAGCATTTGAGAGTGTCTTACTATTTTGGGAAATTGGAAAGGAAAAATAATTGATGCTGGACCACTATTCTAGTTGCTAGGGTCAATTTGGAATTTCAAATAATGTTGGCATTCTTTTTATAATTGCTATGGGATTATATGCAACACTCTAAACATTTTTATTTGCCGCTTGAAGAAATACTAATTTGACATTATTTTAATTTTATTTTGAATTGAATTTTGAATCAGTTTCGAATCAACGGGAGTTTATCAATAGTAACCGAGGTGACATGGCATCATTAGTAGAGATTTACTGTAGATTAATTATCCGGGCGTCACAATTCTCCTCCACTACAAGAAATCGCGTCTTGAGATTTAAGAGGTTGTGTAGGGGGGAAGTTCTGGTTACGTTGATGTCTTCATTTCTCTGCTTCAGGTCATCATGATGAAGTCGGCATCCTTTCTTCGGGAACTCCATCGTACATACGGAAGACTAAAGTGTAGGTTTTCTGGGAAAGCTAACCTCTACAAGGCCGAAACACCAGGGAATATGGAGGAAAGTAACTCTCGAATTGAAACTTAAGGAAATATCGAGAGCAAAGTAAGGAGGTATCATGGGAAGTTTCGAGCAGGTGGGCAAACGTTCGATGCCTGAAACAGGGCGTGAAAGGGGTTCAAAGCAACGGGAATAAGTATTGTGTCTAATGCTAGAATTGATGATCTCTCGGAAGGTGGCCCAGGAATTACATACGAGGCCATGTGTGAGGAACAACCTTGGAAACAGGGGGTATAGGAGAGACATGTTTTGATCCTGTGGAACTGTGGGTTATGGGCCCACCATGTGGTTAAAAGTAGGAAAGGCGTTGACACCTTGGACGGTCATGATAGCAAGACATGTCAAAGGGTACCCCATCAGTTATGTCGGCAACAATGTCGATACCAAGGGCGAGGGACGAAGAGAACCACTTTCCTACTCGTTGAACGAGGCGGACCATTAGGCAAAGTTCTCGTCCATTGGTGGCTAACGGAATGTCATCAACTATAGTAACAGGGTCTTGCTCACAGAATTGTACACCGAGGTGTTTACACCAGCAGGAGAATATAACTGCTTAGATCATATAGACCTCAAGAGAGGTTAAACCAAAGAAATGGAAAAGATAATATGATTATCAATTTAAAGAGAACAATGGAAAGGAAAATGTGTTTAAACACATATTTTAGGGGTATATCCTTCCCAAGGACAAGCAAAGTAGAAAACCCTTTAGGTAAGTGTCGGTGTCAAAACCGGCGGATCTCGGGTAGGGGGTCCCGAACTGTGCGTCTAGGACGGATGGTAACAGGAGGCTGGGGACACAATGTTTTACCCAGGTTCGGGCCCTCTTGTTGGAGATAAAACCCTAGATCCTGCTTGATTAATATTGATGATATGGGTAGTACAAGAGTAGATCTACCACGAGATCAGAGAGGCTAAACCCTTGAAGCTAGCCTATGGTATGATTGTATGTCGTCCTATGGACTAAAACCCTCCGGTTTATATAGACACCGGAGAGGGTTAGGGTTACACAAGGTCAGTTACAAAGGAGGAGATATCCATATCCTTACTGATTAGCTTGCCTTCCATTCCAAGTAGAGTCCCATCCGGACACGAGACAAAGTCTTCAATCTTGTATCTTCATAGTCTAACAGTCCTGCCAAAGATATAGTCCGGCTGTCCGGAGACCCCCTAATCCAGGACTCCCTCAGTAGCCCCTGAACCAGGCTTCAATGACGATGAGTCCGGCGCGCAGTATTGTCTTTGGCATTGCAAGGCGGGTTCCTCCTCCGAATACATCACGGAAGAATTTTAATACAAGGATAGTGTCCGACCCTGCAAAATAAGTTCCACATACCACCGTAGAGAGAATAATATTTTCGCAAATCTAATTTGCTGACTTGTTTTGGCAGCATGACGTTATATCATGGCCCGGTGATTATTCGAACGTTTCCTTTAACTAGCACCGCACATAACGCGAGGCAGTTTTTTGACACGTCTTGTCAAAGCAGAGATCGTGTCCCCTTATTACGGGATTCTCATCAATAGGGGCGTGGGTAATCCAACCGCACCATCGATTATGATGCTTGGGGGATAAGTGAGTTTTACCAGGCTAGTGGGGGCGCATAGTTTCGTCCGCCCATATAAAGGGATAAGGATTCACCTTTTCATCCACGCCTTCTTCCTCCTTTGCTCATCCATTTTCGCACACTCGAGCTCTAGCGACCAAGTCCGCACTTCCCACCTCAACCATCCCCCACCATGTCCGGAGCGGGAGGTAGGTGGATGGTCTCCTCCGTCATGGAGGGAGACATCAACAAGCTGAGGAGAGCCGGATACCTGCCCGACGACATCGCGCACCGGCTCCCAGATGAGGGGCAGCTCATCCCCACCCCCGGGCCCCATGAGAGGGTAGTATTCCTTACCCATTTCCTCCGCGGACTGGGATTCCCTCTCCACCCATTCGTCCGGGGGCTCATGTTCTACTACGACCTGGATTTCCACGATCTGGCCCCGAATTTCATCCTTGATATCTTGGCGTTTATCGTCATGTGCGAGGCCTTCCTCCAGATCAAGCCCCACTTCGGCTTATGGTTGAAGACCTTCAATGTCAATCCGAAGGTTGTGGGCAGCCGCCAGGCGGAGTGCAGAGGCGCCATGGTGGGCAAGATGCCCAATGTTACATGGCTCGAGGGCTCCTTTGTGGAAACCATAAAGGGGTGGCAATCGGGGTGGTTCTACATCACCGAGCCACATGACCCTGCATGGGCAGCGGCCCCCGAGTTCCGATCTGGCATCCCCATGTGGCTCACCTCCTGGAAAGAGAAGGGCCTGTCCTGGGGTAGTTCGGGAGAGCTGACCGGACTCCAAACATGTATTCAAAACATGGTGAACAAGAATCTCAAACTTGTCAACATAGTCCAGGTCATGCTCCACCGCCGGATCCTCCCATGCAAACAACGGGACTTCAACTTGTGGGAGTTCGACCCGGCGCAGCACCTAACTCCGAACAGGATCTTCCACACAACTCACGAAGATGCCTGGAGGGTGCTGTTCAAAAGCGCCCAGGTCCCTCCTCCCATTACTGAGGATCGCGGATTCAACATGAAGCACCAAGCCAGTGCGGTAAGCTGCTTTACCTTTCACAGGATACTTATTTTTTACAGATTGACTCCATGCGGGATCTAAACTCTGTACCTTTCACAGGACTGGCAGCAGACGGCCGGACAGATCGACTGTCCGGCTCCTTTGCCCGAAGGCCCAGCGGACACTCTTCTGGCGAAGATGCTGACTCCGGCTCCTTATACGGTGTCGGAGAAGAACAAGAAGGCCAAGGGAACTCGAAAGAGTTCCCGACACCAGGCGTCGTCGGACTCACCGTCCGATGACTCTGCGGCGCACTCCTCCCCCGAAGACGAGGTAGAAGAAGAAGATCCTCCCCCTCCAGCTGGGGGAGATAAGAAAGGAAGGCCGCCCCAACTAGGGAGGCTGAAGGGTCCAAGAAGGGGAGAACTCTCCTTGCGGACTACTCTACAACCGCCGCCGACGGCGAAGACAAGTGGCTGCCCTGGGCCAAGGTCCTGGGGAAGTCGTAAGTATTCGGATACCAGAGTAAGTCAGAGTATTCCTTTGCCACACTACTTCACCTAACCCGAAATATGATAATGCAATCCGCCCCGAGCCCGTATCGATGTATCATCGAACGGCTCCCTGGGCTCGTCGGACATGGATAGAGATCCAGTCCCGACCGCCACCTCCCCCTATCCTGCGGACGACGCCGAGGTGCTGTCTCATGAGGCACCGGGTCGAGGGGAGACAGTCCCGGAGGCGCCTCAAGGCGGCCTCCCAGACTCCGGGAGCCGAGGGGACAAGACCCCTGAGAGCTCTGAGTTCGGCCCTCAGTCGAACGCCGTGCCGGAACCTCTAGTGGTTCCGGGCTCGGGCAGGCGACCTCCTTCTAAGAGGGGCAAGACACCTGTGCCAGTGACCTCTGTCCATCCAGAGGCGCCGGACAATCTGCTGGAAGCGCTTCGCAGCGCTTCCATCGACGAGGAGCACCGTACTATTATGAGTGCGGTGGTCCGGAAGGTTCAGTCCGCCAAGAGCGGATTGACTGAAGCCTGTGCCAGCCTTCTAACAGGCTTTGAGGTAAGTGTATTAGAATGTAGTAAAAATGTTACCGCATAGACAGTAGCCCCTGATGCTTTGTTCGGTGTTCACAAAGGAAATCCGAACAGAGGATCAAATAATATCGCAGGAGTCTAATATAAGTATGTCAATATGCGTATGCAGGCCTCATTGCTGGCGTCCACCGCGCTGACTGCGGAGGTCGCCGTACTGAAGCAAGACCTTGAGGGGTCCAAGAAAGAGCTCGGCCTTGCCAAGAGGCAGCTCGAGGAGAACAAGGGTAAGTAATACCCTGTCCATAGATATGTATATATATATATATAAAATGCGATTGCAAAATGACAGGATCATGGTATATCTGCCAGGGGCCACGACCGAGGTGGAGACCTTGAAGCAAGCGCTAACCAAGGCCGGCGATAAAGCGGCCAAGGAGCGCACCGAGCGAGAAAAGCAAGAGGCTCGGGTGGGCGAGGTGCAGCAAGAGGTCTAGGCTCTCGTGACGAAGCACGAGGCGTTGGAGCTTGACTCGAAGAAGCGAGAGTCTGATCTTGCCACGGCCCTCGAGAGCGCGAAAAGTGCCAAGCAGGAAGCCCAAAAGGCCCTCCAGGAGATCCACACAATGAAGAAGATAGCGGCGGGTAAGGCATTCTATATGCAGAGCAAGCATGTAAAAGTAAATTACTGATTACTTACCCGGATTCGGAGCTCTCCAGGAGCACTCGCAGATTTGCCCCGCAGCATGTCGGATGCCGCACAATTTTACCAGGCCGAGGAGGGAAGCTCAACGGAGAAGCTATTCTGGTCTTAGTATACTGGGACCGAACACCCGATGCCTCTGAGAGACCAGCTAAAGTAGCTGGTCGAGCTGCACAAGGCGGCCAAAAAGGCCATGAAGGGCCTTATAGTCCGGCTGTGGCCTATCGACGCCCTTCCGAACAACTACTTCGTCCTGGTGAGGCGGCTTGTGGATTCCTGCCCACGGCTAGAGGTCGTCAACCGGTCCGTCCGCATCGAAGGTGCACGCCGGGCTTTCGCCCATGTGAAGGTGTAGTGGGCCAAGCTAGACGCCGTGAAGCTGATCAAGGAAGGGCCCCACAGGGCAAGGAGCATCGCACCCCCGAAATTTATTATGAGGGTGTCCTGAAGGGTGCCCATCTTGTAGCGGACGAATGTTCCAAGGATGTAATATTTGAGTAAACTTGCTCGTGTGATCCTGTATGATGAAAACTTGTTTCATATGCGCTATGCAACGCTTGTGTGAATTTAAAATATTACCTTCTGTTTGGCCGTTTATCCAATCTGAGAGATGGCTAGTCCTCGGCTTCTGCCCCCATGCCACAAGTGTTGGGGCGTTCGGGATAAACCGAGCACTCTTGTTCCCATATTTGGGTCCTTCGAGGGAGGTGCTCAGCACAACGAACAAGGCAACCAGACTAATAATGCTTTATCACTCTCACTTAGCCATTGAATTCTATAATTTTAAATTTCGGCAAAGCCCCTGGTATTCGGAAGGCCGAATTCGGGGCGCGATACACGCCTGTAAACCGGACAGGGCCGGCCGCTCGCCCTAAGCAGCATAATTCTTTAGGGACTCGAAAAACCTCGCCGAACAGCGACCAGTCTCTTGCCTTATCATGACAGTCAGTTTTAGCTTTCTCTACTGAGGTGCTAAGACCAGCAGAACCGGGGCACAATCACAGTAGTTCTCCTAGCGCTACCTTAGCTGATAGAGCGGAACGTAAGGTACCAAAACATAGGAGCCGGGAAAACCCAACATTTGACCAAAGACATGATTCGGAGCTGATGCATATAATGCTATAAGTTCGCGGTGCCGCACTTGTGAAAGTGTTCGGACTTTTCACACCATATTGTGGGGTACGTAAGCCCCTGGTGTATTGGCCGTACCAAAGTTTACGGTTGGAAGGCATCGTTAATGAACACACACATATATATAACAGGAATGCAATAATAGTCGTGATGTTATGCATTGTTTATTTAGAAAGGTGCGTTAAAGCGGAATGAT
Organism: Triticum dicoccoides; assembly: GCF_002162155.2. NCBI lineage: Eukaryota > Viridiplantae > Streptophyta > Magnoliopsida > Poales > Poaceae > Triticum > Triticum dicoccoides. Next base: position 44,665,140 of record NC_041392.1, read on the forward strand.
ACAGATAGTGTGATAAGCAAAGAGTGGGACTATGTCCCTTCCAAGGGCAAGCCGAGGAATAGTATTAAATCAAATATTTCGCTCGTTATTGTAATCCACCTGGGAATTCCGTGGTGTGACGTAGCTTTCTGCCTCCTTGGTTCCTGCATCATGTGTTCGGCAATAGTGCTGCCGGATATGGTTTCCAGAGATTAAGCTCCTGAAAAAGAGAAAAATAACCAAACGGGAAGTCCCTAGTGTGGTTTAAGCCGCGTGTTGGGGCGTGCCGCGGTGTGCCCCCTGTCCCCACCTGTGCCCATGGTTTTTTTAATGCGTAATTATGTACGCGTGGCACGAGCTTCGCCGTTTGGCTAGGACTGGGGTGGGGGCTGCATTGATATGCGAGCTCAGATCGTGCCAGGCGATCTATTTGCCGATTACTCCGAGCACGCTTGAAGGTGTCCGGGTTTTGAAATGCCGAACTGGTGGATTGCCTTGAGAGGCTATTTTGCGCTTCTGCTGTGAGGGCCGCAATGTGCTCCTTTGTTCGGACAGAGCGCTCTGTGTTTCCATTGACTGTAATAATCCCGCGAGGTCCTAACATCTTGAGCTTGAGGTATGCATAATGCGGTACCGCATTGAATATCACAAATGCGGTTCGCCCGAGCAGTGCATGATAACCACTGCAGAATGGGACTATATCAAAGATTAAATCTTCGCTTCGGAAGTTATCCGGGGATCCAAAGACCACTTCTAGTGTAATTGAGCCTGTGCAATGGGCCACTACGCCTGGAATGACGCCCTTGAAGGTCGTTTTTGTGGGTTTGATCCATGAGGGGTCTATACCCATTTTGCGCATTGTGTCTTGATAAAGCAGGTCCAGGCTGCTGCCGCCATTCATAAGGACTCGAATGAGGTGAAATCCGTCAATGATTGGGTCCACAACTAGTGCGGCGAATCCGCCATGACGGATACTAGTGGGATGGTCCCTGCGATCGAAAGTGATCGGATAGGAGGACCATGGGTTGAACTTCGGGGCGACTGGCTCCAACGCATATACGTCCCTGAGCGCACGCTTCCGCTCCCTTTTGGGGATGTGGGTTGCGTATATCATGTTCACCGTCTGTCGGGTGGTAGGTGCGACATATGCCAACGGGTGGCATATCATTGTGGGAGCCAGTAAGACGTCGCCGGTGCCTGGAAACAGGATGAGGCGAAGACATGCACGCTGGCGAATCTTACCCAGCTTCGGGGCTCTCCGTGGAGATAACACCCCTACTGCTGCTCTGCGGGGTCTCCGCATGATCACTAGATGGACAAGTAGATACACAATGCTCTTTGAGCTGTTCGGTGGGAGGAGGAAGAGGGGCACGACTAGCTTGCTTCTTCTCCTTGTGAGGTGTCTAAAACTAGCTGGGGGTCGAACCCTTTGCATGGGTGCCCCGGGGGGTTTATATAGGCATACCCCCCGGGGGTACAATGGTAATCTTACTGGGCGCGAGGCCCAGCCGTCTGTGACTGCGCTCGCCGGCTTCGGCGCCGGCTGCTGGGGCCCGCCGACTGGTGGGTCCCACCGGCTGCCGGCCCCTTGGTCGACAGGCAGGCCCCACTGTCCAGGACATGGTCGGCGGCTGGTTACTGTTGCTCCATCTTGGTGACGTGGGCTTCGTCGTGGTAAGCATGGCTACAGTGCCACCGCCTGGCGGGCGATCGCTGTAGCCTCACCGCGTCTTGTCTCCTTAATGAGGCGTCTCCTTCGAGGGAGGCGGCAAGCCGGCTGCGGGGAGCCGGCTCCGTCTTGGGCCGAGTGGGGGAGACATGGCCGCCTTCGGGTGTCTCTCTGCCCGAAGGGGCCCACCGCCCGTGGGCCGCCCTGGTGGCCCGTCGGGGGTGACATCAGGGTCAACATGGCAACAGTGCCGCGCCGGACGGGTCATGCTCCGGGATTTGGGGGTGGCAGGCTTTACTGTAGCCATGCCCCGTCGCACCGCCGTTAGGTGGATGCAAACTTTGAGGGTACGGTCTCGACCGCTTTGTGGGAGCCGGCTTCTTGGAGTCGGCTTCCTTGCGGCCGGCTTCTCGAAGTCGGCCCTCCCATGGCTTTCTTCATGAGGGCTAAAGTCGGGCCGCCTTCCAAAAGCCGGCTTGGGTGACAGTCAGCAAGGGGAAGGCGGCCCCATGTCTTGGATTCTTGAGAGCCGAACGGGCTCGTAATTTTTTTTCAGAAGGGCCAGGGGAAGCCGGCTAGGCTACCCATGGCTATTTACTCCGACAGTAGTCCCCGAAGCTGATCGAGCTTTGAGGCGGACAAAGGGACGAGAAGCTTGGTCAGCTTCCTATCCCGAAGAGCCGGCTTGGCTGGTGTATGCCGATTTCGGGGAGCCCTGCGTTTGGCAGGTGGGAAAGTGGTCGACCCGCATGCTAACCGTGGGCCCTCCCGCGGGCCATGTGGCAGCGAGACCCTGCCGGCGCACGCGCGCGATGGGACGCCGCCGCAGGCCCGGGCCCGCCACTCCTAGGCCTTGGCCTGAACGCTGATCTTGTGCGGCCCAGGTGGACCGCTCGGCTTCCCGCGACGATTTTATTTCGCCGTTTTGGCGCAATAAACGCGGGACGTGGGGGAGTGGGCACGATCGATCCCCACGTTTCCCCACGCCGCGCCTCCTCGGCTCCGCCACGCGAGCCTATAAGTAGGGGGAGAAGGGGGAGAGACAGAGGTTCGCACGCTCTCTCTCGCTCCGCCCCTTCTTGTCCTCCTTTCTCCCTCTCGTTGCCGCCGCAGCTTCTCGTCTCAGCGCCGCCGTGCCGCCACATCGTCTTGCTCCCATGGCGCTGTCGAGCTCGTGGGACGGCTCCAACGTCCATGAGGACCATGTTGAGTTCCTCCGCCAGACTCGGCGCCTGCCCGACGCCAACCTCGTGCGGGTCCGCCTGGCGCCAGAGACGGAGATCTCGCCGGCGCCGGAGGAGGGCGAGCGGTCGTCTTCCGCTCGCACTTCCTGCTCGCCTTCGGCCTTCCGGCGAGCGGATTCCTGCGCTCCTTCCTCGAGTTCTACAATCTTCAGCCGCATCACCTCACGCCCAACACGGTGATGCTGCTGTCGACCTTCACCTCTCTCTGCGAAGGTTTCTTGGGGCTGCTCCCCACGCTGGAGCTCTGGGGGGAATTCTTCCAGAGCAAACTCGGCACCGTCATCGCAGGCGTGCCCGCCCCCTGCGGGGCCTTCTTCGCCATGAGGAGGGCGGGCGAGAACAACCCGTTCCCGCCCGTCCCCCTGATCCAGTTGGTGAAGATCTGGCAGAAGTCGTACTTCTATGTGAAGAACGTCGCCCAGCAAGGAGACCACGTCAACCTGCCGGCTTACGTAGCCGGCCCGCCGGCTGGGAGGCAGCCCTCATGGAGTTTCCGGTCCCGGTCACTGTCTCAGGCCGGGAATGCTGCCGTCTCCCGGCTTCGGGTGATGATCTAGTCGGAACGCCTGAGTGGGGCCGACTTGGTGGTCGCCTTCGTGGAGCGCCGGATATCTCGTCTCCAAAGCCGGCCCCACATGATGTGTCAGATGAGCGGCCGCTTCGATCCAAGCCGGCTGAACACCAGGGAGATGCCTCATGCGGAGGTGTCGTATATGGTAAATTATATCTCCAATTGCAAGCTCGCCAAGGACTGGCGATACGGCAAGGCGCCGTATTCTCGCGCCAACCCTCCGCCCATGGTAAGCTTTCCTCTCTTTCTTCTTTCTGTTGGTAGCCGGCTTTATGATGGCCGGCTTCTGATTGGTCGGTTCGTCTTAGCAGAACCCCCTTCTTCCGCCGACAACCGGGGCAGCAGGGATAGAGCGCGAGTACGCCCCCGACCGCACGACGGACGACGACGACGACCCGGATTTGGGGGCGGCCGCCATGGAAGACGCCGTCATGGGGGACGACGCCGAGCCCGGAGGCACAAGGCTCACCGCCAGCTTCGAGGACTGGCCGGATGACGCCGAAGCCAAAGTCGCCCCGCGTCGCCAGCCGGCGGCCGATCATCAAGGCGCGGGCTCGTCCACCGTGCCGGCTGCCAGCGGCTTCGCACAGAAGCACCGGGTCGCGTCAATCCTCTTCGGCAGTCGGCCGAAGAAGTCCAAAGCCTCCAGCGCGGCGACCAAACGAGACGAGGCGGCCGCGAAAGCGGCCCGCTTCCGCAAGGCGGTGAAGCAGCCTCAGGCGGTCTCAGCGTAAGTCGTCGACGGCCTTGTCGCATGCTTATCATCGTTCTCTCTTGTTCGAACATTCTTCCTAACCTTTTCCTGCTCGCTGGACAGGGCGCCGCATTCCCTTGAGTGGGGTCCGGGCGGCTCCGTAGTTGGGCCGACTGGAGGGTCTTCAAGCTCCCGCCGCGTGGACCCCCGCGCCGACCTCAGGGAGGCCACGGAGCGGAACGCCCGTGAGGCGCGGGAGGAGCGTGAGGCGGCGGAGAAGGCGGCTGCCCAGGCGGCGAGGGAGCAGGCCGACGCGGCAGCCAAAGCCTAGGCGGAGGCGGCGACCGCGGAAATGGAGGCGGAGGGTTCGCGCAACCAGCCTCCGCTGCTCGCCATTCCCCCCCGAGCCGTGGCCCCTGACACCCCATTGCCCTTGGCGGAGGAAATCGTCCAAGACCCGCCGCTGATGGAGAGGAGGGAGGACCTCGTGGCCTTCACGAGGAGAGCACCACCGGTAGCGCCAACCAGAGCGGGCCAAGGTGGCCAATCGTCAGCGGCGCCAGAGGAGCCGGCCAGGGGTGAGCCGGAGGACAGAGCCAACCTCGAGGTGCAGCCGGTGACGCGTCGGCGCGCAGGGGGAGGCGCCGCTCCGCCGGAGTCACGCTGAGTTGCGAGCGCCGGTCAGTCGGCGGAGGCTCTGGAGACGGCCTGCACCGCCACATCTGAGTGGACTCCCAGCGGGGGGACTGGCGAGCTGAATGTGGCGGCTCAAGAGGTCCGTAGCCGGCTTCAAGCTCATGCCGCCCTGCTGCAGCAGTACACCCAGGAGTTCCTATCGACGCGGGCTGCCATCCAGGTGAGTCTTTCATCCTTGGACGCTTTGGTCTCTTGATTTCTTCCGTGGGGGGGCGTCAGCGCACCCACTGGGTGTAGTCCCCGAGATTCAGGCCGACTGCTGCGCAGTCAGGTCGGATCTTTCTTGACGACTACCTTATTTTTGCTTCCTGTCTCAACTTCCAGGAATATCGTAACTCCCGTGCTGCCGCCTTCAACTCCCAGGCTCGGGAGTTGGGTCGAAGGACCGACGACCTGGCCGGCAGCCGAAGTAAGTGCTTGATCTTGTCTGTCTCCTGTGGGGGCGCGTCAGCGCACCCACTGGGTGTAGTCCCCGAGATTCGGGCCGACTGCTGAGCAGTCGGGTCGGATCTTCCTTGACGACTTTTTCCTTATTGGTTTTTCTTTTTCTTTGTCTTCAGGGGCCAACGCCGACTTGAGGAAGGAGCTCGGCGAAGCGCAGGCCGCCCTTCATACCAAGGATGCCGAGTACGCTGCCTTGGTCCAGGAGCGTGACCGCCTGGCCAAGAAGCTGGCTGACCAAGAGGGGAGCCACAAGGCGGCCCTGTAGAAAGCGCAGGATAGCGAGGCCGCCCTGAAGGCAGAGTTTGAGACCGAGGCGGCGAGCTGCGCTGAGACCTGGCGAGCGCTGGATGAAGGCTTCGGCCGCATCGAGGACTTGATCGACGGTAAGCCACCTTCCTCTCTCCTCTCCTGCCCCTTGCCGCCTGGTCTTTGGCCTAACTTGTGCTGCTGCCTATTTTCTTGCGCAGACTACTTTCCCGGCTACTCCGCCTTCGCCTCCCAAAGCATCGAGGCCCATCGCGAGGCGCGCCGTCAGGCGGGGGCCAACATCGCGCCGGAAGCTTGAGGAGAAGCTCTTGGCTGTCCAGGCACGGTTGCAGCCGGCTCATCGGATGCTTTGCCGGCTCCAACGTGCCGGGGCGCAGGTGTTGGCCGCCCTCTGGCCCGGCAAGATGATCCCCCGCACCCCAAGCCGGACTGCCGACTGGCTGGAGGTCGTAGTCGGTCGCTTTGAAGCTTGGAAGGCGTCGGCGGCCCGTCTTGGAGCCGGGCGGGCATTGGAGTTCATTCGGGCTTGGTACCCAGGGCTGAACCTGGACCAGCTGCACACTTGGCGGCGGGAGGCCGACGCGGAGCTGGAGGAGGTGCGGCCGGCTATCGCCCAGCGTGCTTCGACGATCGCCGAGTGCACCGACATCAGCATTTTTTCACCTGAAATCAATGATGAAGGCGTTGCCCCGCCGGAGGAGTGGTTCGGGCGGAACCCGGCGGTGGGCGAGGACTCGGCAGAGGAGATCAGCTCCAGCGACGAGGGCGAGGATGACGAAGAAGAGGACGGCGAAGACGTCGAGCCGGCTAGTGGAACAACCGGCCGGCCTCAAGCTGACCGTGCCTCCAGCAATGAGGCGCGTGGAAGCGCGCCCTCTGCGGGAGGCGGTGATCAAGCCGAGGTTCGCCAGCCGGCCGCTCCTTCAGCCGGCACAACCGTCTCCGCCGACCAGCCCTGCTCGTCGGTCGCTCCGCCAGCTTGACCTGCCGTCCTTATTTTTCCTGCTTGTTGCCTTTTGAACAATCGTTATTAAGCTTTCGCAGTTCCACCCACTGGGGGTGTATCCAAACTATGTTGAATGCTGGCCTCTTGGAGGTCTTTTATGTAAATATTATTATGTGCATGTTTGGTTTCCATTCGCGTATGCTTTTTATCCTTAGGCTTTTTCCTTTGTCGCCTTCTCTCTTTGGGGAGGCAAGTACTCGAGCTTTCTTGGATTGAAGTGAAGTGAATGGAGACCGGCCGGCCGGCTACTCTGGTAATCGGTCGGTGGTAGACGGCGAACCGGCTTTCGTTATATTAGTCTGTTGGTCCCTGACCATTTTTCATGTGGGCATCCTTTCCTGCTTTTGACTCTTGCCAGCCGGACAGCTGGTTCTTCGAACTGTGACTTTGGCAAGAGCTAAGTCTAGGTGTCGGCACACTACTTGTCTGACCGTGGGTAGGACTTCTAATATAACTCCAGTCGGCCAGTCCCCGGGCCGACTAGTCGAACCGGTGCCGGATGGAACAAGTAAATGAAATGACAAGGTCATAAGCATGATACTTTTCATTCATAGATAAAAGGTGGCAGTCCCCGAGCCCTCCTCGGGGGGCCTATTGTCTCGTACTTAGTACAAAAGTTAGCGTGATACATACTGCATTTCAACTGTAAAATCTTCGGAGGAGTTTGGCGTTCCATGGTCGTTCCGACTCCTTGCCGGAGTCGTCTCTCTTTCGTGCCTTCGGCTTCTACGCGTCGATCAGGTAGTAGGAGTCATTGCCTAAAGCTCTGCTGATGACGAAGGGACCTTCCCAAGGGGCCGAGAGCTTGTGCTGGCTGGCTGTTCGCTGGATCAGCCGGAGCACAAGATCGCCCTCTTGGAAAGATCTTGGCCTGACCTTCCGACTGTAGTAGCGGCGCAAACCCTGCTGGTAGATGGCAGACCGGCTGAGGGCTAACAGCCGGCTTCTTCCAGCAGGTCGATGCCGTCTTCTTGTGCTTCCTTGGCCTCCGCCTCCATGTACATGGTTACCCGAGGCGAGTCGAACTCGATGTCAGTTGGGATGACCGCCTCGGCACCATACACAAGGAAGAAAGGGGTGAAGCCGGTTGACTTGTTTGGTGTAGTGCGCAGACTCCAGAGGACAGCCGGCAGCTCATCGAGCCAACAGCCGGCTGGACGCTCCATAGGTACGACCAGTTGGGGCTTGATGCCGGAGAGGATGAGGCCGTTGGCTCGCTCGACCTGGCCGTTTGACTGCGGGTGGGCGACGGACGCTAAGTCCAGCCGGATACCTTGGGCTGCGCAGAAACGTGCCAAAGCTCCTTTGGCAAAATTCGTGCCATTTTCGGTGATGATGCTGTGTGGCACGCTGTACCGAGTTGTTATGTCTGCGATGAATGTCACAGTAGTCGGCCCATTCAGCTTCTTGATCAGCTTTGCCTCAATCCACTTGGTGAATTTGTCCATGGCGACGAGCAAATGCGTCATGCCGCCGCGCGCCGTCTTGAATGGGCCCACCATGTCCAGTCCCCAAACGGCGAAGGGCCAGGAGAGGGGAATGGTCTTGAGTGCCGAAGCCGGCATGCGTTGCTTGGAGCTGAAGAGTTGGCACCCTTTGCAATATTTGACTAATTCTTTGGCGTCATCCAAAGCAGTCGGCCAGAAGAAACCACGGCGGAAAGCTTTGGCGACGAGGGATCTTGAAGCCGCATGGTGGCCGCATTCTCCTTGGTGAATGTCTCTGAGGATTGCAATGCCCTTCTCTTGCTCGACGTACCATTGGAGGACTCCAGTGACACTGCACTTGACGAGTTCTCTGTTGACGATTGTGTATGCTCCGGCTCGACGTTGGACTTGTCTTGCCTTTGTTTCGTTAGCCGGCAGATCTTGGTTTACTAGGAAGTTGAGGATGGACTGAGCCCATGACGGAGCCGCGACCTCTCCTACTGCCAATGTGGCTACTGCCACCAGGGTGGGCGGGCTGGGTGGTGAAATGCTGGAGTCGGCCGCCGGCTGTTGTGTTGGTGCAGTCCCCGGGCCGGCTACTGCAGTCCCCGAGCCGGGTGTGGCAGTCCCTAAGCCGGTTGCCGAAGTCCCCGGGCCGACTACTGGAGTCCCGGGGTCGCCTGCTTGGTTCTTCAAGCCGGACCCGGTCGCGTCGGGGTCAGGCGGTACGAAGATGGAATCGGACTCTGGAGACGGCTTGAGGAGGTGTTGTAGAGCGACGCCGGTTGGTATTGCTTGCCGAGTGGAGCCTATTCGGGCCAGGGCATCGGCTGGCTCGTTGTCGGCTCGTGGTACGTGGAGGAACTCGCATCCTTCAAAGTATCCGCTGAGTTGTTGAAGGAGGCCTTGTCGGAGTCGACAGGCATCGGGTCGGTGGAGCCAACCGACTCCAGATCCACAGCGGGCTCGCTGGAGACATGGAGCTGGCCGAGGAGGTTGGCGAGGCTGCTCGCCGCATAGATGCTGGTGACGCCTTGCAGCAGATCGTGGCAAGCGCCATCGGGCGTGCCGGGCTGGCTACGCTCGCTGGGGAGGAAGAGGGTTTCCGTCAGAACAGGTCTCCGGACGATGGTGCACCTGGCCCCACGGTGGGCGCCAAATGTCGGGTGGTAGGTGCGACATATGCCAACGGGTGGCTTATCATTGTGGGAGCCAGTAAGACGTCGCCGGTGCCTGGAAACGGGATGAGGCGAAGACATGCACGCCGGCGAATCTTACCCAGCTTCGGGGCTCTCCGTGGAGATAACACCCCTACTACTGCTCTGCGGGGTCTCCGCATGATCACTAGATGGACAAGTAGCTACACAATGCTCGTTGAGCTGTTCGGTGGGAGGAGGAAGAGGGGCACGGCTAGCTTGATTCTTCTCCTTGTGAGGTGTCTAAAACTAGCTGGGGGTCGAACCCTTTGCATGGGTGCCCCGGGGGGTTTATATAGGCCTACCCCCCGGGGGTACAATGGTAATCCGACTAGGCGCGGGGTCCAGCCGTCTGTGACTGCGCTCGCCGGCTTTGGTGCCGGCTGCTGGGGCCCGCCGACTGGTGGGTCCCGCCGGCTGCCGGCCCCTTGGTCGACAGGCAGGCCCCACTGTCCAGGACCTGGTCGGCGGCTGGTTACTGTTGCTCCATCTTGGTTACGTGGGCTTCGTCGTGGTAGGCGTGGCTACAATGCTGCCGCCTGGCGGGCGATCGCTGTAGCCTCACCGCGTCTTGTCTCCTTAATGGGGCGTCTCCTTCGAGGGAGGCGGCAAGCCGGCTGCGGGGAGCCGACTCCGTCTTGGGCCGACTGGGGGAGGCATGGCCGCCTTCGGGTGTCTCTCTGCCCGAAGTGGCCCACCGCCCGTGGGCCGCGCTGGCGGCCCATCGGGGGTGACATTAGGGTCAACATGGCAACAGTGCCGCGCCGGACGGGTCATGCCCACTCCGTACGACGCACGGTGCCAGGCGTGCTCTGGGATTCGGGGGTGGCAGGCTTTACTATAGCCACGCCCCGTCGCACCGCCGTTAAGTGGATGCAAACTTTGAGGGTACAGTCTCGACCGCTTTGTGGGAGCCGGCTTCTTGGGGTCGGCTTCCTTGCGGCCGGCTTCTCGAAGTCGGCCCTCCCATGGCTTTCTTCATGAGGGCTAAACTCGGGCCGCCTTCCGAAAGCCGGCCTGGGTGACAGTCAGCAAGGGGAAGGCGGCCCCATGTCTTGGATTCTTGAGAGCCGGACGGGCTCGTAATTTTTTTTCCAGAAGGGCCAGGGGAAGACGGCTAGGCTACCCATGGCCATTTACTCCGACACCGTCCGCACTTGTGGGGGAAACCTCTTCTGTCCTCTGGTGTGTGGCTGCTGGGGCTCCTCATCATCATCGCTATGTGGCCCCTTTTCGTTGTTTTCGGCAATTAACTTGCCGGCCTGCTTCAACACCCAAAAGTCCCTGTTGGCGTGATTGGCTGGCTTTTCTGGGGTGCCGTGTATTTGACACGAGCGATCGAGTATACGGTCCAAGCTAGACGGTCCCTGCGTACTTTGTTTGAATGGCTTTCTCCGCTGACCGGGTTTAGAGCCTTTGAATCCGGCATTGACTGCCGTATCCTTGTTATTATCCCTGTTAATGCGGCGCTTATGTTTGTTGCGACGTGACCTGCTATTGTCGTCCTTGGTATCTTAAGTACCATGGTTCTTTGATATGTTATTACTACGAGCCAGCCAGCTATCTTCTCCCGCACAAAAGCGGGTCATGAGTGTCGTGAGGGCTGCCATAGATTTTGGCTTTTCCTGACCAAGGTGCCGGGCTAGCCATTTGTCATGGATGTTGTGTTTCAAAGCCGCTAGGGCCTCTGCATCCGGATAGTCGACAATTTGATTTTTCTTTGTTAGGAACCGAGTCCAGAATTGCCTGGACGATTCTTCTGGCTGCTGAATTATGTGGCTCAAGTCATCGGCATCTTGTGGCCGCACATAAGTGCCCTGAAAGTTTTCGAGGAATGCGGCTTCCAGATCTTCCCAGCAGCTGATGGACTCGGCTGGCAAGCTGTTAAGCCAGTGCCGCGCTGGTCCCTTGAGCTTTAGTGGGAGGTATTTGATGGCGTGTAAGTCGTCACCGCAGGCCATGTGGATGTGGAGGAGGAAATCCTCGATCCATACTGTGGGATCTGTTGTGCCGTCGTATGATTCAATATTTACAGGTTTGAAACCATCTGGGATTTGATGAACCATTACTTCGTCTGTGAAGCATAAGCGGTGTGCGGCGCCTCTGTATTGGGCTATATCGCGACGCAGCTCGAATGGGTCTTTCCCACTGTGTTCGGCCCGGCCGGATTTGCTTTTACTGTATCCGGCGTGACGTTTATCGTCTCACAGAGCGGCGCACCCTCGTGATCCATAGATCGATCTTGCATGCTTTTCTTTGTCCTCCAATATGTCTCGCAGGTTTGGCGTATCTCCCCATGCCTTTTTATTTGAATGGCGTCGGGGTGGAGGCTGAGTTTTTGGCTGGAATGCCTCTCTATCGCGGCCACGAGGTGGCCGATCAGCCGTATCATACGCTTCTTCCTCGAGTCGAGGTAGCAACCTGCACTTTGGGTAACTCTTGGAGGGGCGCTCGAGTTTATATTCCTCGGCCGCGAGGACTTCAGTCCATCTGTCAGCTAGCAGATCCTGATCAGCTAGAAGCTGCTGCTGCTTTTTCTTAAGGCTATTTGCCATGGCTATAAGCAGGCGTTTGAAGCGCTCTTGTTCGAGGGATCCTCTGGCACAACGAATTCATCATCGCCGAGGCTTGCCTCGTCTTCGGAGGGGGGCATGTAATTATCATCCTCCTCTTCTCCATCTGCCGCTCTCCCAGGAGGGCTGGCTCCTCCATTCTCCTGTTCTAAATCTTGCTGGAGGGGATTGTTGTTTTCTTCGGCACCATCCGGAGTATTATTATCTCTTGTGCCGGTATCACCACTTTTGCTTTGGCGGGACTTAGAGCGGCGCCGCTGACGTTGGCGCTTGGGTTGCTTCTTGGAGGGGTCATCCTCCACTATCTCGTCACCATTGCCTTCTTTGGGTGTATCCACCATGTATATATCGTATGATGAGGTGGCTGTCCAGTGCCCTGTGGGCAGTGGTTCCTCTTCGCCTCCCGTATCATTGTCCATACCGTCGATATCTTCGGAGTCGAAGTCAAGCATGTCGGTTAATTCATCGACAGTGGCTACTGAGTGGGTGGTGGGTGGGCCTCGAATTTCTTCGTCGTCCGCATCCCAGTCCTGCCGGACATAGTTCGGCTAGGATCCTCCTGACAAGGAGAGAGACCTTAATGAGTTCAGTATGTCGCCAAAGGGCGAGTGCTGAAAAATATCCGCAGAGGTAAACTCCATGATCGGCGCCCAACCGGATTTGATAGGAACGGGCGCAGGCGGTTCGGAGTCCGTGGCCGGAGAAGGATCCGGCAGTTTGACAACACGGCTCTCGTGCAAGGTAAGGTCGATGTTTGGCTCGATCACCGCTGAGGGTAAGGCCTCCGTGGCGGGGTCCATCCGCCCGTCCGCGGAAGGCGCACCTGGCTCCGAATTGAGTGTCGGAGCAACTGCCTATGCGATCTCTTGAACACTATCCGATGGTAGCACTAAACCGCACTCATCGTGACCGCGTGACGCACAAGGCAGAGGCTAGAATCCGTCAAAGATCAAGTCTCCGTGGATATCGGCTGTGTAGTTTAAGCTTCCAAACCTGACCTGGTGGCCAGGGGCGTAACTTTCAATCTGCTCCAGATGGCCAAGCAAATTGGCCCGCAGTGCAAAGCCGCCGAGTACGAAGATCTGTCCGGGGAGAAAAGTCTCACCCTGGACTGCATAGCCATTGATGATAGTTGGAGCCATCAAGCCTAACAGCGACGACACAGAGGAACTTTCAATGAAAGCACCAATGTCGGTGTCAAAACCGGCAGATCTCGGGTAGGGGGTCCTGAACTGTGCGTCTAGGTCGGATGGTAACAGGAGGCAGGGGACACAATGTTTTACCCAGGTTCGGGCCCTCTTGATGGAGGTAAAACCCTACGTCCTGCTTGATTAATATTGATGATATGGGTAGTACAAGAGTAGATCTACCACGAGATCAGAGAGGCTAAACCCTAGAAGCTAGCCTATGGTATGATTGTATGTCGTCCTATGGACTAAAACCCTCCGGTTTATATAGACACTAGAGAGGGTTAGGGTTACACAAGGTCGGTTACAAAGGAGGAGATATCCATATCCGTACTGGTTAGCTTTCCTTCCACGCCAAGTAGAGTCCCATCCGGACACTAGACGAAGTCTTCAATCTTGTATCTTCATAGTCTAATAGTCCGTCCAAAAGTTATAGTCTGGCTATCCGGAGACCCCCTAATCCAGGACACCCTCAGTAAGGGGAGAGGAATTTTATGCCATTACCCATACCATGGTGTTTGGATAATTGATAAAGAAAATTTAGCATTGTGCTTCAAATATTCTTATTGAGAATCGGAGTACCACAGACATGCTTCGAGATAGCATTGCGATGGTCTTGAAGCAAAGGTCAGACTTTGGATACACAAAGGATCCATCAGGAACAACTAATAGAATAAGTCTTACAATTTCCGCATTGAAGAATGGCTAACCTTGCTAAAAGGAAAGCTATGACAATAGTTCCTCCGGCCAGCTGTGCTAGGCATGACATCACCTTAGCGGGTCATATAAAGACCAACATTATAACTCTTGGAAATATGTTCCAACCATCATATCTGACCGAGATTCAGATCTGATTGGTGTCAGATACCTCAGTCTTAGGATTCCTGAGAGGAAAAAGGTGCAATTCAAACTGGCGAGATGACATTGCAAGATTCTCGGTAAATGAACGATGGAAGCAAGTTACGAAACAAAAGTTCATCATTAACAAAGGAGAAGATGAGGATGTGGCTGATGGACTCAGCGACAATTTATCGAGAATTCCTAAAAGATGGATTTCCACAATTATGTGATCAAGGGGATAACATTTGTCAGATCAATGATATAATGATGTATGTTCAAGGAAAACATCCACAATTAAACATTTTTTGAAAAGTGCACTCAAAATATGGGTTGGGTTGCACAACCAATGTCGGAATGACGATTTAGCAACCAACACACTAAATTGGAATTATTGTCCGTTAACTCCGAAGCAATATGGTTGCTAAAGATAATAAATCCTCACAACGGAGTTCACTTATTGGTATTCCAGTTGGAACACGGGGACCAAGAAAGATTGGTGATGGCGAGAAGCATAATTGTATCAAGAATTCTTAAGAGGTGGTGAAACTCTCATAACATCCTTGACAATAAAAGATAGTAATACTTCAAGGTAGAACATAATACAAGCTGGGTAGCAAGTTGCATCCATAACATAAAAGTTTGTGATGAGAGGAAGGTAGTGATGTTGCCAATGTTAACTCAAATTACTAAGGGATGATTGTCGGTGTCAAAACCGGCGGATCTTGGGTAGGGGTCACGAACTGTGCGTCTAGACCGGATGGTAACAGGAGGCAGGGGACACAAAGTTTTACCCAGGTTCGGGCCCTATTGATGGAGGTAAAATCCTACGTCCTGCTTGATTAATATTGATGATATGGGTAGTACAAGAGTAGATCTACCACGAGATCAGAGAGGCTAAACCCTAGAAGCTAGCCCATGGTAGGATTGTATGTCGTCCTATGGACTAAAACCCTCCGGTTTATATAGACACCGAAGAGGGTTAGGGTTACACAAGGTCGGTTACAAAGGAGGAGATATCCATATCCGTACTGGTTAGCTTGCCTTCCACGCCAAGTAGAGTCCCATCCGGACACGAAGTCTTCAATCTTGTATCTTCATAGTCTAACAGTCTGGCCAAAAGATATAGTCCGGCTGTCCGGAGACCCCCTAATCCAGGACTCCCTCGGTAACCCCTGAACTAGGCTTCAATGACGATGAGTCCGGCGCACAGTATTGTCTTCGGCATTGCAAGGCGGGCTCCTCCTCCGAATACATCATGGAAGAATTTTAAAACAAGGATAGTGTCTGACCCTGCAAAATAAGTTCCACATACCACCGTAGAGAGAATAATATTTTCGCAAATCTAATTTGCTGACTTTTTTGGCAGCATGGGGTTATGTCATGGCCCGGTGATTATTCGAACCGTTTTCTTTAACTAGCCCCGCACATAACGCGAGGCAGTTTTTTGACACGTCTTGTCAAAGCAGAGATCGTGTCCCCTTATTACGGATTCTCATCAATACGGGCGTGGGTAAACCAACCGCGCCATCGATTATGGCGCTTGGGGGATAAGCGAGTTTTAACAGGCTAGTGGGGGGCGCATAGTTTCGTCCGCCCATATAAAGGGATAAGGATTCACCTTTTCATCCACGCCTTCTTCCTCCTTTGCTCATCCATTTTCGCACACTCGACCTCTAGCGCCCAAGTCTGCACTTCCCACCTCAACCTTCCCCCACCATGTCCGGAGCGGGAGGCAGGTGGATGGTCCCCTCCGTCACGGAGGGAGACATCAAGAAGCTGAGGAGAGCCGGATACCTGCCCGACGACATCGCGCACCGGCTCCCAGATGAGGGGCAGCTCATCCCACCCGCGGGCCCCATGAGAGGGTAGTGTTCCTTACCCATTTCCTCCACGGACTGAGATTCCCTCTCCACCCATTCGTCCGGGGGCTCATGTTCCACTACGGCCTGGATTTCCATGATCTGGCCTCGAATTTCATCCTCAATATCTCGGCGTTTATCATCGTGTGCGAGGCCTTCTTCCGCATCAAGCCCCACTTCGGCTTATGGTTGAAGACCTTCAATGTCAAGCCGAAGGTTGTGGGCGGCCGCTAGGTGAAGTGCGGAGGCGCCTTGGTGGGCAAGATGCCCAACGTTACATGGCTCGAGGGCTCCTTTGTGGAAACCATAAAGGGGTGGCAATCGGGGTGGTTCTACATCACCGAGCCGTGTGACCCTGCATGGGCAGCGGCCCCCGAGTTCCGATCTGGCATCCCCATGCGGCTCACCTCCTCGAAAGAGAAGGGCCTGTCCTGGGGTAGTTCGGGAGAGCTGACCGGACTCCAAACATGTATTCAAAACATGGTGAACAAGAAGCTCAAACTTGTCAACGTAGTCCAGGTCATGCTCCACCGCCGGATCCTCCCGTGCCAACAACGGGACTTCAACTTGTGGGAGTTCGACCTGGCGCAGCACCGAACTCTGAGCAGGCTCTTCGACACAAATCAAGAAGATGCCTGGAGGGTGCTGTTCAAAAGCGCCGAGGTCCCTCCTCCCATTACTGAGGATCGCGGATTCAGCATGAAGCACCAAGCCAGTGTGGTAAGCTGCTTTACCTTTCACAGGATACTTATTTTTTACAGATTGACTCCATGCAGGATCTAAACTCCGTACCTTTGACAGGACTGGCAGGAGATGGCCGGACAGATCGACTGTCCGGCTCCTTTGCCCGAAGGCCCAGCGGATGCTCTTCTGGCGAAGATGCTGACTCCGGCTCCTTATACGGTGCCGGAGAAGAACAAGAAGGCCAAGGGAACTCGAAAGAGTTCCCGACGCCAGGCGTCGTCGGACTCACCGTCCGATGACTCTACGGCGCACTCCTCCCCCGAGGACGAGGTAGAAGAAGAAGATCCTCCCCCTCCAGCTGGGGGAGATAAGAAATGAAGGCCGCCCCAACTGGGGAGGCCGAAGGGTCCAAGAAGGAGAGAACTCTCCTTACGGACTACTCTACCACCGCCGCCGACGGCGAAGACGAGTGGCTGCCCTGGGCCAAGCCCCTGGGGAAGTCGTAAGTATTCGGATACCAGAGTAAGTCATAGTATTCCTTTGCCGCACTACTTCACCTAACCCAAAATATGATAATGCAATCCACCCGGAGCCCGTATCGATGTATCATCGGACGGCTCCCTGGGCTCGTCGGACATGGATAGCGATCCAGTCCCGACCGCCACCTCCCCCTATCCTGCGGACGACGCCGAGGTGCTGTCTCATGAGGCACCGGGTCGAGGGGAGACAGTCCCGGAGGCGCCTCAAGGCGGGCTCTCGGACTCCGGGAGCCGAGGGGACAAGGCCCCTGAGAGCTCCGAGTTCGGCCCTCAGCCGAACGCCGCGCCAGAACCTCCAGTGGTTCCGGGCTCGGGCAGGCGACCTCCTTCTAAGAGGGGCAAGACACCTGTGCCGGTGACCTCTGTCCATCCAGAGGCGCCGGACAATCTGCTGGAAGCGCTTCGCAGCGCTTCCATCGACGAGGAGCACCGTACTATTATGAGTGCGGTGGTCCGGAAGGTTCAGTCCGCCAAGAGCGGATTGACTGAAGCCTGTGCCATCCTTCTAACAGGCTTTGAAGTAAGTGTATTCGAATGTAGTAAAAATGTGACCGCATAGACAGTAGCCCCTGATGCTTTGTTCGGTGTTCACAAAGAAAAGCTGAACAGAGGATCAAATAATATCGCAGGAGTCTAATATAAGTATGTCAATATGCGTATGCAGGCCTCGTTGTTGGCGTCCGCCACGCTGATTGCGGAGGTTGCCGTACTGAAGCAGGACCTTGAGGGGTCCAAGAAAGAGCTCGGCCTTGCCAAGAGGCAGCTCGAGGAGAACAAGGGTAAGTAATACCCTGTCCATAGATATGTATATATATATATATATATATATAATGCGATTGCAAAATGACAGGATCATGGTATATCTGCCAGGGGCCATGACCGAGGTGGCGACCCTGAAGCAAGCGCTAACCAAGGCCAAAGATAAAGCGGCCAAGGAGCGCACCGAGCGAGAAAAGCAAGAGGCTCGGGTGGGCGAGGTGCAGCAAGAGGTCCAGGCTCTCGTGACGAAGCACCAGGCGTTGGAGCTTGACTCGAAGAAGCGAGAGTCTAAGCTTGCCACGACCCTCGAGAGCGCGAAAAGTGCCATGCACGAAGCCCAAAAGGCCCTCCAGGAGATCCAAGCAATGAAGAAGATAGCGGCGGGTAAGGCATTCTATATGCAGACCAAGCATGTAAAAGTAAATTACCGATTAATTACCCGGATTCGGAGCTCTCCAGGAGCACTGGCAAATTTGCCCCGCAGTGTGTCGGATGCCGCACAATTTTACCAGGCCGAGGAGGGAAGCTCAACGGAGAAGATGTTCTGGTCTCAGTATACTGGGACCGAACACCCGATGCCTCTGAGCGACCAGCTAAAGCAGCTGGTCGAGCTGCACAAGGCGGCCGAAAAGGCCATGAAGGGCCTTATAGTCCGGCTGTGGCCTGGCGACGCCCTTCCGAGTAGCTACTTCGGCCTGGTGAGGCGGCTTGTGGATGCCTGCCCACGGCTAGAGGTCGTCAAGCGGTCCGTCTGCATCGAAGGTGCACGCCGGGCTTTCGCCCATGTGAAGGTGCAGTGGGCCAAGCTAGACGCCATGAAGCTGATCAAGGAAGGGCCGCCGCAGGGAAAAGAGCATCGCACCCCCGAAATTTATTATGAGGGTGTCCTGAAGGGTGCCCGTCTTGTAGCGGACGAATGTTCCAAGGATGTAATATTTGAGTAAACTTGCTCGTGTGATCCTGTATGATGAAAACTTGTTTCATATGCGCTATGCAATGCTTGTGTGAATTTAAAATATTACCTTCTATTTGGCCGTTTATCCAATCTGAGAGATGGCTAGTCCTCGGCTTCTGCCCCAATGCCACAAGTGCTGGGGTGTTCGGGATAAACCGAGCACTCTTGTTCCCATATTTGGGTCCTTCGAGGGAGGTGCTCAGCACAACGAACAAGGCAACCAGACTAATAATGCTTTATCACTCTCACTTAGCCATTGAATTCTATAATTTTAAATTTCGGCGAAGCCCCTGGTATTCGGAAGGCCGAATTCGGGGCGCGATACACGCCTGTAAACCGGACAGGGCCGGCCGCTCGCCCTAAGCGACATAATTCTTTAGGGACTCGAAAAACCTCGCCGAACAGCGACCAGTCTCTTGCCTTATCATGACAGTCAGTTTTAGCTTTCTCTACTGAGGTGCTAAGACCGGCAGAACCGGGGCACAATCGCAGTAATTCTCCTAGCGCTACCTTAGCCGATAGAGCGGAACATAAGGTACCAAAACATAGGAGCCGGGAAAACCCAACATTTGGCCAAAGACATAATTCGGAGCTGATGCATATAATGCTATAAGTTCGGGGTGCCGCACTTGCGAAAGTGTTCAGACTTTTCACACCATATTATGGGGTACGTAAGCCCCTGGTGTATTGGCCGTACCAAAGTGTACAGTTGCAAGGCATCGTTAAAGCAGAATAGTCGTGATGTTATGCATTGTTCATTCAGAAAGGTGCGTTAAAGCAGAATGATACAGATAGTGCGATAAGCAAAGAGTGGGACTATGTCCCTTCCAAGGGCAAGCTGAGGAATAGTATTAAATCAAATATTTCGCTTGTTATTGTAATCCACCTGGGAATTCCGTGGTGTGACGTAGCTTTCTGCCTCCTTGGTTGCTGCATCATGTGTTTGGCAATAGTGCTGCCGGACAGGGTTTCCAGAGATTAAGGTCGTGAAATAGAGAAAAATAACCAAACGGGAAGCCCCTAGTGTGGTTTAAGACGCGTCTTGGGGCGTGCCGCAGTGTGCCACCCTCCCCACCTCTGCCCATGGTATTTTTAATGCGTAATTATGTACGCGTGGCACGAGCTTCACCGATTGGCTGGGACTGGGGTGGGGGCCGCATTGCTACACGAGCTCAGATCACGCCAGGCGGTCTATTTGCCGATTGCTCCGAGCGCGCTTGAAGGTGCCCGGGTTTTGAAACGCCGAACTGGTGGATTGCCTTGAGGGGCTGTTTTGCACTTCTGCTGTGAGGGCCGCAGTGTGCTCCTCTGTTCGGAGAGAGTGCTCTATGTTTCCATTGACTGTAATAACCCTGCGAGGTCCTGGCATCTTGAGCTTGAGGTATGCATAATGCGGTACCGCATTGAATTTGGCAAATGCGGTTCGCCCGAGCAGTGCATGATAACCACTGCGGAATGAGACTATATCGAAGATTAACTCTTCGCTTTGGAAGTTATCCGGGGATCCAAAGACCACTTCCACTGTAATTGAGCCTGTGCAATGGGCCTCTACACCTGGAATGACGCCCTTGAAGGTCGTTTTTGTGGGTTTGATCCTTGAGGGGTCTATACCCATTTTGCGCACTGTGTCCTGATAAAGCAGGTTCAGGCTGCTACCGCCATCCATAAGGACTCGAGTGGGGTGAAATCTGTCAATGATTGGGTCCAGAACCAGTGCGGCGAATCTGCCACAACAGATACTAGTGGGATGGTCCTTACGATCGAAAGTGATCGGATAGGAGGACCACGGGTTGAACTTTGGGGCGACTTGCTCCAACGCATATACGTCCCTGAGCGCACGCTTCCGCTCCCTTTTGGGGATGTGGGTTGCGTATATCATGTTCACCGTCCGCACTTGTGGGGGAAACCTCTTCTATCCTCCAATGTGTGGCTGCCGGGGCTCCTCCTCGTCATCGCTATGTGGCCCCTTTTCCTTGTTTTCGGCAATTAACTTGCCGGCCTGCTTGAACACCCAACAATCCCTGTTGGCGTGATTGGCTGGCTTTTCTGGGGTGCCGTGTATTTGACACAAGCGATCGAGTATACGGTCCAAGCTGGACGGTCCCGGCGTACTTTGTTTGAATGGCTTTTTCCACTGACCGGGTTTAGAGCCTTTGAATCCGGCATTGATTGCCATATCCTCGTTATTATCACTGTTAATGCGGCGCTTATGTTTGTTGCGACGTGACCTGCTATTGCCGTCCTTCGTATCTGAAGTACCATGGTTCTTTGATATGTTATTACTACGAGCCAGCCAGCTGTCTTCTCCCGCACAAAAGCGGGTCATGAGTGTCGTGAGGGCTGCCATAGATTTCGGCTTTTCCTGACAAAGGTGCCGGGCTAGCCATTCATCGCGGATGTTGTGTTTGAAAGCTGCCAGGGCCTCTACATCCGGACAGTTGATGATTTGATTTTCTTTGTTAGGAACCGAGTCCAGAATTGCCTGGCCGATTCTTCTGGCTGCTTAATTATGTGGCTCAAGTCATCGGCATCTAGTGGCCGCACATAAGTGCCCTGAGAGTTGTCAAGGAATGCGGCTTCCAGATCTTCCCATCAACTGATGGACTCGGCTGGCAAGCTGTTAAGCCAATGCCATGCTGGTCCCTTGAGCTTTAGTGGGAGGTATTTGATGGCGTGTAAGTCATCACCGCGGGCCATCTGGATGTGGAGGAGGAAATCCTGGATCCATACTGCGGGATCTATTGTGCCGTCGTATGATTCAATATTTACAGGTTTGAAACCATCTGGGATTTGATGATCCATTACTTCGTCTGCGAAGCATAAGGGGTGTGCGGCGCCTCTGTATTGGGCTATATCGCAACGCAGCTCGAATGGGTCTTGCCCGCTGTGTTCGGCCCGGCCGGATTTGCTTTTACTGTATCCGGTGTGACGTTTATCGTCTCACAGAGCGGCGCACCCTCGTGATCCGTAGATCGATCTTGCATGCTTTTCTTTGTCCTCCAATATGTCTCGCAGGTCTGGCGTATCTCCCCATGCCTTTTTATTTGAATGGCGTCGGGGTGGAGGCTGAGTTTTTGGCTGGAATGCCTCTCTATCGCGGCCACGAGGTGGCCGATCAGCCGTATCATATGCTTCTTCCTCCAGTCGAGGTAGCAACCTGCACTTTGGGTAACTCTTGGAGGAGTGCTCGAGTTTATATTCCTCGACCGCGAGGACTTCCATCCATCTGTCAGCTAGCAGATCCTGATCAGCTTGAAGCTACTGCTGCTTTTTCTTAAGGCTATTTGCCGTGGCTATAAGCCGACGTTTGAAGCGCTCTTGTTCGACGGGATCTTCTAGCACAGCGAATTCTTCGTCGCCGATGCTTGCCTCGTCTTCGGAGGGGGCATGTAATTATCATCCTCCTCTTCTCCATCTGCAGCTCTCTCGGGAGGGCTAGCTCCTCCATTCTCCTGTTCTAAATCTTGCTGGAGGGGATTGTTGTTGTCTTCGGCACCATCCGGAGTATTATTATCTCCTGTGCCAGTATCACCACTTTTGCTTTGGCGGGACTTAGAGTGGCGCCACTGACGTCGGCGCTTGGGTTGCTTCTTGGAGGGGTCATCCTCCACTATCTCGTCGCCATTGCCTTTTTTGGGTGTATCCACCATGTATATATCATATGATGAGGTGGCTGTCTAGTGCCCTGTCGGCGGTGGCTCCTCTTCGCCTCCCGTATCGTCGTCCATACCGTCGATGTCTTCAGAGTCGAAGTCGAGCATGTCAGTTAAGTCATCGATAGTGCCTACTAAGTGGGTGGTGGGTGGGCCTCGAATTTCTTCGTCGTCCGCATCCCAGTCCTCCCAGTCATACATAGTTCAGCCAGGATCCTCCTGACAAGGAGAGAGACCTTAATGAGTTCAGTATGTCGCCAAAGGGCGAGTGCTGAAAATTATCCACGGAGGTAAACTCCATGATCGGCGCCCAATCGGATTTGATAGGAACGGGCGCAGGCGGCTCAGAGTCCGTGGCTGGAGAAGGATCCGGCAGTTTGACAACACGGCGCTCGTGCAAGGTAAGGTTGATGTTTGGCTCGATCACCGCTGAGGGTAAGGCATCCGTAGCGGGGTCCATCCACCGGTCCTCGGAAGGCGCACCTGGCTCCAAATTGAGGGTCGGAGCGGCTGCTTGTGCGATCTCTTGAACACTATCCGATGGTAGCGCTAAACCGCACACATCGTGACCGCATGACGCAGAAGGCATAGGCTCGAATCCATCGAAGATCAAGTCTCCGCGGATATCGGCCATGTAGTTTAAGTTTCCAAACTTGACCTGGTGGCCAGGGGCGTAACTTTCAATCTGCTCCAGATGGCCAAGCGAATTGGCCCGCAGTGCAAAGCCGCCGAATACGAAGATCTGTCCGGGGAGAAAAGTCTCACCCTGGACTGCATCGCCATCGATGATAGTAGGAGCCATCAAGCCTAACGGCGACGACACAGAGGAACTCTCAAAGAAAGCACCAATGTCGGTGTCAAAACCGGCAGATCTCGGGTAGGGGATCCCGAACTGTGCGGCTAGGCCGGATAGTAACAGGAGGCAGGGGACACAATGTTTTACCCAGGTTCGGGCCATTTTGATGGAGGTAAAACCCTACGTCCTGCTTGATTAATATTGACTAGTCATCAACCCGTGCATGCGCACGGTCTAGTGATTTTGAAAACATGAATTTTGAAATAATCGAAGATCTTTCTCTGTTAATATAGCAGGAGTTCAAAATATATTAGAACTTGGAATGCAACTTTTGAATATCTCCCAACTAATAATTATGCACCATGGAAATATGATTAACACTATGAGACAATTAAATTGGAGAGTGGAAATAAGATATGGAGTTTTCAAGAAAAATTTAGAATGAAATAACGTGAATGAAATGTCTCTAAGCATAGCCCCATCAAAATCCTTTTGCAATCAAAATGTGGTTCCTTAAGTTTTGATTTTAAGTTAGCATGCATGATTGATCAATCTCACTCACTGCATGCTCTGGACATCACAAATAGCTTGCTACACCTGCAAGAAATATCCTTGAAATATTAATGCACTTAAAAGCCTTATTAGCACATAAGTAGAAAATTACAGAAATTCACAACAGAAAAACTAATGCGAGAATCATATGTTGCCATAACCTGATTTCTTTTCTTGCATGCGAAGTTCTGATATGAGGAGATCGTATCAATGTGGTAGATTTGGCATTATTGCAATACATATACAAACTTTGAAAAAAAAGTACCTTATGAGATACTGATGTGCAACAACAATGAAGATCGTGCTCTCGAGCAATCTATCTATCTTGAACATCGGATGCCTGTAATTATCAATGTCTTCAAATCCTGAGTAGCGATTTATAATTAAGCTTCCGTAATATTATTTTTCAGGTAAGTTATGATAAACAATTATCTTGCAAATTGTTAACTAAGCACTCTTCAATACCAGGGGATAATATAGAAGCATATAAAGAAGGCAGTATAGCTGGACATCCATATTCAGAATGATGTGAATCATCCATCATGCATAACAAAGGTCAAAATTTTGGAGTGCACTGTTTGGTTGAAACATCTATATAAAGCAATTTTTGTAGTCTGAACCAAAACAACACAACAGAAAGCAAAATAAACATTACATACCTGCTACTTTGTCTACTCTTCGATTGATGAGGTGACCTATTTTTCAATCTGTAAGCTTGTGCTAATGAAGTTCAAGTTATCCATGATAAATTTAGAGGAACCAATAGAATAGAATATATGGACTACGTGAACCAATAGGCAAAATGTATAGCCAAAACACAGAATACAATGATTCTTATATTAGATGGAAAAAAGATTACTCGTAGCTTAAAAAAGGAGCTTATAGTGAATACACTAATATTTTGTATAAAAGTTCTGTCTATTTAAGTGTATATAGAAACTTCTCAGAAGAAAAATCCAGGCTCTTGAAAAGAAACGTTTTTTTGGGGCATTCATTGGGACAACACTTTCCAAAACAAAAGAACATGCATAAATATTTAATACTCGCTCTGTAAAGAAATATAAGAGCATTTAGATCACTATTTTAGTAATCTAAACACACTTATATTTGTTTACCAAGGAATCGTGAGCAATAGTAGGTCAAACGTGTTACCTTCTCTGATACTTTAACCAATATGATGCGGCCTAGAACAGACAATAGCAACTTATGAATGTCTATGAGATCATATAACCACCTATGTATGCTTAGTTAATCTAGTTTGCAACTAACATATGATTACCTCAAAATAACCTTGACCCGAGACCATACGGATGGTTTCTCACACACCTTTGGATCTAGAAGGTTTTAGCCCGCGTAGAAACTGTAAACAATCTACAACGTAAGAAGGCTGAAACTTGATCTGAACAACATCAAGGTAAGCACTATGAATCAGGAACTAAACTTCAAAACCTTTCACTACAATGGTTTCTCTACTTGAGAAACGATGCACCAACCGCTGATTTCGTCTGTAGGGACGAAAGCAACAGTAACAGTTAGCACTTGCTGCATAATATGGGGAGAAATAGGACGACATGAAGATGACAAAACTTGACATTTTCTGTTTTCCAGACAGAGCTACTTTTTAACACTATTGAGGAGGTGAATAGATTGCCGTTCAGCTTTACCATGAGGTTAACTTGAGCATCTTTTTCGATCTCCCGTATTGCTTAAAATAGATGCTGCTAAGGTGCCATGTTTTTGACCTTGTGTATGCATATAAGAATATATATAAAAAAAGTGCAGACAACACTATAAAGAAAAAAATCACCAGAACAGAGTATGGTTTGTGCCTTTATGATGCACGTGTCCTATTGGATAATTGGGTAAGCATAAAACTGAAAGTACAGATCCAACTACAAACTTGTAGTTTTTCCTATAAGATTTAAGAAGCAGAGAGATGTAGACTAAAGAAACGCTACAAAACAACTAATTCAGTTTCCAACAAAATAAGTAGAGGTTCTTGAGTTCACTCTGCAGAAGCCAGAAGTACGGCCACATCTTTCTTGAACTGAATCCCTAACTGTATTGTATGGCACCCACAAAACTTAACCACCGTATTAATACATATCTAGATAGGTCTGAAACAAAACACTTATCATCTAAATCCTCAAAACGAAACTCTAAGGTTTTACTTGTTCTTCGAGACCATGTCTCACAACATCATAATAATCACTAAATACAAACCTATTGCATCATTGCTAGCTCCTTAATTACCTCTACTGCAATCAGTCTACCATAGTCGTTTGGCTCTGCAGCTTTCCCAACAATGGCATCTATTCGATCTGATTCAGGTAGCATGGGTGGATGCATGAGATAATTGCTGCTACTCATCTGGCTTAGGCCCGTGGATTGCTGACTGCCACTACTATCTTGCTGCTACTCAACACCAGGTGACGTCGTCGTCAGCCAGACTTAGCATGACATGTCTAGTGAACTACTTGCGTGATCAACCCCCCTCTTCTGCTACTCCTCAAATTCTTCTATAAAAGTTACAGAGGCACTTACCTTCCTCCAGGAGAGGATCCTCATGTAGATTTAATTGGTACAATCTCCCAGGAGGATCTGTTGTTGTTCATGATATTAATAGGAGGAGGAAATCAAGAGAACGCCTAGAGGAATCCATTGTTGTTCTTCCCTTTAAGGGCCGCAGCGCCATAAGACTGTCGTACTTCCTCCAATATGCAGCCTACGGCCTCAGCAGCTATGGTGGTTGTTCAATCCAACTCAAACTCTTATTGATGCACCTTGTTCGCCACGGCATCGTCCATCGTGGGATGCAATTTGACCTGGCATGGAAGCTGAGGAGATTGAAAGGATCTCCATCTCTGCTAGACCAATGAAGATGGATTGCAGCCAATCTTTCTCGGGGCAGAGTTTAGAACCAATGAAATTGGGGAGAGGTTTGGCTGGCTGGAACGTTTATCTAGATTAATTGTTGCGTGAAGGCTGGTTTTCATCTCTACAACCGTGGAAGCCTTGTGGGCCCTATGATTAAAGGCCGGTTTCCATCTCTACAATCGTGGCAGGATTGTGGGCCCTATGATTAATCTTGTTAGTCAAGGATTATATGACTTAATCTACATCGTAAAAATTTGGTCCCACCGGATGAACGGTTAGTATTTTCTAATTAACATGGTAACTTTTTGGGAGTCTGTAATTAGTATAGGTATAGGTGATATGGGTAGTACAAGAGTAGGTCTACCATGAGATCAGAGAGGCTAAACCCTAGAAGCTAGCCTATGGTATGATTGTATGTCATCCTATGGACTAAAACCCTCCGGTTTATATAGACACCGGAGAGAGTTAGTGTCGGTGACAAAAACGGCGGACCTCGGGTAGGGGGTACGGAACTGTGCGTCTAGGCCGGATGGTAACAGGAGGCAAGAGACACAAAGTTTTACCCAGGTTCGGGCCCTCTTGATGGAGGTAAAACCCTACGTCCTGCTTGATTAATATTGATGATATGGGTAGTACAAGAGTAGATCTACCACGAGATCGGGGAGGCAAAACCCTATAAGCTAGCCTATGGTATCATTGTTGTTCTATATGTCGTCCTACGGACTAAAACCCTCCGGTTTATATAGACAATGGAGAGGGTTAGGGTTACACAAAGTCGGTTACAATGGTAGGAGATCTACATAACCGTATCGCCAGGCTTGCCTTCCACGCCAAGGAAAGACCCTTCCAGACACGGGACGAAGTCTTCAATCTTGTATCTTCATAGTCTAGGAGAACGGCTGAAGGTATAGTCCGGCCATCCGGACACCCCCTAATCCAGGACTCCGTCAGTAGCCCCTGAACCAGGCTTCAATGACGACGTGTCCAGCATGCAGATTGTCTTCGGCATTGCAAGGCGGGTTCCTCCTCCAAGTACTTCATAGAAGATTTTGAACACAAAGATAGTGTCCGGCTCTGCAAAATAAGTTTCCACATATTGCCATAGAGAGAATAATATTTTCACAAATCTAATCTGCTGACGTATTCCGTAGTGTGACGCATCACGACCAAGCCTTTATTCGAATCATTTTATTATCCCACCTCAACGCATGCGAGGCGGTTTCCTTGGCACGTCTTGTTAAAGCAGAGATCGTGTCCCCTTATTTCGGGATTCTCACCAATACGGGCATGGGTAACCCAACCGCTTCTAGGACTCCTAGACTATAGGCATGTCCAAACGGCCACAGAGAGGACGCTTGATATTCACCCTCTTTATAAAGGGACAAGGATTTTATTTTTTCCCTCCCGTGCTCAATCGAATCCTTCCCCCACCTCAAGCTCAAACACCCAAAGTTCAGGTCGGGTGCTCCGAACCTCCAATCATGTCCGGATCTAGCCTTCAAGGCCGATGGGTGCCTTCCTCCGTTATCGAAGAAGACATCAAAAAGTTGAGGGAGGCCAGATATCTGACCGCCGAGGTTGTGCATCGGTTGCCTGCCCGAGGGCAGGCCGTCCCCTCCCCCAAACCCAACGTGAGTGTCGTGTTCGTCTCCCACTTCCTCCGAGGTCTAGGCCCTGCTCTGGATCCTTTCGTCAGGGGTTTGATGTTTTATTACGGGCTAGACTTCCATGATCTAGCTCCGGACTCCTTTCTTCATATCACGATATTCATTGTCATGTGTGAGGCCTTCCTCCGGGTTACCCCTCACTTTGGCTTGTGGCTCAAGACCTTTGAAGTAAAGCCGAAGATGATCAAGGGGCAACATGCAGCGTGTGGAGGTGCCTCAACATGCAAGATGACGGGAGCTCCATGGCCCAAAGTTTCCATCCCAGAGGTGTCTGAATTGTGGCAGCAGGAGTGGTTCTACATCACGGCTCCTAGAAGTGCCAAGTGGGCGGCCACCCCTGTTTTCTGCTCGGGCCCTCCACCACAACTGATGTCATGGATCAGTAAAGGTCTGAGCTGGGGTCCAGCCAAGGACGTGCCTATACTGCAAAGCCGCATTCGAGATCTCTTCAATGGAGATTTTAGTTTGGTTGCGGTAATACAAGTTATGCTGGTCGTCAAGTCGAGCCTTGCAAACACCGACCTCTTCACTTGTGGGAGTTCAATCCTGCGGGACCGTGTGTCATTCAAAATTTCCTCGGCCTGACGCACGAGGAGATGTACAATTCATTCTTCGGACCTCAGGTAGAGTGTCCGGAAATCACCGAGGACGTGGGCCTGAGCAGTAACCGCGCCACCGAACAGGTAAGGAATCTTCCGGCCGAACATACTATCTCTCATTTGTAACGAAGTTATCTCTCAGAGTTCGCTTTTTGACCAGGACTGGCTAACAAAGGCGAAGTTGATTCGGTGTTCGGCCCCCCTCCCTGAGGGTTTGGACAATCCGGTATTGGAAAATATTCTCCAGGTCGCACCTTGCCCGGAGCCCTTAAAGGAAGATACTGGGGAGGAAAATACGGGCGGACGCGGGCCCCCAACACTGCCCGTTCTGACCGAGGGAGCGAGTGTCTCCATGAAGGAAGACGACCGGAGGAGGAAAAGGACTGCGCCCAGGGATTCGGAAGCCGAAGCTTCCAAAGGGAGAAGAAGTCTCCCACAGAGGGTCCTACCTTGGGGGTTGCTCTTGCCGCACAAAGTCCGCGGGGGGGTCAATTCTCCAGCGAGTCGTAAGTGGCCTGAAATACTTTAATAGTACATGTATGCCATCTTTTTCTTCTGAGAAAATAACCACCGCATATATCTTTGCAGCTCGGGCCTTAGCCCCTCTCAAATGAGCTCATCTTCGAGGGATCTTCTTCCAGAGAGGATGGAGAGCGAGACGCCTCCTCCGGACTCCTCCGCTCCGGAAGCGGGCGACCCCGAAGTGTCGTCGCGGAGGGCCTCTCCGTGTCTAGTGAGGCTAGAAGATAATCCCATTGACCCCCGAAGCTCTCAGTGTCCGGCTCCTGAAGAGAGCGGAAAAAAGAGTCCGGCACCGTCTGGTGTGCGATCGGATGTTCTGAGGGAGTTGGTGGGGCGATCGGACATCAAAGATGAACACCGTGTGCTGATGAATACGGTGATGGAGAGAATCCCGTCCGCCGAAAGCGGATTGCATGAAGCTTTTATGAGTCTACTAACAGGCTTTGAGGTACGTAAAATAATGTATGATAGTCCTGCACATGCTAAGTGTGCCCTGTGTAGATAGTAGCCCCTGAGACTCTGGTTGTCGTCGGAAACGACGATGAACAGAGGGTCATATTCCTAGGTAATAACCATACTGCCTCTATGTGCAGGTGATGGAAGCTCCGGTGGCTAGCCGGACTAGCGAGTTTGCCCATTTAAAATGGCAGTTGGATGCGGCAGACGCCGACATAGAGCTTGTTAACAAGAGGCTTGATGAGGCACATGGTAAGTGTCATTATCTGGTTAACGCCACATAGTAAGAGCATCATGATGCCAGTATCTTTAATATGTTGTGACTGTAGATGGAGCTGCCACTGTTGAAGCCTTGCGGGCAGAACATGCCCGAGTCAAGGAACAAGCGAGGTTTGGTAATGCGGCTACTTTGAAGGCAGCGGAAGAGTTGAGAGCCGAGAAGGACGCGCATGGTGAGAGCCGAGATAAGATGGCCAAGATGGCCATAGAATTAAAAGCCTCCGCCGACCGTTGCCAGGTTCTTGAAAAGGAAAACCTAGCGAAGGCATCGGACCTTGAGAAGGCTGCTGTGACGAGAAAAGACATCCGCTCTGCTATGAGGGCGAAGAAGGAGGAGCTGCGGGAAGCCGGGGATATTTTAGCTGGGAAATCGTTTATGTTGTGGAGGAAGTTCGGAGATCCACGGTATGCCTCTCTGGATCGGCCGTGGAGTTCGGAGGATGTGTATATTGATTTGGCGGCGAGCGCTGCTGATGCGGCCAAGTACTTCCAGGGTCAGACGGACCGTGAAGTGGACCAGCTATTTTGGACACAATTCCATTCTCCCGAGCGTCCGCTTTCATTGACTGACCAATTAGCCGAATGGGCCGAACTGAATAGGTTGTTCGGACTCGCCATGAGGTCTTTTGTGGATCAACTATGGCCGGAAAGGCCAAACCAAACAGCTATTTCAGCTTGCTGTAGCAGCTCCTTGACGTGGTGCCGCGCGTTAATGCGATGAAGAGGTCGGCGTGCATAGAGGGCTCACGGATGGCCTCTGCCCGTGTTAAAGCATACTGGGCGGAGATGGATGCTACCACTGTTGCAGCGCGGGATTCGGCCATAGGTCGAATGGCTACTGAGCACCACTTTGAAGAAGTTCTTGAGGGCGCTCGTTTGATAGAGACCCAGTGCACAAAGAATATTATGTTTGAGTGATATGTAATCTCATTGTAAGAGAAATGCTTTTATAGATTTTTATAAGGCTATTTTTATACTTTTGCCTGAAAGTAATATGATGCCTCCTAGGCGGTCGTTTATGTATACATGTGTATAACCTGAAAGATTGCAGCTATCGGCTTCAACCCCCATGCATATAATGCGGGGGTGCTCGCAAAAAACACGCGTTCACACTTAACCCAACGTCTCGGTCCTATTAAGGAGGTGATAGCGGAGCGGGCAAGGCAACCGGACTATAATGCTTTAGCACTTTCACTTAGCCATAGGAGTTTGACAGTGGGGCTACTAGGTAGCCCCTGGTGGCTCCGCACTCTCCCGATCCCGGGGTGCGTACTTGCCTGGCCGGAAAACGGCCCTTCATTAAGGCGGAGGAATTCTAACATTCCAACAGGTCATCTAGTGGTTGACCAGTCTCACGCTATATCATGACAGTCAGTTTTCGGCTTTCTCTACTGAGGTGCTCGTCCGGATGAACCAGGGCACAATCACAGTAGTTCTCCTGGTGCTACCTTAGCCGGTAAAGCGGAACGTAAGGCACCAAAACACAGGAGCCGGGCAAACCCAACATTTGTCCAAAGACAATGATTCGGATCTGATGCATATAGGGCCAAACTCGCGACGCCGAACACTCCCTAAGGTATTCGGTCTTTGTGGTACAAACCGGGCCTAAATAATGGCCTTTGTAAGAAGCCCCTTGTGTCCAGGTACGTGCATTGTTCTGGCGTGGCCACATGCTAAGACGTCAGCATCCTTCTCAATGGTGGATATGTATCAACAAGAGATAGTAAAAAAGGTTTACGCAGGGTCTTAATCTAAAAAGAATCCTTGGAGCTGGTCCCTGCTGCACGTTTGTGCCTGTGTCTCCGTTGTGCTGTATCCTGGATGGGTGTAGCACGATGATCGTCTGTAAAAGAGAGGAAATTAGGTGAAAAAGTTGTCGTGCAACAAGATAGTTTTTAAAGAAACCATGTATAATTCAAGATGAGAAGAAATTGCCACTTGTCTGCGCGTATATAGATATCGGTGCCCATTTATTCAGTATAGATATCAGTGACGGACTTGATTAGTTGTGTCTGAGGTCTTGACGACCTATTGGATGCTTTTGCTGGTCCAGGCGCCTTTAGTGTGCAGCTGCCAAGGCAGCCACACTCTCTTCGGCGCGCAGAGATCGCTTGATATTTCCGTTCACTGAAATGATGCCACGTGGACCGGGCATCTTGAGTGTGAGGGAGGCGTAGTGTGGTATTGCATTAAAGCGAGGGAAAGCTTCGCGTCCGAGTAGTGCTTGATAGCCACTTTGGAACAGAGCGATGTGGAAGGTTAAACCCTCGCGACGGAAGTTATCGGGGGAGCCGAGTATAACTTGTAGTAGGAGCGAGCCCGTACAACGAGCCCCTGGGCCTGGCGTTACTCCTTTAAAGGTAGTATTGCTATGGTGAATTTTTGTTGGGTCTAACCCCATCCCGCGGATTGTATCCTGATATATTAGGTTTAGACTGCTGCCACCGTCCATCAAGACTCGTGTGAAGTGATATCCGCCAATTACTGGGTCTAATACCAGGGCAGCCCATCCTCCGTGTCGGATAATTGCTGAGTAATCGCGATGGTCGAAAGTGATCGGTTGAGACGACCAGTGGCAGGACTTCACGGTGACAGGCATTTGGGTATATTTTCCTGGGAGTGTCGCATTGTTTTTTTCCCTTGATCATGGGTAACACGTTTACTGTTTTGACTTTTGGTGGAAATTTCTTTTGTTCCCCAGTGTCTTGCTTGGGAGGCTCATCCTCGTCTTCACTTGGTGTATCCCCCCCCTTGTGTACGGCGTTGAGCTTGCCGGACTGCTTGAAGACCCAACATTCTCTGTGGGTATGATTAGCCGGTTTACCAGGGGTACTATGGATCTGACATACTTGGTCTAGAATTTTGTTGAGGCTGGATAGTTCATCTCTGGTGCCTTTAGAGGGCGGCTTTTGCTGACCTGGCCGAGAGCTTTTGAATCCGGCGTTTACTGTCGTGCCCTTTGTGCTGTCTTCCTTATTCTGGCGTTTGTTATTGCTGTTGCACCGTGATTTCCCATTTCCATCTCTAACTTTAGATATACTGGGGTCGCTGGTGCTGCATTTCGCTAGCCAGCTGTCCTCACCCGCGCAAAAGCGGGTCATGAGGCTTGTTAATGCGGCCATCGTTCTCAGCTTATTTTGGCCGAGGTGTCTGGCGAGCAATTCGTCACGGACGCTATGCTTAAAAGCTGCCAAGGCTTCGGCGTCCGAACAGTCGACAATCTGGTTCTTTTTAGTAAGAAACATGTTCCAAAGCTTTCGGGCTGTCTCTCCGGGCTGTTGAGTTATATGACTCAAATCGTCCGCATCCAGAGGTCGGACATAAGTCCCTTGAAAATTTGTCCGAAAGGCGTCTTCGAGCTCTTCCCAACTTCCAATGGATCTTTCAGGGAGGCCTTCAAGCCAGTGACGAGCTGGCCCTTTGAGCTTGAGGGGTAAGTACTTGATGGCGTGGAGATCATCTCCTCGAGCCATATGGGTATGAAGGATGTAGTCCTCAATCCAGACCCCAGGGTCTGTTGTTCCGTCGTATGCCTCTATGTTTACGGGTTTGAATCCCTATGGAAATTCATGGTCAAGCACCTCATCGGTGAAACATAGGGGGTGTGCGGCACCCCTGTAGCTGGGTGTACCGTGTTGTTCGGATGTTTGTTGTGTTGCATTGTATGCTGGGGCGCACCTGCGTCACTACTAGGAAAAGGGCTATAGATGGAAATGACACTAATGGCGCACCAGACATGTGGTGCACCATTAGTATATACTAATGGTGCACCACCTTCTGATGCGCCATTAGTGTTGAAACTACTAATGGCGCACCCTGCCCACGGTGCGCCATTAGTACCAAATTTTTTTTTGAACTAGTGCGCCTGTCCAAACATACTAATGGCGCATCCACTGGTGGTGCGCCATTACTAGTTGTAACTAGTAATGGCGCACCAGCCAGAAGGTGCGCCACTAATGTTATTGTTTTTATTATTGTTTTTATTCCTTTTTTTGCAAAAGTACTAATGGCGCACCACCAGGGGGTGCGCCATTAGTAACCTGGATTACTAATGGCGCATTTGTTGCTGGTGCGCCATTAGTAAGTGGGCAGCAACAAGATATTTTGGACAGCCTCTCCTCCCACACTCACTTTCTCCCCACTTCATTCTCTCCACCACCTCCTCCTTGTCTCGGGTGCCTCCTCTTTTTCACATCATTTCCACCATAGATTCATTCAAATTAAGTGGTTAAGTTACCTTGTTTTGCTAGGTAAGTAAGGGGGGAAGCTATATTTATGTTGTTCTCCCTACAACAATGTGCACATGCACTTTTTATGGCCTAGCTAGATCTATGTATGTTCATATGTTTGTGGTGTTGCATATGTTTGTGGTGTTGCATATGTTTGTGTTGCATATGTGTTTGTGTTTGGAGGTGTACCGGTATTTGAAATGCGATAGTTGCCAATATTTTGCCGGAATGTTGATTCATTTCTGTTTCGGCGAGAATTTTGGCATTAAGCATTCTTTTTGGTCCTATTTTTAGGGAAAGTCATGCCAAATTTTTTCTTGGTTCTAAAATATCGTTTTGCTCTACCCCGCAGGCGACCATGGTCCGCACGATGACCGAAGGCATCGTGAATAGGTTTTTGAGGTCCGCGAAGGCCGAGATGCTTCAAAAGAACGAGATGGAGATAAGATGTCCGTGTCGAAGATGCAAGCTGAATAGCCTTATTGCGGACCCGGATTCCGGGCAGGTGCAGGACCACCTGCTCTTGCGTGGTTTCATGGATGGCTATCGGTGCCAAGGTGATGAAGATGACTACAAAGTCATCCATGGGGGCCGGGCAAGAAATGAGGAAGGGCAGCAAGACAACC
>NC_041392.1:44700132-44703980 GCF_002162155.2 Triticum dicoccoides
GGCGGAGCAGACGACGCTGGACCATCGATGGGCTGGGTGCAGGACCCTCATATTCAAGAGCTGCTTCTCAAGCAGACGGATAACGCAAGAGCTGCCGCCCGAGAGAAAGCCAAGATGGATCAACTTGAGTTAGACGCGGTTACTCCATTGTATGAAGGATGCAGGCCCGAGGATACCCGCCTGAAAGTAACGCTCATGGCTCTGGAGATGAAGGTAAAACACAAAATGACCGACGCATGCTTCGACGAGAACATGTCATTCTGGCACGAACGTCTTCCCAAGGGGAACAAGTGCCCGACCAGTTTGGAGGAGGCGAAGAAAATCGTCTGTCCTCTGGATTTACCGCACGTGAAATACCATGTGTGCATGAACAATTGCATCATTTATCGGGACGAGCACGCGGAGTCTACCATATGTCCGGTGTGCGGTGTCAATCGATACAAGAAGAGGAACAAAGCTCCTCGAAAAGTGGTGTGGTACTTTCCGATCACTCCTCGTCTGCAGCGGTATTTCGCGGACCCTAAGGTAGCAAAGCTCCTGCGTTGGCACACGGATAGGGAGGAGAAGAAGCGAGAAGATGACGCAAATGATCCGGAGATAGATAAAAAAGACAAGATGCTGAGTCACCCTAAGGATGCGAGCCAGTGGCAAGCGTTGAACTTCGAATACCCAGAATTTGGGAACGATCCAAGGAACATCATGCTGGGCGCGAGCACCGATGGAATCAATCCGTTTGGCAGCCAGAGAAGCACACATAGCACCTGGCCTGTGTTCATGTGGATGTACAACCTTCCCCCCTGGTTGTGCATGAAGAGGAAGTACATTCACATGAGTATGCTAATTGAAGGGCCGAAACAACCAGGGAACGACATCAATCTGTATCTGGGGCTGCTGAAAGAGGAGATTGACACGCTGTGGAAAACGCCAGCCAATACGTGGGACGCCGCAGAGAAATAATATTTCCCTATGAGAGCCGCACTGCTCACGACGGTGCATGACTATCTTGGTTACGGATATCTTGCGGGGAAGGTAGTCCACGGATTTTCTGGATGCGTAAGGTGCATGGATGACACAACGTATCGCCGGCTAGATAGAGATCCCGGGTCTTCGAAAACCGTGTTCATGGGACATCGAAGGTGGCTTCGCGACGATGACCCGTGGAGGAAACGCAAGGATCTGTTCGATGGTGAAACCGAACCCCGAAAACGCCCGTGTACGAGGAGCGGCGAGGAAATAGACAAGCTGTTGAAAAATTGGAAAGACTGCCCACTGCCGAGAAAGAAGCAAAAGGCGCCAGAGCCGCTGCTGAAGGTATGGAAAACGAGGTCTGTTTTCTGGGACTTGCCATACTGGAAGATCCACCGTGTGCCTCACAGCCTTGATGTCATGCATATCATGAAGAACGTGTGCGAGAGTCTGCTTGGTACCCTGCTCAACATGCCAGAGAGGACCAAAGATGGGCCGAAAGCAAGGGCAGACTTGAAATCAATGGGCATCAGGCAGGAGCTTCACGCTATATATGATGATGATGATGATGATGATGATGATGATGATGAGGCAAAGCGGGACACAGGAAGTCGTCGCAAAGGCAAAAAGGCCAAGATGACCGGAAATTACTACCCTCCCGCGTGCTTCACTCTAAGTCAGGAGGAGATCGAGCAGTTTTTCACCTGCCTCCTAGGAGTAAAACTTCCTTACGGTTATGCGGGGAAGATAAGCAGATACCTAGACCCAGCAAAGCAGAAGTTCAGCGGGATGAAGTCTCACGACTGTCACGTGCTGATGACGCAGATACTTCTAGTTGCAATCCATGGGATCATGGACGCGCACGTCCGTGAAATGCTATTTGGCCTATGCAACTTCTTCGACGTCATCTCTCGGAAGTCGATTGGCGTGAGGCAACTCAGAAGGCTACAGGAAGAGATCGTGGTGATACTATGCGAGCTTGAGATGTACTTCCCGCCCGCATTCTTTGACGTTATGGTGCATCTGCTGGTCCATATAGTGGAGGATATCATCCAACTCGGGCCGACGTTCCTGCACAGCTTGATGCCGTTCAAAAGGATGAATGGTGTTATCAAAGGATACGTTCGCAACATGTCACGTCCAGAGGGAAGCATAGCCAGGGGCTTTCTGACCAAAGAGTGCATCTCCTACTGCACGAATTATCTAGGCATTGAGAACCCCGTTGGTCTGCCCGTCAACAGGCACCTCGGCAGGCTTGCTGGATGGGGTCACCGTGAGGGTCGCCGCGAAATGCATGTCGACTTCGAGGGTCGACTCGCCGACTTTGAAAGAGCAAACCTAGTCGTGCTACAACACATAGACGTGGTCGGTCCTTGGGTGGTAGAGCACAAAACCTTTATTAAGAAGACGTACAATGACCGAGGCCAACAGAGGACGGACGGAGATATACTCAAAGAGCACAACTCATGTTTCACGCGTTGGTTCAAGCAGAAGCTTCTGTCGTACCCTTTACATGAGGATTCCTCCGCGGAAGAACAACTCATATTCGCCTTGTCACAGGGCGCCGAGCACAACCTTATGACCTATGAGGCGTACGATATCAACGACTACACATTCTACACCGAGGCCAAGGACATGAAGAGCGATGGTTATCAGAACTCCGGGGTAACGATGGAATCCTACACCGGTAACGACAAGGATAGATACTATGGAAGGATCGAGGAGATCTGGGAGCTGAGCTACGCTAGAGAGAAGGTCCCGATGTTCCGTGTCAGATGGGCCAAGAACGTCATAAAAGAAGACTGGTATTTCACCACCATGGTTATACCCGAAGCCAAATCCAAGACCGCGGGCGCAAACGTCACCGCGAAAAATGAGCCATGGGTACTGGCTTCCCAAGTGGACCAATGCTTCTTCATTACCGACCCGCCAAAGCCCAATCGTGTTGTCGTGAGGAGAGGCAAAAGGAAGATCATCGGAATGGATGGAGTAGCCAATGAGCAAGACTTCGACAAGTACGGCGACCCGAGGATCGAACATGACGACGATGATGAAGTAGCAGCATACACCACAAGAAGAAGCAGGACCACCCTACCTAAAGGACGTCCGTTCCACAGAAGAACTCCGTTTGCGAAAAAGAAGGGCAAGAAGATTGTGAACAGATAGCTAGCTAAGATCGATTGTATTTAAATCGTAGCCTTCATTTCTCGATTGTATTTCATGGGTACTTTTTGAACTATCATGAATATTTTTCAATTTCATGGACACTCGATCTCGATCCCCCTCCATCTCGATCGCTATCCCACCTCGCCAGATCCGGTCCCCCTCGCCGCCGAGCACCCCCCAGTCCATCGGCCGCCGCCGCCGACCCCCCGCACCCTCGATTCCCCTACTCAACCGCCGCCGCCGACCCCGCGCACCCCGCGCACCGTCTGATAAAAAAAATAAGTATCAAACAGCTTTTTAAATGCTACTGTCTTATAAAAAAATATTACTGTTATTAGTTAAACAAGTTTGAACATATTTAAACACAAATAAGTATCAAACAGCTTCTTAAATGCTAAAAAAATTGTGGAGCCTGGGAGTCGAACCCAGGACCTCCTGGTGTGAGAACTGGCTGCTGACCAGTCGAGCTAGTAGAGGGGACTTGATGTGGATCAGTTCTGGTGGTACATAACCTGTTGGCTCGAGTTGAAATAAAAAAAATACTAATGGCGCACCATGGTGAGGTGCGCCATTAGTATTGTGCCCGATCCCCCCTTCCCTCTCCCCCTTCGCCTGATCCCCCCTTCCCTCTCCCCCTCGCCAGTTCCCTCTCCCTCTCGATCCACCGCCGCCGCCGCCGCTGCCCTGACCCACTGCTCGCCCTCGCCCTCGCCCTC
>NC_041392.1:44704665-44752795 GCF_002162155.2 Triticum dicoccoides
GCCGCCTCGACGCGACCCCGCCGCCCGGACGCCGCCCCGTCCACACCACCGTCGCCGGAGCACCACCACCACCCGGACCTCGTCCCTGACATCCTCCCCGCGCCCCACTCCCCGGCATCCTTATCCTCTCCGACCGCCTCCTCCACCCCGGCCCGCTCCTCCAAGGTAAGCTACCGCCCCGACCCCTATCCCCTTCCCTCCTCCCATCCCATCTCCATATGAGCATGATAATTTGCATGAAACTTGGATGCCTAAAAATTTCAGATAGTTGTTTTAACATGAGCTCTTAAGTGCGGACAAGTATTTTATTTGCATATATTCTTTCTCAAAGTTTCTCAGACACCCAGATTTTG
Organism: Triticum dicoccoides; assembly: GCF_002162155.2. Lineage (NCBI taxonomy): Eukaryota > Viridiplantae > Streptophyta > Magnoliopsida > Poales > Poaceae > Triticum > Triticum dicoccoides. The sequence continues at coordinate 44,705,019 of NC_041392.1, forward strand.
TTTTTGGCACGAACTCCTCCGATGTCCATATGATCATGCAAATTTGCACCAACCTTGGACGCCTAAAACTTTCAGATTTTTCTGAACATGAGTTCTTAAGAGCGGACAAGTACTTGCATGCCTAAAATGAACACGATGATCATCAAGTCAACTTGTTATTGGTCGATAGTATAGACAACTAGCTACACTGAGTGACGAAACTAAACAAGCCTGCCTGGCCACCCGTCCATCCTACATGAGGGCAATTATGCCTGAACCACGGAACTATTTAATTTTTTATATAACTCATAAAACAAAAAAATGGCTCCATTGGGTTTTGGTGCTTCCCCATGGCCAGGACAAGATAACTTTATCATTGTGCTATGACATTAAATAGGGAGAGGGATGCTAACGCTCCTTTTTCTTGGCAGTATAAAGTACTAGTAAGTATAGATAAGAGGTTGGTTTTTTGAGGAATCAACAGTTAACGGGTGAGGCTCAGGCTGCAGTGATGGCTGCAGTATAAAGTAATATTCTTGTTTCGGTGTACATATGTAGGACACCAACAATTAAGGTGTCTATTTTGATTTAGTGCCTTTGCCTCCACTGCCTTTATCTGGATTGAAGCTTGCTTGTGTTTACTTCTGATTACAAGATCTCCATACTGTAATTGTTAGTGGAATTTACACTGTAAATGTTAGTGGGTTTACAGTGTACTTCTAGTGGATTTTTGCTCTGTATTTGCTAGTGGCATTTTTACTGAAACTAAATTGAAAATGGGACTCTGTGCACCTAGTTAGAGAGATGATGAAACAACGTGGTGTGCTCAAAGACGCAGCATGCAGCTGGGTTGGGTCTGACAACTGTCCACCTGTCAACTGATGCAAATTAATGGTGATTTTTTCATGATATTTTGGGGGATTTCCTTCCTCTGTTGATTCGTTCTTGGGCTTTGCTGCTCCAACAGCAAAAGGAAAGCGTACAATGTCTGATCGATTCTGGACATGCATGGTCGCTTAGTTAGCAAAGTCGACTTATTTACAATACAGAGTAGCTCACAAATCTTAATACAACCTGTGTCAACTTAATTAGCCACTGAAATACAACAAAGAGGTTTATTTATGTAAGCTAGGCTAACTTAATCAAACATACTCCTACTACGTAGCTCAACTTCAATAGCAGATTGTAGGACCTCCATGTATCAATTTCCCTGAGTATATATAAATTGATGGCAACAAAGATTTGGCTTAGACTGTTCTGCTCATTGCTTGGCTGCAAAGGGTGACTTGTTGTATTTAGAGCATGCTATTGCTTGCATATAACCAGATTTTGCATATCATTGTTTCTTCTGTTTCCAGTTTTACTGATTGGAGTATGTTTCTGGTTGAGGGGAGAACTTCACTGTAGTAGTACTGATGGAGCTGAGAAAGAGAGTGGTTCATTCTGAAACTCAACTAGCAACAGGCAAATATTGTATTCCCTGAGTAAATCCTTTTCTGAGCTAAAATATATTTTCTTGTTGATTGAAGAATATCATATTCCCTTATTAAATCCCTGGGGAGTGATAATTTTTCCTATGTTCATAGTGTGAGATTGATCCAGATTGAATGTTATGCATATCTTAAACATAGGAGTGTTAGACATAAAGCATGTCCAACAGAACCTTTAGTGCATCTTTGCTCTTGTTCATTTAGTTTCAGTAAACAAATATTGCGAAGCATGACATGGCCTTTGTGAGCTCCTTTGTATAAAATGAAATGCAAGGTTGCTGATACTGTAACCCAGATCACACCGATCAATTTTTTTTCAATTTATGCAACTGTAAGAGTACCAACCAGATTACACAAATCATTTTTTCTTCAGAAGTGTGTCATAATTTCCCTGTCCTAATTGTTGTTTTGATTCAGAAGTGATGATTTGCTACAACCAGTGCATGCATGCCTTTTTTCTTCTTCATTTTTAGTAAAGTGCTCTGTTCTGGGTCATGGACTTTGTGCCATGGACCAGTGCATGCATGCTGCTGCTGCTGCTGTACTACTTGTCAAGTGATGCTGCTGCTGCTATCTGCGAGTTGCTGCTGCTAGTTGTGATTTTGTCAAGTGATGCTGCTGCTACTTGTGATCTTCTAAAATGACCCCTTTCTCCTGAAACGTTGATTAATTTCCGTTTCGGTTGAGAAATGGGGCACTCCAAGGTCAAGAAAATTAGCAAAGGTCATGCCCAATTTTCTTGACCTAGAAGGTGCCCGATTCTCAACCGAAATAAAAATTAATTTGCTTTAGTGGTTGGATTAGTTTAGTATTTTTTTCACACACTCAGACACCCTTGCTTGCCATGTGTGTGAGAGAGATAGTGAGAGGAGACAAGAAGAAGGGGGTTAGGAAGATGTTGCCTGCTCATCAAAGCTAACCATCTCCCCCTTTTCACCCCTTTTCCTTTGTCTTTTGTGGGTTGCAAGGAAGCTACTGTCTTAGCTAGCTTAGCTTGTGCACAAATCCCAGTGTTACAATCTAGAAAATTAGCCTGCAAAGATGAGGTCCCATGCTGGCTTTACCACTGCATCATGCAACAGTGCCTTCAAGATCCAAGGCAATATCACAAACATCATAGGCAATTTGACCAAACTCACAACCTTGTATCTTTGCAGCAACCAACTTTCTAGACACACCCCTCAAGAACTAGGTTACCCTGAGAACGTGGACTTGGACCTTAGCAACAACACACTAACAGGTTCTATCCCAAAACACCTAGGCAATATCACAAACATCTCTCAATTGTTCCTTGACAATAACCAACTTTTTGGCGACATTCCTCGAGAATTAGGTTATTTGGTCAACTTAGAGATCTTGTTCCTTGACAATAACCAACTTTTTGACCAAACTTTGTTTCTATTTAGAGAGAAACATGGCCCACAATGATGAGGCCGGGGGTTCGGGCGGCAAGGCATTCTGGGAGCTGTCCCAGGAGATGGAGGAACAACGTCACTTGTATGAGGCCGCCGCCTTCCCCATCGATCCTGAGACCACTGATGGTGCCGCCGAGGATGACCACACTGATGCCACCACTGATGGTGCCGCCGACGATGCCACCACTAATGATGGCGGCGCCTGCACAGATGGCAGCCAACCGAAGAGGCAACGGAAGGACCGGCGCCCGATCGTGCCCCGCACCCTCAAGGAGGAAGTTACTGAAGTGGACTCCAACGGGAATCCAACGGCGCCCGAACGAATAGTCAAGGGGTACTCGCTTCAGCTCGGGTGCATTGTCCGGAGCACCGTCTCGATCAACACCGAGAACCTGAGGCATCCTGACCGAGGGAATTTGCGCAACCTCCTCTTCACGAAGCTGCACGAACGATACAAGTTCCCTGCTGAATTTGAAAACACAAGCCTCAAAGGGAATAAAGTGAACAATGCTGCCCTCACGAAGATGAGCAAGGCCCTGTCTACTTGGAAAGCAATGTGAAGAGAATGATCGAGAAAGGTGAGAGTTATCAGAAGATCAAGGAGAAAAATCCTTCGATCACCGAAGATGACTACAACGACTTCAAGATCAATTGCTCGAGCACCGCAAGCTCCCAATCAAGTGAGTGGGGGAAACAAATGCGGGAGCTGAACATAGGGGAACACACACTCGGTCCCGGCGGTTACAGAGTGGCGGAGCCTATATGGGACAAGGAGGAGGCGGATCGTGCCGAGCAAGGCCTACCGCCCCTCTTCGATAAATACGGTGACAAGCAGACCAGGAACTTTGTCAGGGCCCGGTACAAGAAGGACCCGAAAACAAAGGAGCTTACCACGGATCCGAAGACTAGGCAGCTTGAGCTTGTTCTGGTAAGGAATACACCCCCGCGTAATTAGCTCTATATGGTTGCATTCTAATTAATGAAGCCAAATTTCTAAATGGTTCACATTCCTTCCGCAGGCGACTGAAAGCAGTAGCGCGGGGTCGACTAAGAGCAACCCTTGGGACACCACTCTAAATAGGGGGTTGAATGTAATGAAGAACAAGGATAAGCTCAGTAAGCCGACGTCAGCTGGTCGTGTGGCCGGCAAAGGCTTGTCGACAAAATGGGGGTCATACTATACCGCTGGTGTGCGGAAGGAGAAAATGACCAGCTCAGAAAGCCAGGCGCGAGAGGTTCAAGAACTCAAGGCACAGGTGGCGCGGATTCCGGAGATTGTCCAAGAGCAAGTGGAACAACGACTCGGAGCGACGATCACCGCCCTTGTGCCTACCTTGATCTCGGGGTTGAGTGCGTGGATTGCGGGCGGCCAACAGGGGCCGCCCCCGATTCCTAGCTTCACGGCCAGCAACTCGCATAATGCGATGGCGGGGCCATTGGTGCCTCCGACGGAGGCGACATTGGTGTCTCCGACGCTGGCACAGGAGCTTAATGCACCCGGGTGTACGCCGGCCGGCACCTCTGCAGCAAGCGGCACCTCCGTCAACTGCACGCCCGCCGTTGGCGGTGCGTCGACATTAGCCGAGCTCGACGCCATCATCACGGTAACTAATTAAGCCTCTCTCGGCCGAGGACTTCATCTCCTTGCCTTTGACTGGGCATCCCTGATGCCCTACATGTTTTCGCAGGGCGCCGCCGACGTTCCATGCACTCTCCTCCACTTCGTGAACAACGAGTTGGTCGATGTCGCCAAGGGCAAAATCGTTCAACCGGGCAACCCCTTGTTCCACGGTACCCAGATGCCACCCAACTTGTTTAGGGTTCAACTGGTTCGGGTGCTGCCAGGCTGCGACGACTTGTTACCTCCGATTCGACCCGTCGGGGCCGACGATGAAGACGTGATGACCCTCAGCGCCTGCCTGAGCTGGCCCCTGCTTTGGCCGAAGAGCCAGATTCGTTTGGGGGCGGGGGACACCACCCCAAAGACAACACCGCCAGTCGTGCCGGCGCCAAGTCGGCCCCATGGCAAGACCGCCGTAACGGTGCCGGACATCCCTATGCCACTGGATCCAAACATGCATATGGCACAGGATCAGAACGACGACGACGACGACGATGATACATTTGGCAACGTCGATCAGTACTTTGCCGATCATGGGTACGATGGCGACTTCATGGGGCCTCCTTCTCAAGAACCAAACCCAACAAAAGACGTGTTCGATCTAGCTGGTACCGCGGAGAAGCCAAATTGCAACAGGCGCCGTCTGACGTTCAGCTCTCAGGAGACGCCTCCAGCTGCCGACTTCACCGAGCCTCAGATAGGCGAGGTGCGAAATATTATCAGCCCCAACACACTCAAGAAGGCGGTCTGTGAGCAGAACTCGGTCCTATTACAGGAGAAGAAGAAGGCACGCAAAAGAAAGACTAAGAAGGGTGCGAGCCAGCCGGCACCGAGTACGATCCGTGCTCAGGACGGGCCACCTTCACCGCAGGATATCTCGAGGAGGGTGCATGTGGCGGTTAGGGCGATGCTACCGACAAATATGCTCAATGCTGCAACCGGTGCTATGCGGAGTCTGCATGACAGTGTTCTTGCTTTGGAGAAGCGGCATCTCAGGGAGAAGGATGTGGCATACCCAGTTTTCGCGGCCAAGGTGTCAGAGGGCAAGGGCTTTGTGGATAACTCCATCGGGCGTACGATCGTCCTGCGTTTTGATGACATCCACGCTATGTTGAACCTTCATCCGCTGCACTACACCTTCGTTCGGCTATTTTCGCTGAGTATGGAGATGCGGATCATTCGCGACAAGACCCCGGACATCGTGATAGTCGACCCCTTCTACATGCGTGCCAAGATCTTGGGCAGCGCTGGGGACCGACAAGTCGCGAGTTCTTACCTCGAAGGCGTCATTCTGGCAAACCAAGATAAGGATAACTTCCTCGTGCCTTACTTTCCCGTGTAAGTCCTCCCCTCAACCGACCCGTAACATATGAATTCTTACATTTCGATCGCTTTTCTTTTAACATTCCGTGTTTTCTGCAGTGACACACGTTGCACGCTCATCCTCCTAAGCCCCAAATATTCCATGACCACGTATTTCGACCCGGACCGTCAGTCGAACGTAGACTACACAAATGTCAAGAAGGTTCTTGATGATGTTCTCCCCGGCTACGCCAAATCTGGAGGCACCTTCACCAGGCCTATTCGTAAGTACGGCAAGCACGTGTTCTCCCACAATACGATGTTCTTCTGCGTCAAGGAGCCGCCTGGAGGTCAGAAGGGTGCCTACTACGCCATCCATCACATGCAGGCGATCGTACGGGACCATCATCAACTTCTGCTACCGAGTAAACTCAAAGATTGGGCCGCAAGCGTGTCGGCAATCCAGGACGCGGACCTCCGACAAGAATTCTTTCGCATCCAGTCGGAGTTTGCGGAAATCATCCATCAAGATGTCCTTCGTACCTCGGGGCAGTTCTACCTCAGAAATCAACCGTCCAACAGTGACATCGACACAATGCTACAAATGCAGGCTGACAACGATCGTTATTTCATTACTCCCACGATAGATGGCGGCTTCATCCACGCTCCGGTCCCTTGAGTCGAGTCGAAAGCAGTGATGCTGTGTCTAGTTCTGAAACATCGATTGGCTCATGTTGTAATTAAACTTTAATGAACTTGTAGTATGTCTCTTTGGTTTCGAGAGTTGTTCAACTTAGATGTAATCGATGCTATTAATGTCTTGCTTTTCTCTTCCGATCGTTCTGTTGCATAATTATATATTGCTTATGTATTGTCTGTGAATTGGTACTAACGTTTCGTTTGGCTAGTGCATAGCGATGCCGACGTATGTCGTGTACAAGGGTAAGGTTCCCGGAGTCTACGATGACTGGGAGGAGTGTCGGAGACAGGTTCACCGATTCAGCGGTAACAATTACAAAGGGTACACCACTAGGGCCGAGGCCGAATCTAGATACGCCCACTATCTAGCGGGAGAGGGGAGGGAGCGTTGGAGGAACCGGATGAAGACGAGTTTCATCGTGATGATGCTCATCATGATGAACGCAGCTCTCTTCTATGTGATGGTAGTTTAGATGATCGATATCGACTTGTAATGTGAAGACAAACTCGCTACTCGCGGTCTCGAGACTTGTAATATAATGTTCTATCTTTGTTCGGTCTTTTCAATTCGGAGACTAATATGATGAATTGTATTCAGAGACTAATATGATGAATTGTATTCTTCTATTGTATTCGATGAATCTGTTGTTGATGTGTGTTGTCTATATTTTGTCAAATTATACATTTTGTAACCTGTGCAAAAAACAGAAAATAAAAAAATAAAAAAACCTAATATTCATACTAATGGCGCATCACATGACAGTGCGCCATTAGTATGACAAAGCATACTAATGGCGCATCACTGGTAAGTGCGCCATTAATATGCCATGGTTACTAATGGCGCATCCAGTGGTGGTGCGCCATTAGTATGCCAAAGCACCTGGATATACATGGCCCCTGGGAGGCATACTAATGGCGTACCCTGGCCTATACTAATGGCGCACCCGCGGTGCGCCATTAGTATACCAGATATTAATGGCGCACCAGGTGGTGCACCATTAGTAAAAATTACTAATGGCGTGCTGTTAATGGCGCACCACAGATGCGCCATTAATGGCCATACTAGGTGCGCCATTAGTAGGGGTTTTTCTAGTAGTGCATGGTGCATAGATGGATCTTGTTGCACCGTCCTTTGGGTGCGAGCCCTCGCATGGGTCGCGTGTTGTATTGTGGGTGGCATTGTATGCCGCTCTGTGTTGGTAGAGGGGTTGTCTATGCGGCCAGGTGGCTGCTTTGATATTTGGTTGTGGGGGGTGTGAGGCCTCCTCATCGAATTCAGGTAGCAGCTTCCGCTTTGGGTAGCTCTTGGAGGGGCGATTGTCGCCGTACCTCGCTGCTGTGTTGAGTATTTTACTCCATCTGATTTGGAGTGTGTCTTGTGCAGTCTTGAGCCTTTGCTTATGCTTTTTAAGACTCCTCGCAGTGGCAACAAGCCTTTTACGGGCATTCTGCTGCTCCGGGTGTCTGTCCGGCATTATGTCGTCCAGACTATTATCCTTGATAGAATTTGTTTGTTCGGTTTGATTATCCGGATTGTCGTTGTCCGGCAGCGGTTTGCCCTGCTCCAGTGCTGGGTCTGTGTGATCGTTATTTCTGTCGAGGCGGGATTAGGGGCGGCGCTTGCGTTGCCGCTTTGACTGCCTCTCGAGGGAACAAGCCTTCGTTGCGTCCTTCCGTTCCTCATCGTCATCTTTTGGTGCGGCCACCATGTATACGTCATATGACGAGGTGGCTTTCCGGGGCCCAATAGGCACTGGTTCTTCATCGTCTCCTGCATCGGCGTCCATACCGTCGATGTCTTCGAAGTCGAAGTCGAGCATGTCGGTTAAATCGTCGACAGTGGATACAAAGTGGGTGGTGGGTGGGCATTGAATTTCTTCATCGTCCGTATCCCAACCTTGCTGACCGTAATCCGGCTAGGGCTCTCCTGATAAAGAGAGAGATTTTAGTGTCTTCAGAATATCGCTGAAAGGTGAGTGCTGAAAGATGTCCACGGCAGTGAACTCCGTGATTGGCGTCCAATCGGATTCGATCGGCAGGGGCGCGGAGGGTTCGGAGTCCGGAGAGGAGTCCGGCTCCTGGGAGTCACGAGTCTCGCAGAGTGCGGGGCTGGTGTTCGGCTCGATCACCGTTGGGATCGCAACCCCCGAGGCGGCGTCCAACCACCCGTCCTCGATCGGCGCAGTTGGCTCCAAATTAAGGGTCGAAGCTGATGCGGGTGCGGCCTCCAGGGCACTGTTTGGCGGCAGAGCTAGATCATGCTCGTCATGACAGTGCGGCGCGCTCGGCAGTGGCTCGAATCCGTCGAAGATCAAGTCCCCGCGGATGTCAGCCGTGTAGTTTAAACTTCCAAATCTGACCTGACGGCCAAGGGCATAGCTTTCGATCTGCTCCAGATGGCTAAGTGAATTGGCCCGCAGTGTGAAGCCGCCGAAGACGAAGATCTGTCCGGGGAGGAAGGTCTCACCCTGGACTGCATCGCTATTGAGGATTGTAGGAGCCATCAAGCCTAACAGCGACGACACAGAGGAACTCTCAATGAAAGCACCAATGTCGGTGTCAAAACCGGCGGATCTCGGGTAGGGGGTCCCGAACTGTGCGTCTAGGCCAGATGGTAACAGGAGGCAAGGGACACGAAGTTTTACCCAGGTTCGGGCCCTCTTGATGGAGGTAAAACCCTACATCCTGCTTGATTAATATTGATGATATGGGTAGTACAAGAGTAGATCTACCACGAGATCGGGGAGGCTAAGCCCTAGAAGCTAGCCTATGGTATGATTGTTGTTCTATATGTCGTCCTACGGACTAAAACCCTCCGGTTTATATAGACACCGGAGAGGGTTAGGGTTACACAAAGTCGGTTACAATGGTAGGAGATCTACATAACCGTATCGCCAAGCTTGCCTTCCACGCCAAGGAAAGTCCCTTCCGGACACGGGACGAAGTCTTCAATCTTGTATCTTCATAGTCCAGGAGTCCGGCTGAAGGTATAGTCCGGCCATCCGGACACCCCCTAATCCAGGACTCCCTCAGTTAGGGTTACACAAGGTCGGTTACAAAGGAGGAGATATCCATATTCGTACTAGTTATCTTGCCTTCCACGCCAAGTAGAGTCCCATCCGGACACGAGACGAAGTCTTCAATGTTGTATCTTCATAGTCTAACAGTCCGGACAAAAGATATAGTCCGGCTGTCCGGAGACCCCTAATCCAGGACTCCCTCAACGATGATGGCACTTATCATCATGAATTAGATTGAAAGCCTGGAAGGAATCAAAATGTTGATGATGATCATGACAAATTTTTATCAAGGGGCTCCACGAAGAAGCAAACGAACAATGACTACATCAAGCAAAAGGAATGATGAAGCAAAAGGTTTTTGGAACCACAGATACGACACAAACTGGAATCAAGTGTGTTATTCGAGGTGAAATGATATGATGATCGATGTAAGCTTAGCTCATCGCTGAAAGGTGTGCTCCGGGAATAAGGACCAGGTAGCACAATTTAATAATTAGCATGATAATTATATAATTGATCAGGCTAGGAATGACTTGAAGGATTATTAAACTCATAAGCAACAAAAATTACTTAGAGTTATTGAATCGGAGTGCAGAATTGATTCACTTATCGGTGTTCTCGAGTGACTAATAACTCAGAACCCAGGAGAAATCTGAAATCGGTGAGAAGCAATACAAGATGAGGACTCATAGGAAGCAACACAATTCTTTGATATTCTCAAGATACTGGAGGGTAATACTTGAAGGATGATCAAAATAGGGGTTGCGGAGATGTATTGTTCTGTAGAAGACAAGTGCTTTACCTTGTCTAGGAAATGGAATCAATTAGAAAATATGGTTAGAATCACGATTGCAAAGGATCAATTCAGAGATACCAGATGATATTATATCAAGGAAATAGTTATTATTACAAGAAGCTTCCATGATAGGATCTACATCGTGTCCATGGGCATAACAAAAAGTTCAATGTCGACTCCCACTTCTCCAATGCATAACCTTTCATTCACTTCTTGTCCTCGAAGAAGTTGTAATGTTGAAATTTTATCAAAACACCAGAAGAGTATGACTCGTGAAAAGTTTTGGGTTCACACAGATTAGAGAAGGTATAGGTTCAACCCATAGGGGCATCTTAGAAACATATACCACAAACTTCAGGAGTATATAATACAAGCTCGAAAGTAGAGCATGCTTGACAACGCAAAGGATACAATTTACCAAAGGCATTATTTACCCTAGGAAAGGCTCACAAGGTTATTGAATATGAAGGACGCTCTTGTATGAAATCAAACAAAGGATCTGGCGGTCAACAAGGGATCTGATGTGAGCATCAGTACTCAACCAGAAGGAGAATGAATGCAAGGAGATCATATTATAGAAACAACTGACTAATTCAAAGCTCAAATGCAAAGGAATTATGATTTACAAATCAAGGGATCAGAAGCACATGCTCTTATTAAGGATGGAAAAGTTGAGTAAGCTTAGGGGTACAATTGACGACAATTTGATAAGTCGAGATGTAGCTCATGTTTAAAATGACGTCTGAGTCGGAAGGATGAATTCTATGATCTAATTGAGTATTGCGAGCATTCGCAACATATTGAATAACCAGACTCAAAATGAAAATGACAAGGGATGCCAATAAAATTACTAGACTTATGGGATTAAACATAACGCAAGCAAGCAAAAATTACAAGAGCAATAGGCTGCTGAGGATTTTCGGAAGATCGAATGGTATTTTGAAAACTTTTGTGAAATACTTGAATCAACTGTGGATGAGCGGATACTCAATAAGTGCAAGAAATTATCCATAGGGGTATTCAGGTGGCAAAGAACTGCAAGGCAGTAAGCTCAAAGAATTCTCGGAATAACGGAGTGCAGTTCGGGGCATCTTGTAATAATAAGATCAACGGGGTTGAATGTAAGTATGACAAGTGTATGTAGTTATCCATAAGGATATAACAGTGGTAGGAATTTGCAAAGGCGGTGGGCACAAGCGTCTCGGGAAAACACCGAATAGCAACTTCGGAACCTTCTAGTGAAGCAGTCGATCATCTGTAATGAAGGGGCTCTCTGGAAGGAAGTGGTAACGAGAACCTAGAGTTATAATTAGTAAAATCATTTAACCCGAATAGAAGAGAGATCAGAATCATAGAGTATAGACGAGGAATAAAAGATCCTAATACCACCCAATGGCGATGTGGGCCCATAACCCAGAGGTCCCAGGATCGAAACCTGGCTGTGATACCAACTTGTGACGCCCCCGATTCAATCGTACAATAATCATACACGCAAATGTGTACGATCAAGATCAAGGACTCACGGGAAGATATCAAAACACAACTCTAGACATAAATAAAATAATATAAGCTTTATATTACAAGCCAGGGGCCTCGAGGGCTCGAATACAAGAGCTCGATCATAGACGAGTCAGCGGAAGCATCAATATCCGAGTACATACATAAGTTAAACAAGTTTCCATAAGATGGCAAGCACAAACTGGGATAGAGATCAAAAGAGGTGCATGCCTCCTAGCTGGGTCCTCCTAAACTACTCCTGGTCATCGGCGGCCTACACGTAGTAGTAGGCACCCTCCGTGTAGTAGGGGTCGTCGTCAATAGTGGCGTCTGGCTCCTGGGCTCGAACATCTAGTTGCGACGTCCGAGAAGAAGAGGAAAAGGTGGAAAATAGGAAGCAAAGCAACCATGAGTACTCATCCAAAGTACTCGCAAGCAAGGATCTACACTACATATGCATGGGTATCTATGTAATGGGGCAATATCGATGGACTGAACTACTGAATGCCAGAATAAGAGGGGGATAGCTATTCATGTCGAAGACTACTCTTCTGGCGGCCACCATCTTGCAGCATGTAGAAGAGAGTAGATGGTAACACTACAAGAATTATGTCAACTTGTGACCCTCACTATTGGTCTCTGAAAGGTCATAGTTTTTCATTTGTGACCTTTTTGTGACCAAAACCAGAAGGTCAAAAGCTGGCGGTCGTAAACTGAAATTATTGACCTTCTGTAAAAGGTTGTTGGTTCCACGACCAAATTTTTTGTCACTAGCAACCTCCCCAGGCCACGTAGGCATCTAGCGTGGCAAGCTAATGTGGCACAAGATTCAGCCCGGTTCAATTCGGTTTTCTACATGGGCCTAGCCCAACAATTCTAGCTTTTTTCCAAGTCAATTCTTGTGGGCTACATGGGCCAAGCCCAATATTTCACCGTCTTTATTTTTGGGCCTTGGCCTTCTTACAATCATTTATTTTCTATTTGCAATCATTATATTTTAGCACTGGTCCCACATGTCAGAAATTTCAAAAATGCCCAGATTTTATTCATAAGTGGTTCCCACTAGTCAAGTTTCCATTTCACATCTTTTCAACATACATAATCACTATTTCAAACATACACTAGTCTTTTACAATCTGTTACATAAGGCGCATCCCAGACATATTACAAAGGCGCATCTTAAATTGTTCTTACTCGTCAGATTTATCATACATAATCAATATTTCAGACGGAATAGTACAAATGTAGTTCATCAAATAACACTAAGTATACTACAATCTATAGATAGTCTATTACAACCCCAATATGCCTAATGTTACAATATTTACAGTCTATTACAGTCAAACATAAGAGACAACTCTTTGCTGAGTAGGGCTATACGGCTTCAAACTTCAAATTTCATAGACCTGGAGCTCCTGTAAAAGAGTGAACACATAGGCTACCAGCATTAGATTATTAGATTATTCCTGGACTATCGAAAAATTATATATTGAAAGAGATCTCATAGAAATGTAGATTTACGGACCAAATATATGATAAAAGCAACAAATTCAGCCAACTTCAAAGACCTAGATTTTTGTGAAGCATCTTCACAGAAACCACAAGAACACTAGATACAGTATAACATAATTCCAGGAGACCACAAGAGCATCAATCAGCAGCAGGTATATAGCTAGCAAACTATCTACTAGACATCATAGACACTTGAACCATAACATGCATGTCCAGCAAGGAAACAAAAAATGGGACCATAACATGCATGTCCAGCAAGGAAACAAAAAATGGGACAAGTCCTAATGCTGGATAACATGTACAGGAAGGCCATCCAATGGTTTCAGCTACATCCTAATAAACAAGCGGCACTCTAATACTACTAATTACCAGCAGCAAAAAATAGCAAAATGAGGCAACAACACTTGATCATCGACACAACAGTCAGCAAGGACTCAACCACGACGCAAAAAGCATCAAAATCCTAACTAACCCATGAAATAGAGCATGGTTGTAGCATAGCAAAGGTAGGAGCTCACAATGGTGGTTTGTGTAGCTGATATCGAACAGCCTACGTTCGTCGCTTGCGAGCACCATGCACCTTGGTGCCTTGCATACAGCCTCCTTTGAGTCTGTGAGAGAAAGAACGAGGTGAAGGTTAGCCACATCAAGGATGCTACTGTTATGGGTCAAGCTAAGTCAACGTCATAAGAGATTTTAGTCAAATTAACATGTGAACATATTGCACAATAGTAGTAGTATAAATTGTAGTAGTAAGCATGCAAGGAAACAAAACATGAGACAAATATTGATAGCAAAAAAAACTAGGATATGACAATAGCAGTAGTATAGATTGTACTGACAAAAGCACAAGCATCTAAACATGCATCTCATGCCAACGTAAATACAACTGTAAAGCAAATACAACTCTGCTTTCAAACTATTCATTTTGAACATCTCTTGTGACAGCAATTCAGCTAGTTCAAGACTAATAAAAGCCTTCCAAACATCACATGTGCAACAAGTGAAGGAAATATGCCCTAGAGGTAATAATAAAGTTATTATTTATTTCCTTATACCATGATAAATGTTTATTATTCATGCTATAATTGTATTAACCGGAAACATAATACATGTGTGAATACATAGACAAACAGAGTGTCACTAGTATGCCTCTACTTGACTAGCTCGTTAATAAAAGATGGTTATGTTTCCTAACCATGGACAAAGAGTTGTTATTTGATTAACGGGATCACCTCATTAGGTGAATGATCTGATTGACATGACCCATTCCATTAGCTTAGCACCCGATCGTTTAGTATGTTGCTATAGCTTTCTTCATGACTTATACATGTTCCTATGACTATGAGATTATGCAACTCCCGTTTGCCGGAGGAACACTTTGTGTGCTACCCAACGTCACAACGTAACTGGGTGATTATAAAGGTGCTCTACAGGTGTCTCCAAAGGTACATGTTGGGTTGGCGTATTTCGAGATTAGGATTTGTCACTCCGATTGTCGGAGAGGTATCTCTGGGCCCTTTCGGTAATGCACATCACATAAGCCTTGCAAGCATTGCAACTAATGAGTTAGTTGTGAGATAATGTATTAAGGAACGAGTAAAGAGACTTGCCGGTAACGAGATTGAACTAGGTATTGAGATACCGACGATCGAATCTCGGGCAAGTAACATACCGATGACAAAGGGAACAACATATGTTGTTATGCGGTCTGACCGATAAAGATCTTCGTAGAATATGTGAGAACCAATATGAGCATACAGGTTCTGCTATTGGTTATTGACTGGAGACGTGTCTCGGTCATGTCTACATTGTTCTCGAACCCGTAGGGTCCGCACGCTTAAGGTTTCGATGACAGTTTCATTATGAGTATATGTATTTTGATGTACCGAACGTTGTTCGGAGTCCCGGATGTGCTCATGGACATGACGAGGAGTCTCGAAATGGTCGAGACATAAAGATCGATATATTGGAAGCCTATATTTGGATATCGGAATCGTTCCGAGTGAAATCGGGATTTTACCGGAGTACCGGGGGGTTACCGGAACCCCCCCGGGGGTTATTGGGCCTACATGGGCCCTAAGGGAGAAGAGGAAAGGAGGCAAGAGGTGGCCGCGCGCCCCTCCCCTCCCTAGTCCGAATAGGACAAGGAGAGGGGGGCGGCGCCCCCCTTTCCTTTCCCTCTTCCTCCTCTTTCCCACTTCTCCTTCTCCAACTAGGAAAGAAGGGAGTCCTACTCCCGGTGGGAGTAGGACTCCCCCTTGGCGCGCCCTCCTTGGCCGGCCGCCCCCTCCCCTTTGATCCTTTATATACGGGGGCAAGGGGGCACCCTAGGACACAAGTTGATCTTCGTGATCGTTCCTTAGCAGTGTGCGGTGTCCCCCTCCACCATATTCCACCTCGATCATATTGTAGCGGTGCTTAGGCGAAGCCCTGTGACGGTTGAACATCAAGATCGTCACCACACCGTCGTGCTGACAGAAATCCTCCCCGAAGCTTTGCTGGATCGGAGCCCGGGGAGCGTCATCGAGCTAAACGTGTGCCAAGAACTCGGAGGTGCCGGAGTAACGGTGCTTGGATCGGTTGGACCGGGAAGACGTACGACTACTTCCTCTACATTGCGTCAATGCTTCCGCTTCGGTCTACGAGGGTACGTAGACAACACTCTCCCCTCTCGTTGCTATGCATAACCATGATCTTGCGTGTGCGTAGGAATTTTTTTGAAATTACTACGTTCCCCAACAACATGTTCAACAATGAACAAGCGCACACGCAATACAGACAAGGGTACTTTTCCCCAACTGTGCATACTAGTTTACACTAAGTGTGGCCCAAGTGAATAGCAAAACGGGCAGTGTCGTGCCATATAAAACAGAGTGACATAAGAAGACAGGTGATGCACCATATACGGAGGGCACAAGGCGTAATGTGGGTTCTGTCTCTGCCTTGTCTTGAATAATTGTACAAGAAATGAGAGCTACGATTCTTTTACACAAAACAAGAAGCCGCTGGACTAACACTGTGATCTATAACAAGTTTAGAACGAAGAGACGTCCCTTGGTTATATTATTCTATCACTCCCAGCACTACCGTGTTGTATTGTATGGCATGCATAATCATTGATCAATAACAAACACTCAAATACATGTTCAACCAAATAAATACGGAAAGCAATAGAAGCAAGTCGATGTGACATTGCTCACCTTGATCGATGTGGGACTCTTGGCAAACTCTGGACGGGAGTCCATGAACTTCTTCAGGTCAAGATCCAGGTACACGAAGACGAGCCATATGCGCTTCTCGCAGTGGACAACATCGTGCAGCCTCCAAGAGAGGAATGGGAAAGCTTCTCAGCATAGAAACAATGCAAACCATCTACTATAACACTCACCCTATAAATAGATGAATAAATAAATAGCAACATCACTGGCAGTAGTAGCACATTTCATAGGTCCTAAATCCGGCATGTTCATTTACTGTTGCATAAATGCAAAGGCCATCCATCCCCATCTCGACTTAATGCCCACTTAAATCAATCAAATGATCAATCAATCAAGCAGTTAATCTGAGCTAGTTGAGGCAAGCAATGCCCGATCCTAAATAAATAAATAAATCCGGAGCAGGTAATGAACAAGGTCAATGCAAACAAACGGGGGAGTAGGAGGGAGGGTGAGAGACGACGCACTTGACGATGTTGTCGTTCTGCATCTCCTTGAGGAGGGAGATCTCGCGGATGGCGGTGGAGGGGACGCCATCGTCCTCCTGCTGGAGGCGGATCTTCTTGAGCGCGATGGTCTCGTAGGTGGCCCTGTTCCTGATCTTCTCCATGTTCTTGTGCTGCGCCCAAGAACACAGGCTTGAGAAGATAAAAACAAAAAACAAGATGAATGGGCGAGGTAAGAGTCACCAGAGCCGCACCATCGACGGAGGCGCCATCGCATCCGAAACCCTAGCAATGGGGACTTTGTCGGGGAAGGACGCACGCAAAAGGAGTAGCATGACCAGCCTTGAGGAGGAGGCTGGTGAAGCAGTGATGGCCGGGATCGACTGCAAGGGTGGACTACGACGAACATGGTCATCCCCTTCACCGAGGAGACGACGGACCCCCTCTCTACAGCGCGAGGTGGACGGCGGCCGTCCGAGGATCCCGCAAACCCTAGGTCCCATGCCGTCATGGTCCGGCCAGCTCGACGGAGCGGCGCGCATCGAAGCACGCGTGCGCCGGCAAGCCAGCCGGCCACAACACCGAGGCTATAGGGCGCTGGATGTGCTGTAGGAGGTGGAGGGAGTGCGGCGTGCATTGAAGCACGCGCGGGCCGGCGAGCCAGCCGGCCACGACGCCGAGGCTGCAGGGCATTGGATCTGCTGCGGGAGGTGGAGGGAGGGCGGCGTGCTTTAAAGCATGTGCGTGCTGGCGAGCCAGCCGGCCGCTACGCCGAGGCTGCAGGCCGCTGGATCTGCTGTGAGAGGTGGAGGAAGGGCGGCCCGCGGATCTGGCGTTCTCGGGAAGGGGAAGGAGAGGTGGCGGCGGTGATCTGGAAGGGGAGGAGATGTGATAGCCTGGCTTATTAGGGATGATAGACTACTCATATCAATAAGGAATTCCTTCTTTTTCGGGAGCCCATTCGGACAGAACTCCAAAGTTAAGCGTGCTCAGCTTGGAGTAGTGTCAGGATGGGTGACCGACCGGGAAGTTGCTCCCGGGTGCACCCGAGTGAGGACAAAGTGCGCAGAAAAGACTAGTATTGATTTGTGGGGCCAGTCTAGATCCCATCAGGTGTAACGACCACCGGCGGGTGTGTCTGGGGCGTTACAGGAGATCTCTCTCTCTCCGCATCAGGCACAACGGGGTGGGTGGGTGGGACACAGCGGGCGGGTGTGGGTGGGTGGATGGGTGGGTGGATGGGTGGGTGGATGGATGGATGGATGTGGGACTAAAAGATGGATGGATGGATGTGTGCCATGTCATCTATCCATGGCATACATGTTTCCACAAATGATGATTAAGCTTATGCAATTGTTTTTTTCTTTTTCTTCTCTTATATATTTTCTCATCCATATAAATAACCTATCCAATATTTGTTACAAAAGGGCACCACTTCATTTTCAAAAATATTATACCATATTGACTAACTCGGGGAGGCTTTGTTGCA
Source organism: Triticum dicoccoides (assembly GCF_002162155.2). Taxonomy (NCBI): domain Eukaryota; kingdom Viridiplantae; phylum Streptophyta; class Magnoliopsida; order Poales; family Poaceae; genus Triticum; species Triticum dicoccoides. The sequence goes on from NC_041392.1 coordinate 44,723,503, forward strand.
ACTCCGACGACACCCGACGATATTACATCACAACACTAGCGGCCCGACAATGCTTCATTGCAACTCTGTCGGTCCCGAAAATGTTGGATCACAGCACTGGCGGTCCACGTCGATGCTATGTTGCATCATCGGTGACTATTGCCGCACCACCTTCTGCTGCAACCCCCGGCGACCTTGCGACACCATCCTGGTGTGCATGACCGGTGGCCACTACCCAGCAGCCTGCAGCGCCATGCATCACTGCCCCACCCCAAGAGCTTCAACGCCCCTCGCATCAACAAATCGTCACCACCGTCGTCAAATAGCGGCCATCCCAGAAATGCTCAATGTTATAGTAGATCAATGGCTTTCAACCCAAATGCTCAATATGGTAGCATTCATGGCATAGTTTGATCAAATAATCTCATGTTGTGCACAAGGGTGCATCTTCGAATGGAAAACAATGTTGCCTAAAGAATTTTTCATTTTCTTTGGACGAAAAATTCATTTTTCATTTTGTGAATGCCCAAAATGAGTTTTTTAGTGACAGACCTACCATATATTTGTTGTAAAATTGTACCATATCATTTTTCTAAAATATTAGGCCATATTTAATGCACAATTGACCAAATTGTTGGGTTTCAAAAGTTTTGATCCACCTCTAGTGAAAAAGACAAATTCCTGCCGATTCAATTGGAAGCGGGTCAAATTTGAACTGCAGCTGCCTCATAGTTTGCTATTTATTTTTTCCAAAAATCATTTCTAGGTACATAAGTATCAATTTAATCATAGAAACACCAAAAAAATTCCAAGATTCAACTACTAGTTAGGAACGGTCAAGCCTGCCATTTTGACCGCATTTTGAAACGGGCATAAAAAATTCAAAAAAAATAAAAAAATTGGAAAACCTTCGCATTGTGTCATTATATGTGGCCAAGTTCCCAGGAAAAATAACAAACTTGTAATACGGCAATTATTTTAAAAAAGTGTTCTCAGAAATGAGCTATCATCTATGAAGATTCATGGCTTTCAAGCCAAATGATGAGTCTTATGGCCACATTCATGGCATAGTTTTTTCAAATGATCTCATATTGTGCACAGGGGTACATATTGGAATGGCAAACAATGTTGCCTAAGGGAGTTTTCATTTTCTTTGGACGGAAAATCAATTTCCATTTTTTGAGTGCCAAAAATGAGTTTTTTTGTGAAGGACCTACCATATATTTGTTGCAAAATTGGACCAAATCAATTTTATAAAATACTAGGCCATGTTTAAAGCACAATTGACAAAATGGTTGGGTGCCAAAAGGTTTTATCCACCTCTGGTGAAAAAGACAATTTTTTGCTGATTCAGTAGGAAGCAGGACAAATTTGAAATGTAACTACCTCATAGTTTGCTCTTTATTTTTTCAAAAAATCATTTCTAGGTAGAAAAGTATCTATTTAATCAGAAATACATGGTTTGGTGGCGATACATGAAGGTTTGGATGGTGGCCCAGGGACCCAACTCCAAAGCACGTAGACTCACATGCCCGCCGCGTGGTCACCGCATGACCGTGGTGTTCCCACGTGTTCCGGCCGACCTAGGCATGTCTACTGGGTTGGGCACTCCCCTGATAGGTGTCATGAAGAAGAAGGCAATAGAAGAATCTCACAAGGAGATGGAACCGAGCTCAAACATGAATTATCACCCAAGTTTTTGATTAGTGGTATGGGAAATGCACATGGCCAATGGGCCTGAGTTTTGGCTGAGGATGATCATCTACTAAGGACACTATCTTGGAAAATTTGCAGCTCAAATGGAGGAGCCTAGGTGTCACTTGCTTTGCAACGTACCACACTGGACATAAATATGAATGTTGAAGCCACACTCACATGTATTGTTAGATGGGGCTCAAAATTTGTGGAGAGCTATCATTTGGGAATATAGAAGATGTGGCAAAAATTCAGCTCATCAGGATATGCCTAGCCAGTACTTCCTTCACAATAGTTCGAGCTGAACAAAAACTTTGGAAATTTGCCGAGGAAGATTTACCAGTCAAATGGAGTTCAATATTGTCATGAGGCAATGATTTGGATAGTAAAGAATGCCCAATTTTTGGGGGAATTTTGGGAATGATAGAAATATAGGTTGCTTCACAACCTAGGGCAAAAATTGACACATGGACATGACACATATGCAAAACTGATGAGGTGGCGCCTTGTCATAGCAATAAGTACCAATGCATCCACGTTCACAACCTCATGACCATATATATTGGTCGTAATCAGGTAGAAATAAGGTCATTGGCGCCTCTTGTATGCTTTGTGACCATTTGGTGTAAGCAATTTTAGGGTTTGAGCCCTTCCAAGCGAAATGGCAGTGAATTTATGACCAATTCAGCTGGGGTCACTAAGCAAAGGTCATAAGTTGACATATTTCATGTAGTGTAAGTATCATCGCATAGCGTAATCCTACCCGGCGATCCTCCCCTCGTCGCCATGTGTGAGAGCGATCACCGGGTTATATCTGGCACTTGGAAGGGTGTGTTTTATTAAGTATCCGATTCTAGTTGTCATAAGGTCAAGGTACAACTCTAGGTCGTCTTGTTACCAAGGATCACGGCTATTTGAATAGATAAACTTCCCTGCAGGGGTGCACCACATTTCCCAACACGCTCGATCCCATTTGGCCGGACACACTTTCCTAGGTCATGCCCGGCCTCGGAAGATCAACACGTCGCAGCCCCACCTAAGCACAAAAGAGTGGTCAGCACGTCGGTCTAAATCCTATGTGCGCAGGGGTCTGGGCCCATCGCCCATTGCACACCTACACATTGCGTACGCGGCCGAAAATAGACCTGGTCTCCTTAATACAAGCGCAGGCTTACGGTCCAATCCAGTGCGCGCCGCTCAGTCACTGACGTCAAGAAGGCTTCGGCTGATACCACGACGTCGAGTTCCCATAACTATTCACACGTAGTTGGTTAGTGTGTATAGGCTAGTGGCTAGACTCAGATCAAATACCAAGATCTCGTTAAGCGTGTTATTTTAAAGTAACCGCTGACGCCGACCAGGGCTAGGCCCACCTCTCACCAAGGTGGTCTCAACCTGCTGATACGTCCATTTTGCGTCATGCTTTTATATCAATATTTATTGCATTATGGGCTATTATTACACATTATGTCACAATACTTATGCCTATTCTCTCTTATTTTACAAGGTTTACATAAAGAGGGAGAATGCCGGCAACTGGGATTCTGGGCTGGAAAAGGAGCAAATATTAGAGACCTATTATGCATAGCTCCAAAAGTCCTGAAACTTCACGGAAAATGTTTTCAGAATATATAAAAAATACTGAGCGCAAGAAGTTCACCAGGGGGCCACACCCTGCCCACGAGGGTGGGGGCGCGCCCTACCCCCTGGGCGGGCCCCCCTACCTCGTGGGCCCCCTGGTGGCCCTCTGATGGCCATCTTCTACTATACGGAGACTTTCGATGAGAAAAAATCATAAGCCATCTCCTCGGACGGAACTCCGCCGCCACGAGGCGGAACCTTGGCGGATCCAATCTAGGGCTCCGGCAGAGCTGCTCTACCGGGGAAACTTCCCTCCGGGACGGGGAAACTTCCCTCCGGGACGGGGAAATCATCGCCATCGTCATCACCAACGCTCCTCTCATCGGGAGAGGGCAATCTCCATCAACATCTTCACCAGCACCATCTCCTCTCAAAACCCTAGTTCATCTCTTGTATCCAGTTCTTGTCTCCAAGTCCGGGATTGGTACTAGTAGGTTGCTAGTAGTGTTAATTACTCCTTCTAGTTAATGCTAGTTGGTTTATTTGGTGGAAGATCATATGTTCAGATACGATATGCATATTAATACCCCTCTAATTACGAACATGAATATGCTTTGTGAGTAGTTACTTTGTTCCCGAGGACATGGGAGATGTCTTGCTATTAGTAGCCATGTGAATTTGGTATTCGTTCGATATTTTGTTGACATGTATGTTGTCTCTCCTCTAGTGGTGTTATGTGAACATCGACTACATGACACTTCACCATTATTTGGGCCTAGAGGAAGGCATTGGGAAGTAATAAGTAGATGATGGGTTGCTAGAGTGATGGAAGCTTAAACCCTAGTTTATGTGTTGCTTCGTAAGGGGCTGATTTGGATCCATATGTTTCATGCTATGTGTTGGAGATATAGCTATCAGTTATGACCCGCCCAGGAGGGGCCGGCTCAGCCCCGATGGCGGGTTACAAAGGAAGCCGAGTAAACATTCAAGACGATAGTTTATCAAATCTTATAGAAGGCCTAAAAAGCCTAGAGGCGGCTTAAGACCCAATATTGTAAACCGCCGTATGTAAGGAAAGACTTGTCAAGAAAGGCATGTAAAAGAAGTCACCGAGCCGGACAAGATTTATGAGCCAGCCGGGACACTGTAGGCGACCAGGCGTCAACCCGTGTATATAAGGGGACGACCCGGTGGCGGCTTAGGGCAAGAAACAAGAGATCGATAACCAAGCCGGCGAACTAGCCTCTTGGTAATCGAAACCCCAGCAATACCAACACAACTAGACATAGGCTTTTACCTTCATCGTAAGGGGCCGAGCTAGTATAAAACCTCTCGTGTCCTTTGTCCCGATTAACCCCTTTAAGCTTCCTAGTTGCAATGGCCCTACGACTAAGTCCTTCCACTAGGACATCGGCCGTGACAATTCCACGACAGTTGGCGCCCACCATGGGCCCAGCGCATGGTGGATTTGAGTTCTTGAAGGGAAACTTCGAAGTGCTCGAGGGATACGCTGTGGGCCGGATGACCAAGAGTCATCGCAGCAAGCTCTACATCAACGACGAAGGCTGGGGCCCCGAGGCCGGCTCAATTGAGTACGGGTACCGGGTCCCCGTTGGTGGAACTCATGTCTTCATCGGCCGGATCGGCAAGTCGGGCCCTGAGCCAGACGTCCACACCAACCTCATCAAAACAGCTCAGCACACGAGGACCACCCGTGTTCAATCTATCGTGAAGCATGCTTTCATAGGCTGCGTCCACGGCGGTGAATACTCTGAAGGATCGGTGGATGGCGGTGAGACGGCCGTTTGTTCTGACGCTACATCATTAACAAGCGAGACAGATTCTTTGTATCAGCTGCAGGATGGCATGCTCGGGGGCTGTTCCGATGGCAGTAGTATTTCGGACCCCCTTGAGCCGCCGAATTGGGCTGGAGTCTTCATGGCAGGAATACAGCCCGGGCAGAACTCCACGGCAGCACCGGCAATAACTACCGGGTCGACCGCAGCCGGGTCAGGAGACCCTGTGCGCCCCCGGCTCAGATTCTAATGGACCTCATGGATAAACTGACGACTCTGTCGACTGCCGTGGTGGAGCCGACGGATAAAGAACAGCATGACGCAGAGGTGGCACGCGTACGTGAAGAGATGGTACAAGCTAAAGAAAATCTAGCAGAAGAGGAGGTCAGGATGGCAGTGGAACGGGCGGCTTTGGACGTTCGTGCTCAACAGCTTCAAGCATAGACTTTCCGGCTCTCGGTGGATCTGAACGCGTCAAATGAGGTCATGAGAAGAAGGCATCAGAAAATTCAGTCACGTCTACCTCTGATGCTCGAGCCTAAGAACCTTTTTCAAATGCCTGGGGATGGGACAAGTAACCCGCCAGAGGAAAATCGGATCACGACACCCGGGGCACCGGTTCAGCCGCGCGCCATGGAACCACCTCGCATACATAACACTCCGCCTCATTATGTACCAACACCACCAGGTCACTTCTCCAATCCCTTGGAAAACCTCATTGCGGCTTTGGCTCGTTTGGCGGCTCTCCCGATGGAGGGTGAGGGAGTCCTGGATTAGGGGGTGTCCGGATGGCCAGACTATACCTTCAGCCGGACTCCTGGACTATGAAGATACAATATTGAAGACTTTGTCCCGTGTCCGGAAGGGACTTTCCTTGGAGTGGAAGGCAAGCTTGGCGATACGGTTATGTAGATCTCCTACCATTGTAACCGACTTTGTGTATCCCTAACCCTCTCCGGTGTCTATATAAACCGGAGGGTTTTAGTCCGTAGGACGACATATAGAACAACAATCATACCATAGGCTAGCTTCTAGGGTTTAGCCTCCCCGATCTCGTGGTAGATCTACTCTTGTACTACCCATATCATCAATATTAATCAGCAGGACGTAGGGTTTTACCTCCATCAAGAGGGCCCGAACCTGGGTAAAACTTCGTGTCCCTTGTCTCCTATTACCATCCAGCCTAGACGCACAGTTCGGGATCCCCTATCCGAGATCCGCCGGTTTTGACACCGACATTGGTGCTTTCATTGAGAGTTCCTCTGTGTCGTCGCCGTTAGGCTCGATGGCTCCTAAAATCCTCAATAGCGATGCAGTCCAGGGTGAGACCTTTCTCCCCGGACAGATCTTCGTCTTCGGCGGCTTCGCTCTGCGGGCCAATTCACTTAGCCATCTGGAGCAGATCGAAAGCTATGCCCTTGGCTGCCATGTCAGATTTGGAAGTTTAAACTACACGGCTGACATCCGCGGGGACTTGATCTTCGATGGATTCGAGCCACTGCCGAGCGCGCCGCACTGTCACGACAAGCATGATCTAGCTCTGCCGCCGAAAAGTGCCCTGGAGGCCGCACCCGCATCAGCTTCGACCCTTAATTCGGAGCTAACTGTGCCGATCGAGGACGGGTGGTTGGACGCCGCCTCTGGGCTGCGATCCCAATGGCGATCGAGCCGAACACCAGCCCCGCACTCTGCGAGACTCGTGACTCCCAGGAGCCGGACTCCTCTCTGGACTCCGAACCCTCCGCGCCCCTGCCGATCGAATCCGATTGGACGCTGATCATGGAGTTCACTGTCGCGCACATCTTTCAGCACTCGCCTTTCGGCGATATTCTGTAGACACTAAAGTCTCTCTCGTTATCAGGAGAGCCCTGGCCAGACTACGGTCAGCAAGGTTGGATACGGATGGTGAAGAAATTCAAAGCCCACCCACCACCCACTTTGTAGCCACTGTCGACGATTTAACCGACATGCTCGACTTCGACTCCGAAGACATCGACGGTATGGACGCCGATGCAGGAGATGATGAAGAACTAGCGCCTATTGGGCCCTAGAAAGCCACCTCGTCATATGACGTATACATGGTGGACGCACCAAAAGCGGAAGGACACACCGAAGTCTTGTTCCCTCGAGAAGCTGTCAAAGCTGCGACGCAAGCGCCGCCCAAATCCCGCCTCGATAGAAATAATGATCACACAGACCCAGCGCTGGAGCAGGGCAAACCGTTGCCGGACAACGGCAATCCGGATAATCAAACTGAACAAACAAAATCTATCAAGGATAATAGTTCGGACGACATAACACCGGACAGGCACCCGGAGCAGCATAATGCCCGTAAAAGGCTTGTTGCCACCGCGAGGAGTCTTAAAAAGCAGAAGCAAAGGCTCAAGGCTGTGCAAGACAAAATCCAAATCAGATGGAGTAAAATACTCAACACAGCGGTGAGGTACGGCGACAATCGCCCCTCCAAGAGCTACCCAAAGCGGAAGCTGCTACCTGAATTCGATGAGGAGGCCTCAGACCCCCCACAACAAAATATCAAAGCAGCCACCTGGCCGCATAGACGACCCCTCTACCAACACAGAGCGGCATACAACGCCACCCACAATAAAACACGCGACCCATGCGAGGGCTCACACCCAAAGGACGGCGCAACAAGATCCTTCTATGGACCACGCAGGCACGCCCTAGCATACAATGCAACACAACAAACATCCGAACAACACGGTACACCCAGCTACAAGGGTGCCGCACACCCCCTATGTTTCACCGATGAGGTGCTGGACCATGAATTTCCAGAGGGAGTCAAACCCGTAAACATAGAGGCATATGATGGAACAACAGACCCCGGGGTCTGGATTGAGGACTACATCCTTCATATCCATATGGCTCGAGGAGATGATCTCCACGCCATCGAGTTCTTACCCCTCAAGCTCAAAGGGCCAGCTTGTCACTGGCTTAAAGGCCTCCTCGAAAGCTCCATTGGATGTTGGGAAGAGCTCGAAGACGCCTTTCGGGCAAATTTTCAAGGGAGTTATGTCCGACCTCCGGATGCGGACGATTTGAGTCATATAACTCAACAGCCCGGAGAGTCAGCCCGAAAGCTTTGGAACAAGTTTCTTACTAAAAAGAACCAGATTGTCGACTGTCCGGACGCCGAAGCCTTGACAGCTTTTAAGCATAGCGTCCGTGACGAATGGCTCACCAGACACCTCGGTCAAAATAAGCCGAGAATGATGGCCGCATTGACAAGCCTCATGACCCGCTTTTTTGCACGGGTGAGGACAGCTGGCTAGCCAGATGTAGCACCAGCGACCCCAGTACATCTGAAGTTAGAGATGGAAACGGGAAATCACGGCGCAACAGCAATAAGAAACGCCGGAATAAAGAAGACAGCACGAAGGGCATGGCAGTAAACGCCGGATTCAAAAGCTCTCCGCCAGGTCAGCAAAAGCTGCCCTCTAAAGGCACCAGAGATGAACTGTCTAGCCTCAACAAAATTCTGGACCAAGTATGTCAGATCCATAGTACCCCTGGTAAACCAGCTAATCATACCCACAGAGAATGTTGGGTCTTCAAGCAGTCCGGCAAGCTCAACGCTGTACACAAGGGGGAGGATACACCAAGTGAACACGAGGACGAGCCTCCCAAGCAAGACACTGCGGAACAAAAGAAATTTCCACCAGAAGTCAAAACAGTAAACGTATTGCACGTGATCAAGGGAAAAAAACAACGCGGCACTCCCAGGAAAATATACCCAAATGCCTGTCACCGCGAAGTCCTGCCACTGGTCGTCTCAACCGATCACTTTCGACCATCGCGATTACTCAGCAAGTATCCGACACTCAGGATGGGCTGCCCTGGTATTAGACCCAGTAATTGGCGGATATCACTTGACACGAGTCTTGATGGACGGTGGCAGTAGTCTAAACCTAATATATCAGGATACAATCCGCGGGATAGGGTTAGACCCAAAAAAAATTCTCCATAGCAATACTACCTTTAAAGGAGTAATGCCAGGCCGAGGGGCTCGTTGTACGGGCTCCCTCCTACTACAAATTATATTCGGCTCCCCCGATAACTACCGTCGCGAGCGTTTAACCTTCCACATCGCTCGGTTCCAAAGTGGCTATCAAGCACTGCTCGGACGCAAAGCTTTCGCTCGCTTTAATGCAATACCACACTACGCCTCCCTCACACTCAAGATTCCCGGTCCACGTGGCATCATTTCAGTGAACGGAAATATCAAGCAATCTCTGCGCGCCGAAGAGAGTGCGGCTGCCTTGGCAGCCGCACACTAAAGGCGCCCGGACCAGCAAAAGCATCCAATAGGTCGTCAAGACCTCAGACACAACTAATCAAGTCCGGCGCACTATCTATATTGAATAAATGGTCACACCCCTATTTGTCAATACAAGGGGCTCAACGCGGCAGACAAGTGGCAATTTCTTCTCTTCTTGAATTATACAGGGTTTCTTTAAAAACTATCTTTTTGCACGACAACTTTTTCACCTAAATTCCTCTCTTTTACAGACGATCATCGTTCTACACCTGTCCAGGATACGACACATTGGAGACACACGCGCAGACATGCAGCAGGGACCCGCTCCAAGGATTCTTTTTAGATTAAGACCCTGCGTAAACCTTTTTTACTGTCTCTTGTTGATACATATCCACCATTGAGAAGGATGCTGATGTCTTGGCATGTTGCCACGCCAGAACAATGAACATACCTGGACACAAGGGGCTTCTTACAAAGGCCATTATTTAGGCCCGGTTTATACCACAAAGACCGAATACCTTAGGGAGTGTTCGGCGTCGCGAGTTTGGCCCTATATGCATCAGCTCTGAACCATTGTCTTTGGTCAAATGTTGGGTTTGACCGGCTCCTGTGTTTTGGTGCCTTACGTTCTGCTTTACCGGCTAAGGTAGCACCAGGAGAACTACTGCGATTGTGCCCTGGTTCATCCGGACGAGCACCTTAGTAGAGAAAGCTGAAAACTGACTGTCATGATATAGCGTGAGACTGGTCAACGACTCGATGAACCGTTGGAATATTAGAATTCCTCCGCCTTAATGAAGGGCCGTTTTCCAGCCAGGCATGTACGCACCCCGGGATCGGGAGAGTGCGGAGCCACCAGGGGCTATCTAGTAGCCCCACTGTCAAACTCCTATGGCTAAGTGAAAGTGCTGAAGCATTATAGTCCAGTTGCCTCGCCCGCTCCGCTATCACCTCCTTAATAGGACCAAGATGTTGGGTTAAGTGTGAGCGCGTGTTTTTTGCGAGCACCCCCGCATGATATGCGTGGGGGTTGAAGCCGACAGCTGCAATCTTTCAGGTTATACACATGTATACATAAACGGCCGCAAGGAGGCATCATATTACTTTTAGGCAAAAGTATAAAAATAGCCTTATAAAAATCTACAAAAGCATTTCGCTTACAATGAGATTACATATCACTCAAACATAATATTCTTTGAGCACTGGCTCTCTATCAAACGAGCACCCTCAAGAACTTCTTCAAAGTAGTGCTCAGCATCCATTCGACCTATGGCCAAATCCCGCACTGCAACAGTGGTAGCATCCATCTCCGCCTAGTATGCTTTAACACGGGCAAAGGCCATCCGTGAGCCCTCTATGTGTAAGTGCATCTAGTGCACCCCTAGTTGGTTTTGGAGTATTGACGAGAAACCTAGTTGAGGGACTAATGTGTTTGTGAGAATTGTAGGATAACACAGGTTGAAGTCCCTCATTGATTCGGTTTTCCTACCAGAGATGACCCCTAAAAATGTATGAAGACATTGATGTCAAAGGTGGTATATGAAGATATTCTCATTGAAGACTATGACAAGAGAAGACTTCGCATGAAGCCTATGGAGCTCGAAGACATAGATCTTTCGTAGTTCTTTTTCTTCTTTGTTGAGTCATAGGAACCACCGTACTGTTAAGTGGGGTCCAAGTGAACCAGTCAGAATGACTGAAGTGATGCTTAACCAAAACCTATGTCTTCGAGTGAAGACTATGAGAGCGAATCTTGTCCAGAGTCGGACAAGTCAGCTTTTCTTGTAGCCCAAGTAAAGTTCCGTGTGTGTTTGAAATCTGACCGTTGGAACACATGTCAGTTCCTTAGTGACCCAGCCTCATTTCAGACAAATCAGGTCGGGTTTCCTAGTGGCTATAAATAGCTCACCCCCTACAACCATAAACGGTTGGCTGCTCAGAGTTAGAGTACGGCTTTTGTTGTTTGAGAGCAACCCACCTCAAAGCCTTTGAGAGAGAATTCCTTGCGAGGATAAAGCCCTAACCACCCAGAGCCAAAGAGTGTTAGGCATCACTTAAGTCTTCTTGTCTATGTGAACTGAAGACTTATTACACTTGAGGACTGTGAATACTCCAGTCGGTTAGGCGTCGCGTTCTGGGCATCCAAGAGACATTGTGGATCGCCGGTGAACGAAGTCGGTGAAGGTTTGGGAGTCTACCTTGAAGACTTACCAGAGTGATTCGGCGAGGTCTGTGTGACCTTAGCTCAAGGGGAATACGGTGAGGACTGGGTGTCCTGAGCTGCGTGTTCCGGACTGGGTGTCCGGGACTGTGTGTCCTCAGGTTTAAATACCTACCCGCCCTAACCAGATGCACAGTTGTCACAGCAACTGGAACTGGTCCAACAAATCATTGTCTTCAACGAGTCACTGCTTTCATCCTTCCCTTCCCTTTACTTTCTGTTGGTCCTCGTGAAGTCATTTTATGATTGCACTATCTTCTGTCTTCATTGAGTGACTGCTTGTTCTGATCGGCTTCATAATATCTTCCTACCTGATCCTTACTACCTAGCTGCTATTAGTCATTGTGCTTTCACTTCATTGAATACTTGACTATGGTTTGCCTAGTGTAGTCTACCTTTCGCTGCATGGTAATAGGTTTATTTCTATCGTTTGGCTTCAAAACTTCCACGTTTTGAAGGATTTCATAAAAATTGCCTATTCACCCCCCTCTAGTCGATATAACGCACTTTCAATTGGTATCAGAGCGAGGTACTCCCTTGTTCTGTGTGATTCGGTTTAACCACCTGGAGTTTTAGCTATGTCGACTGCAGGGATAATTAAAGTCTCCGCTGTGTGCCCCGTCTTCGATGGAACTGAATATCCCTACTGGAAGAATAATATGCGCATGCATCTTGAAGCCATTGACGTCGACCTATGGTATGTCGTCAAGAACAGCGTTCCCAAGGCTGGAGAAGGTGTCACTGCTGCTGACGACAAGAAGTTCGTTCAATTGGACTCTACTGCCAAGAATATCATCTGTGGTCATCTGACCAAAGGATAGTATGGCCGCGTGAGTGCTTTGGAAACATCTAAGCTAGTCAGGGACTGGTTCTCCAAGGTCAACGAAGGCGTCTCAACCCAGAGAGATCAGAGAATCAGTGTCCTTCGCAACCTCTTCAACCGCTTCAAGAGAAATGACAATGAGAATGTCCAGCTCATGTTTGATCGACTCACTGACATCACAAATGAGCTTCAAGCCCTCGGCACTACTGAGATCACCAAGCATGAAGTCGTCAAGACACTCCTGAGATCACTTGACAGTTCGTTTAACACCCTAGCCCTGATGATTCAAGAATGTCCTGATTTCAAGACACTCGATCCATCTGACATACTTCAGAGGCTCAACACAAATGAGTTTCAGCTTTCTGAGAAAAGAGATATCTACGGTCCCAACTATGGGCGAACTCGTGCCTTGAAGGAAAAAGTTGTCTCCTCATCTGATGAAGAATCTGACAGCAGTTCTGATGATCCTGAAGACATTGGAAAGGAACTTGCTATGCTTGTGAAGAAGTTCCAAAAATTCACCAAGAAGAAAGGCTTCAGAAAGTCTTCACGATTAAGCTCAAGGAATGATGAAGCTTCTGCTCATGACTACAAGAAGAAAACATGTCACAAGTGCAAGAAAGCTGGCCACTACATCTCTGAGTGTCCGTAGTGGGACATTTAGAACAAGAAGAAAAAGAAGAGCAAGGAGTATGATTCTGATGACAAGAAGAAGAAGAAATACTCAAAGTCTTCCTCCAAGTCCTCCTAAAAGTCTTCATCACACAAGAAGAGCTCATCTGGCAAGGCACATGCGTTTGTTGGCAAGGAAATGGATTCAGAGGAGGAGTCCGCTTCTGAGGAGGCGGAGGTGGAGTCTGAGGAGGAGTCCGATTGTGGCATTGCGAGTCTGGCTACAACATACGTTGCAAAGTCCATCTTCAACACTGAAGACAATGACTCCATCACCGACACCTATGCAAATGACAAAGACTACTCCACTCCTACCTACTGCTTCATGGCACGCGGTGCCAAGGTAAACACACGCACTACTCACTATCAAACATCTAGTGACGATGACTCTGATTGTGGTTCCAAACCCAGCTACAAAACACTCGCTAAAATTGCAACTGAACAACAGAAAACCATGGAACACATTCAAAAACTGTTAGACAAAAGCGATGATCTGTAAGACGCTGAAATGACTCGATCTCAGTCCTTAATTGAAGACATAAAAAATCTTCACGTTAAGTATGAGTAACTTGAAAGTCATCATGAAACACTCTCAACAGCTCATGAAAGGCTTTCCTATGATTATCTTCAAAGGAAGCAAGATCTTGAGCAACAGCTCATGAAGATCTTCAGAAAGAAAACGAGTCGCTTCGCGCCAAACAAATCAGTTCAGCTCAGGAAAGATTTGAACCACCATGTATTAAATGCATTGAGCATGATAATGCTACCTCTGTTGCTGAATGTTCTACTGCTGCTACTGTTGCAATATCTTCAACTGTTGATGTGGGAACTAACCCCTCTGCTGAGGATAACACTGCTATTGCTGATGAGAATGCTAGGTTGAAGACATTGCTTGAAACAGGGATGTACAAAAGTCTTAAAGGGCATCAGACACTATGTGATGTCCTCAAAAGGCAGATCCTGAACTGAAACCCGAGGAAAGAGGGTGTTGGGTTCCTAAGGAAAATGAATGCTGATGGCTCTTAGTGGAAACCTGAGCAGTACCCCAAAACCACATGGGTTGCTGCAAAGGAACCTTCAGCAAATCCATCCACTCTATCTGGCTTCACTTGTTCTAACCCAATTGTCATTAATGAATCCTTTGATGCAAACTATATACTGTTTAAGAATCAGAATGGTGAAGTGTTTGCCAGGTATATTGGTACTAACTGCAGGAATGGACCGCCTATGAAGAAGATATGGGTGCCAAAAAGGTGTTTGGAGAATCTTCCTGTGAATGTCATCATGACACCACAGGTGAAGAAGACAAACCCCAGACCACAGACTTCATACGGTCCAAAGGCTTCATACAGATAGAGGACTCACCTGAGTCGCACTAACGCAAATGTTTTGCAGGGAAACCATACTCAGGCCTATGAATATGAGCATGGTTCATCAAACCGCCATGTTCATAAGACCAAGAACTATTCTGCTTATTCTTATGAGTACTATTGTCCACCTGCAAGACTTTTTGCTAGGGCTCCAAAGCCAAAGTTCTTAGACGCTGCACTTAGACTTATTGCTTCTAAGCCACCCTTGAAGATGTGGGTGGCTAAGAAAGCTTAACTCTCTTTTGCAGGGAAGGGTCTCCAGCAGAAAACCAAAATCGTCTGACGCTATTGGTGGGGACCTTAAATATCTTGAATGGTCTTACTATGTACTTCGTTCCTGAATCGCTTGCTACTCTCCCTATCAGTCCTAATCTCGATCTAAGATTTCATAACCCACTGGTTCGTCAAATGTTTTTGCTTCACAATTCTCTTCGTGAAGCCTATCCCCCTAACTGCATTGTAGGGTACGACACCAGCTGCTTCAGAATGGATTATTGATAGTGGGTGTACCAATCACATGACTGGCAAAAGAAGCCTTCTTATGGACTCAACCTTATGTCCATCCAACAAGAGTCACATCACATTTGCTGACACTGGTAAAAGTAAGGTATTGGGTCTAGGTAGAGTTGCAATCTCAAAGGATCAACACATGGATAAAGTCATGCTTGTTGAATCCCTTGGCTTCAACTTAATGTCTGTCTCAATGCTTTGCGATTTAAATATGATCGTAATGTTTGGAAAATATCGTTGCCTTGTTCTAATGGAATCTGACAAGTCTCTAGTGTTTGAAGGGTATAGGAAGGATGATTTGTATGTGGTAGATTTCTCAGCAGGACCACAGCTTGCCGTATGTCTTCTAGCAAAAGCTTCAGAATGCTGGCTCTGGCATCGGAGGCTAGGGCATGCTGGCATGAGGAACCTCCACACCCTTGCAAAGAAGAAGCATGTCATAGGCATCGAGGGCGTCAAGTTCAAGAAAGATCACTTATGCGGTGCCTGTGAAGCAGGAAAGATGACGAGGGCCAAACATCCCTAGAAGAAAATCATGACAACAACTCGACCCTTCGAACTGCTCCACATGGATCTTTTCGGTCCCACTCATTACTCAACTCTTACTACTACTGCTTGTCTCTATGGCTTTGTCATTGTTGATGATTATTCTAGATATACTTGGGTGCACATAATGCTCTACAAGACTGAAGTGCAGGATGTCTTCAGACGCTTTGCCAATCGAGCAATGAACAACTATGGTGCCAAGATAAAGCACATCAGAAGTGACAATGGCACTGAATTCAAGAATACTGGCCTTGATATATATCTTGATACTTTGGGCATCACACATGAATTCTCAGCCCCGTACACGCCAAAGCAGAATGGCGTCGTCGAACGCAAGAACAGAACATTCATTGAGATGGCCCGAACAATGATTGATGAATACAAGACTCCAAGAAAATTCTGGCCTGAAGCCATTGATACTACATGCCATACAATCAATCGTGTTTATGTTCACAAGCTTCTGAACAAGACATCTTATGAGCTCCTTACTGGCAAGAAGCCGAATGTCAGTTACTTCAGAGTATTTGGCGCCAGGTGCTGGATCAAGGATCCACATCACACTTCAAAATTTGCACCAAAAGCACATGAGGGTTTTATGCTTGGATATGGAAAGGATTCGCACTCCTACAGAGTCTTCAATCTCTTTGATTATAAAGTGGTTGAAACAGTGGATGTGCCATTCGATGAGACTAACGGTTCACAAAGAGAGCACCTGCCAAATGTGCTAGATGACGTTCCATCCAGTGAATCAATCAAACTAATGGGAACTGGAGAAATCATACCCTCTGAAGCTCAACCTGAAGAGGAACTTATCATCTCCGCACCTGATCAACCTGAAGACAATGCTCAGCCTGAAGACAATCCCTCTGACAATGACAATGATCAACAAGAGCAAAATCTTCGCCCTATACATCCTCGTGTTGCCAATGAAGTGCAGATTGAGAGAATAATTGATAGCATCAATGCACCCGGTCCGCTCACTCGTTCAAGGGCAACACAGCTAGCAAATTTCTATGGGCACTTCGCATTCATCTCAATAACAGAACCTAAGAAAGTTGAAGAAGCCTTCATGGAACCTGAATGGATTCAAGCTATGCAAGAAGAGCTTCAACAGTTTGAGCTGAATAATGTATGGGAACTGGTTAAGCGTCTTGATCCTTGGAAGCACAATATAATAGGCACCAAATGGATAGACCGCAACAAGCAAGATGAGCATGGTCAAGTTGTCAGAAACAAAGCTCGTCTCATTGCTCAAGGATATACTCAAGTGGAAGGGATTGACTTCGACAAAACATTTGCTCCTATGGCTCGACTTGAAGCCATACGCATACTGCTGCCTATGCAAATCATCATAACATACTTCTATATCAAATGGATATGAAGAGCGCTTTTCTCAATGGCAAGATTGAAGAAGAAGTGTATGTTGCACAACCGCCTGGCTTTGAAGATCCAAAACATCCTGACATGGTATACAAGCTCAACAAGGCACTGTATGGCCTCAAACAAGCCCCTCGGGCTGGGTATGACACACTCAAATACTTCCTGAAGAGCAAAGGCTTCATACTTGGTTCCCTCGACCCCACTCTCTTAACAAAGACATATGATGGTGAACTGTTTGTGTGCCAAATATATGTGGATGACATCATCTTCGGCTGCACCAATCAGAAGTACAGTGAAGAGTTTGGATATATGATGCAAGAGCAATATTAGATGTCCATGATGGGAGAGCTAAAGTTCTTCCTCGGTCTTCAAATACGACAAAAACGCAACGGCATCTTCATATGTCAAGAGAAGTATCTCAAAAATTGCCTGAAGAAGTTTGGTATGCAAGACTGCAAAGGCTTCACGACGCCAATGCCAGCCAAACATCATCTGGGTCCTGACGACAATGGTAAAGAGTTCGATCAAAAGGTATACCGCTCCATGATTGGTTCTTTACTTTATCTATGTGCATCTAGGCCAGATATTATGCTTAGTGTTTGCATGTGTGCTCGATTCCAAGCGGCACCAAAGGAGTCGCATCACTTAGCTGTGAAGCGAATTCTTCGATATTTGGCTCACACCCCAACTCTAGGATTATGGTATCCAAAGGGCTCAGAGTTTGATCTGGTTGGATTCTCAGATGCTGATTATGCTTGTGACAAGGTGGATCGCAAGTCTACATAAGGCACATGTCATTTTCTGGGACGATCACTTGTATGTTGGTCTTCAAAGAAGCAGAATTGTGTATCTCTCTCCACTGTTGAATCTGAATACATTGCTGTTGGATCTTGCTGCGCTCAGCTTCTGTGGATGAAGCAAACACTCAAAGACTATGGCATTCATCTGAAGCAAGTGCCACTCTACTGCGACAACGAAAGAGCCATCAAGATTGCCAACAACCCAGTTCAGCACTCGAAGACAAAGCACATTGAAATTCGTCATCACTTTCTCAGAGATCATGTTGTGAAGGAAGACATTGATATCATAAACGTCAACACTGAAGAGCAATTGGCAGATATCTTCACCAAGCCCTTGGATGAGAAAAGATTTTGCAAGTTACGGTGTGAGCTAAATATCTTGGAATCCTCAAATGTCCTGTGATCAGGCACACATCCTAACACTTATGCATATTGACGACTTAGATGTGCAACACACGAAGTAAAGTATATCTTCAATCAATGAAGACATGCATTCTAAGTGTGAATACACTAATGAGGAATTTGACTTCAGAGCGCCACGATAATTGTGCGCCGTGTCTGGGTCTAATACTTCCTATACCGTGGGTAACGCCACCACCAAATGTTCTGTTTGAAGTGTCTCACTCATGGCGTTACATTTGCTATGTCTTCACATTTGGTTTGACTTCAATCTCAACATGTCTTCATGATTATCTTCACTATGTTGATTATATATATACTGGTGTTCTGTCCTCTACAACATTCACTTATAGCTATGTCTTCTTGTTGAATCTTCTGAACTAAGTGAATGTGATCGAACCCTAACCACTCTATGCTTTCTATCTCAAACTCTATCTCTCCAAATCATATGCATTCTATTGAAACTGTCGAATGTCTTCTCTGCGTGCTTGTCAGCAGAAGATACAGAGACAAACATTAAGTCCGTTTTCAATGCTCATTCGTTCACCTGAAACCCGGAGAAGTGGGAACGACCACCCGACAATCCAGGTGTGCGTGGGACATGGAACAACCTCCAACATGCTGCATGATGGCCACGTGTTCCTCAGATGTGAATCGCCAGGGGCACCTGCGTAATAACACTGAGCCGCCCCTGTCCCTATAAATACACGCCTCACCACAGTCATTATCTCTTCTTCCACTCTCACACGAACCCTAGCGCCACCACTAGCCCTCGATGACGCCGGTGACGAAGCACTTAGCTGCCGCAACCTCTCCGACGCCGTCTTCATGCCGAGCGCGGACATCGTCTTCTCCGCCGTCGCCGTAGGTGTCCTCCGTCGCCAAGTTAGGGCACGGACGATTGGACTGCTCGGCCTCCTCTTCCACTCCGTCTAGCAGTTCTTCATGTGGTAAATAAAACTTCCTTTTTACGGCCCCTTTGATCCTATAGATTCGTCACTTTCTACCATAAGCAGTTTCTGTTCACACAAGTTGGATCTATTTCATACTGCATCTCATAATATGCGTAGTATATTCACTTATGCTTCACAAAGTAGTTAGATTCCTCACTTGTACTGATCCGTGGATTCATACAAATCTGGAACCAACTCCTTATCTATGAGTGAATGTCTTCGCACAATGAGGTCAATGTCTTCTAAACTGACTTATCTTCAAAATCTTCTGAGAATGCATATGACGTCTTCCCCTTCCCTTGCACCTTAATGCTATCACAGGTACATGTCCGTGGGAGAATCCGTTGGTTCTCATAGTCTACATTCATTTGCAAAATTCTTACAGTATCATATAAATTCTCCCGAAGCCAGTTCTTGTTTGTCCAGCAAGCGAAAGCCTCTGAAGCCTTTGAACGTGTTGAAGCCATTTAGTTTAAAGTTCATGGCTACAGAGAAATCTGCAAGGAAGGGAGGCAGACAGCGTCGTGGGGGAACATCAAGAGATTTGCCTGATGACCTCTCAGAGCTTTACAAAACAGATCCTGAAGAGGATTATAATCAGCGCAAGACCCGAATCTAGTGGATTCGAAGATATTGGGCAGAACAATGGTACAAATACAGATTCGTGACCAAGGAATATGCTGAGAAGAGTGCTATCAAAAGTCCTTGGGGTGATATTATCTTCTGAGGCCTACCACCCAAGAACAGAGCTGAAGCTATTGCTCAGGGTTTCTATCCGTGTATGGTCCGTGGACCTCAGCCTGAAGATGCCGACCCATCATCATTGCTATGGTGTCGTGACGATAATCTCTTCAAGTGCATCTTCCAGCACGCAAAGGCATCGGCCAAGGAAAACAAGAAGTCATTGGGACTAGACTTCAACCCTGGTCCTTCTGCTCCCCAGGCCAACGGCACACGTGATGCAAAAGCCAATGCCATCGGTCCTTTCTACAACCTTGATGGTCTCATCACTCACATCTCAGTTCAAGGTGCCAAAGTGGATCATTCTGATGATGATGATGACACTGATGAAGCCCTAGCTCCTACTCCAAAGCCACAGAAGCCAAAGAAGGCTAAGGCTTCAAGATCAGCTGCTCCACCAAAAATCTCACGAGCGAAGCCACTGGCTACTACACCTCCTGAAGACAGTGTGCAGTCTGAAGATCCGTCACGCATCTCCAAGCCCTAGAAAGTCAAGATGCCTCTGCCACACACCAGCCAAGAACTGACTGCTGCTGCTCTTCTGCGCAACGATGACATTGATCTGTCCAGTGATGAAGATCTTGCAGATGACGCTCTTGAGCAACTGATCAAGAGCAAAGAAGAAGCAGAAATCTTCAACAATTTGCCCCTCTTTGACGTGGCAATCATCCACGACTTCATCGATGAGTGGTTTGAAACGCCCAAGCTCAGCTTTGAAGACCTGCAACTTCCCATTGGTCTGAGTGTCGCCTTCCATGGCGCCATTGCTTCAGAGCTAGCTCTAGCTCAGCGCATCGTCAAACTGAAGCAGAAGATTGACTTTGAGAAAGCTCAGTTCAAGAAGCATATGACCTAGCTCAGCATGCAAGAGGTCAAGAACTTCAAAATCATGCTGCATGAGCTTAAAGAAGCCTTTCTCAAGAGGCGTGAAGAAGCTCAAGGTTCTCGAGAGCGCATGAAGAGCCTGGCTGACAAGTGTCTACAAGCCTACAATAAGGCTGAGAAGCGCAAGGCCCTTCGTCGTCCTGGCATCGACCCCAGGATGGCTGCAAAGAAGAAGAAGAAGCCTGCTATGGCCGAACCCGACGCACCAAGGCAGGAAGCAGATCCCATTGTCTTCCCAACTAGCATGACTAGCTCAAAGCCAAAGGCCAGGTCAACCGCTTCAGAACTGAAGAAGACAAGGACTGCTGAGGCTGAAGCCAGAAAGAGGAAACATCCTGAAGCCTTTGCTACTGCTCCCTCCAAGAAGAAGCGGAAGACCAAGAAGGAACGGGATGCTCCCACAGAGCCCTTAATTGTTGAACCCATCTCCATGGTTCGCCCAGCCACTGAACATCAAGAGCGCCAACTGACTGTCCATGAGCCTGCTTTCAAAGAGGCTCATGAAGCTGAAGACTTTCCAGCAGCTGATCCCACCGCTGCTGAAGACATTGGTCACCATGACCATGTTGAAGATGATGCAGTTCTTCCTCAGATCGAGCACCAACAAGTATCATCGCATGTGCTAACGCACAGCGAACTCATCAGCATTGGTCATCCTCTGACGCAGGATGCATCATGGGCTGATCACCCACAAGCACAAGAGGAAGATGACTTTGAGGCCCAGCCAACTCCAACTCCACAGGCGTCGCCAGCGTTACGCAGGCTTCACAAAGGACCAAGGCCTCCAGTCTCTAAGTCTAAAGCTAAAACTGCTGAAGACATTCCAGCTGCATCAGCGGATGAAAAAGAAATCCCAAGAGCTGCTACACCCCCGTCTTACCAAGAAGCTGTTCTCGAGGAGAACGTGACTGTGACCGACCCTCTAGTTCATCAAGTGGAGGTTGAGAATCTTGAGGCTGCCACCGACGCCACTGACTTTGTCATGATTGAAGCCAATGTGGAGCCTACACCACCAAAAGCACCAGAAGTCAGCGAAACCAATGATACTACTGCTTCTGTTCCTGCTCCTGCTGTTGGTCCTCAGTTTGACTATCATGTTGAGCACAGGCCTCAGGTACAGAAGCCAATCCCAAGATTGCCCAGGTTTCCAGGTCCTGCATCAGCACCTGGATCCTTCAATGTCAACGGCTTCAAAGCAGACAACACCTTCTTCAATAGCTCCAAGAACCCCTACTCAAGGGACAGAATATCTTCTAATTGGTTCTGGAGCTATCCGCAGCGAAGATATTACTCCTGCATTCTGTACAATCAAGGTCGCATCTTCCCACATAAGCGTCTTGACATCGAAGCAATAGCTGGTCTGCCCTGTCTGGAAGAAGCTCTGGATTGCTTCAAAGTGGTTGGATTGTTGCCGTTTGTCACCGACCAAGAGCACTGGAATGAAGAGTTGCTGCTCCAATTCTATGCCACACTTCACATTCGTGGGTACAACAGAGATCCGAAGACTTGGGTCCTGGAGTGGATGACAGGAAATGCTCCAATTCTATGCCACACTTCACATCATCATTGAGCTCACTGGTCTGCCCACTCCTGGCGATCTCTACGAACCTGGCTGTCAGCTTCACAGTGAAGCTATGGAGAGCATCTTTCAGAAGCCTGAACCAAACACAAGTCAGATGCTCAGTATGATGAAGCCATTGCCACAAGATGCTGCATATCCTAAGGAGTTCCTTCTTGAAGACTTTGAGTATCTGCCAAGGACTATTTATCACATCATAAGGCCAACTCTCTTGCCCATCAAAGGACATTCTCCACATGCCAAGCTGGAAGGTGCAATGAAGACTTCGGTCTTCTATATTCTTCATGGCAAATGCTTCAATGCACAGGACTTCTTCATCCGCCAACTTGCTGCATTAGGCTCTGATCTTTTTGGCTTGAAGTTCTACGCTCCATGGATAATGTGGCTAATTAAACTCCACTCCGCTATCTCATATCAGCCATCTATGTCCGTTGAAGCCATTTATCCTGAACCTGCGAAGGAGCCTCTTAGTCTTCAGAATGCGGAGCATCAAAGTTTCTCTCAGAACATTGATGGAGTTGAAGCAGTCACCCGTGTTTATCCTCTGGCTGGAACTACACGTGCACGTCATCGTGCCCTTACTGAAGCCACCGAAAGCACTATTGGGCAACGACCCAAGAAGTGATCTCGTGTTCTCAACGACCGAGAGCTTCTTGTGGCTCTTCATCAGAAACAGGATAGGCATCATGACTGGCTGAAGCGCCAAATGCAGAGCCTCTTGGTGGATGTCAACCGCATTCGCAATCTTGCCACCAAGAATGCCCTTGTTCCCATGAAACCTCTCGACGCACATGGAAAGGGCTGACTCTTATGTGCTCTGAAGATGATCTTCATGAGGATGGTTTCTATGAACGCTTCAAGTTTGACTCCACACCTCCTCGAAGGGCAGTGCTGCGACTAACTCCATCTCTTGAAGACTATGAGTTCTCTTCCTCTGCTGCAACTGTGAATGCCAGAGTGATCGAGGACGAAGACAATGCTACTTCACCGCCACCTCCTTAAGCACGCTTCAACACTGCTCCAAGTTCTTCTGCACTGCCGAACACCACCGACGACCCTGCTGCTTCACCTACTCTTCATGGGAACGAGTAGATGCTCTATGTCTTCAAACCTTTTTGGTCCTTACTGACAAAAGGGGGAGAAACATATGAGTTTGATAGTCTTCAAGCGGGTCCACATGGGCAGTTGCTTTATATTTTGCCTCGTGTTTACAACTCTTGTTTTGATACATTTGGTTCTTTGAGTTGTAACACCTAAACTCGATGGTCGTCTGCTACTTATTTGCTACTTCGTGAGGCAACGATAAATTCCCCATGTGCGACGACAAATTCCGCACTTAGATCATTTTGCAGACGTCCATTTTCCATTATGCATGTCATTATCTTCAGATACCTTCTCATGCATAATGAATTGTCATCATAAGTTGAAGAGGATCTCCACGAGTACAACCTGCCATGTGCTTTTGCATTCCAAAAGCAAATTACTTATATGCACATCTTCAGGGGGAGCCCTTGCAACTAATGAAGACAATTCCTTATCCTTTACAATTTCACATATTATATTCCCTGTTTTAAACTTCAACTAGTTTGTCATCAATCACCAAAAAGGGGGAGATTGTAAGTGCATCTAGTGCCAACCCTAGTTGGTTTTGGAGTATTGATGACAAACCTAGTTGAGGGACTAATGTGTTTGTGAGAATTGCAGGATAACACGGGTAGAAGTCCCTCATTGATTCGGTTTTCCTACCACAGATGACCCCTAAAAATGTATGAAGACATTGATGTCAAAGGTGGTATATGAAGATATTCTCATTGAAGACTATGACAAGAGAAGACATCGCATGAAGCCTTTGGAGCTCGAAGACTTAGATCTTTCGTAGTTCTTTTTCTTCTTTGTTGAGTCATAGGAACCACTGTATTGTTAAGTGGGGTCCAAGTGAACCAGTCAGAATGACTGAAGTGATGCTTAACCAAAACCTATGTCTTCGAGTGAAGACTATGAGAGCGAATCTTGTCCAGAGTCGGACAAGTCAGCTTTGCTTGTAGCCCAAGTAAAGTTGCCGTGTGTGTTTGAAATCTGACCGTTGGAACATGTGTCAGTTCCTTAGTGACCCTGGGTCATTTCGGACAAATCAGGTCGGGTTGCCTAGTGGCTATAAATAGCCCACCCCTACAACCATAAATGGTTGGCTGCTCAGAGTTAGAGTACGGCTTTTGTCGTTTGAGAGCAACCCACCTTGAAGCCTTTGAGAGAGAATTCCTTGCAAGGATAAAGCCCTAACCACCCAGAGCCAAAGAGTGTTAGGCATCACTTAAGTCTTCTTGTCTGTGTGAACTGAAGACTTATTACACTTGAGGACTGTGAATCCTACAGCCGGTTAGGCGTCGCGTTCTGAGCATCCAAGAGACATTGTAGATCGCCGGTGAACAAAGTCTATGAAGGTTTGGGAGTCTACCTTGAAGACTTACCAGAGTGATTGGGCGAGGTCTGTGTGACCTTATCTCAAGGGGAATATGGTGATGACTGGGTTTCCTGAGCTGCGTGTTCAGGACTGGGTGTCCGGGACTATGTGTCCTCAGGTTTAAATACCTAGCCGCCCTAACCAGACGTAGAGTTGTCACAGCAACTGGAACTGGTCCAACAAATCATTGTCTTCAACGAGTAACTGGTTTCATCCTTCCCTTCCCTTTACTTTCTGTTGGTCCTTGTGAAGTCATTGTATGATTGCACTATCGTCTGTCTTCACTGAGTGACTACTTGTTCTGATCGGCTTCATAATATCTTCCTACCTGATCCTTACTACCTAGCTGCTATTAGTCATTGTGCTTTCACTTCATTGAATACTTGACTATGGTTTTCCTAGTGTAGTCTACCTTCCGCTGCATGGTAATATGTTTATTTCTATCGTTTGGCTTCGAAACTTCCATGTTTTGAAGACTTTCATAAAGATCGCCTATTCACCCCCCCTCTAGTCGATATAACGCACTTTCACTATGCACGCCGACCTCTTCATCGCATTAACGTGCGACACCACATCAAGGAGCTGCTGCACCAAGCTGAAATAGTTGTTCGGTTTTGGCCTTCCCGGCCATAGCTGATCCACAACAGACCTCATGGCGATTCCGGACAACCTATTCAGTTCGGCCCATTCAGCTAATTGGTCAGTCAATGAAAGCGGACGCTCGGGAGAATTGAATTATGTCCAAAATAGCTGGTCCACTTCACGGTCCCTCTGACCCTGCAAGTACTTGGCCGCATCAGCAGCGCTCGCTGCCAAATCCATATACACATCCTCCGAAGTCCATAGCCGATCCAGAGAGGCATACCGTGGATCTCCGAACTTCCTCCGCAACATAAAGGATTTCCCAGCTACAGTATCCCCGGCTTCCCGCAGCTCCTCCTTCTTCGCCCTCATAGCAGAGCGGATGTCTTTTCTTGTCGCAGCAGCCTTCTCAAGGTCTGATGCCTTCGCTAGGTTTTCCTTTTCAAGAACCCGGCAACGGTCGGCGGCGGCTTTTAATTCTATGGCCATCTTGGCCATCTTATCTCGGCTCTTGCCATGCGCGGCCTTCTCGGCTCTCAACTCTTCGGCCGCCTTCAAAGCAGCCGCATTACCAAACCTCGCTTGTTCCTTGACTCGGGCAAGTTCTGCCTGCAAGGCTTTAACAGTGGCAGCTCCATCTGCAGTCATAACATATTAAAGATACTGGCATCATGCTGCTCTTACTATGTGGCGTTTACCGGATAATGACACTTACCCTGTGCCTCGTCAAGCCTCTTGTTAACAAGCTCGATGTCGGCGTCTTCCGCATCCAATTGCCATTTTAAATGGGCAAACTCGCTAGTTCGGCTAGCCACCGGAGCTTCCATCACCTCCACATAGAGGCAGTATGGTTATTACCTGGGAATATGACCCTCTGTTCGTCGTTGTTTCCGACGACAACTAGAGTCTCAGGGGCTACTATCTACACAGGGGCACACTTAGCATGTGCAGGACTATCATACATTATTTTACAAACCTCAAAGCCTGTCAGTAGACTCATAAAAGCTTCATGCAATCCGCTTTTGGCAGACGAGATTCTCTCCATCACCGTATTCATCAGCACACGGTGTTCATTTGAGATGGCCGCTCGCCCCACCAACTCCCTCAGAACATCCGATCGCACACTAGACGGTGCCGGACTCTTTTTCCGCTCTCTTCAGGAGCCGGACACTGAGAGCTTCGGGGGTCAATGGGATTATCTTCTGGCCTCACTGGACTCGGAGAGGCCCTCCGCGACGGCACTTCGGGATCGCCCGCTTCCGGAGCGGAGGAGTCCGGAGGAGGCGTCTCACTCTCCATCATCTCTGGAAGAAGATACCCCGAAGACGAGCTTATTTGAGAGGGGCTAAGGCCCGAACTGCAAAGATATATGCGGTGGTTATTTTCTCAGAAGAAAAAGATGGCATACATGTACTATTAAAGTATTTCGGGTCACTGCCCGAACTGCAAAGATATATGCGGTGGTTATTTTCTCAGAAGAAAAAGATGGCATACCTGTACTATTAAAGTATTTCGGGTGACTTACGACCCGCTGGAGAATTGATCCCCCCGCGGACTTTGTGCGGCAAGAGCACCCCCCAAGGTAGGACCCTCTGTGGGAGACTTCTTCTCCCGTTTGGAAGCTTCGGCTTCCGAATCGCCGACCGCAGTCCTTTTCCTCCTCCGGTCATATTCCTTCATGGAGACAGTCGCTCCCTCGGTCAGAACAGACAGCGTTGGGGGCCCGCATCCGCCCGTATTTTCCTCCCCAGTATCTTCCTTCAAGGGCTCCGGGCAAGGTGCGACCTGGAGCATCTTTTCCAATACCGGATTGTCCAAACCCTCATGGAGGGGGGCCGAACACCGAATGAACTTCGCCTTTGTTAGCCAGTCCTGGTCAAAAAGAAAACTCTCAGAGATAACTTCGTAACAAATAAGAGATAGTATGTTCGGCCGGAAGATTCCTTACCTGTTCGGCGGCGCGGTTACTGCTCAGGCCCACGTCCTCGGTGATTTCCGGACACTCTACCTGAGGTCCGAAGAATGACTTGCACATCTCCTCGTGCGTCAGGCCGAGGAAATTTTGAATGACACGCGGTCCCGCAGGATTGAACTCCCACAAGCAAAGAGGCCGGCGTTTGCAAGGCTGGACTTGACGAACCAGCATAACTTGTATTACCGCAACCAAACTAAAATCTCCATTGAAGATATCTCAAATGCGGCTTTGCAGTATAGGCACGTCCTTGGATGGACCCCAGCTCAGACCTCTGCTGATCCATGACATCAGTTGTGGTGGAGGGCCCGAGCAGAAAACAGGGGCGGCCGCCCACTTGGCACTTCTAGGAGCCGTGATGTAGAACCACTCTTGTTGCCACAATTCAGACACCTCTGGGATGGAACCTTTGGGCCATGGAGCTCCCGTCATCTTGCATATTGAGGCACCTCCACACGCTGCATGTTGCCCCTCGATCATCTTCAGCTTTACTTCAAAGGTCTTGAGCCACAAGCCAAAGTGAGGGGTAAGCCGGAGGAAGGCCTCACACACGACAATGAATGTCGTGATATGAAGAAAGGAGTCCGGAGCTAGATCATGGAAGCCTAGCCCATAATAAAACATCAAACCCCTAACGAAAGTATCCAGAGCAAGGCCTAGACCTCGGAGGAAGTAGGAGACAAACACGATGCTCTCGTTGGGTTTGGGGGAGGGGACGGCCTGCCCTCGGGCAGGAAGACGATGCACAACCTCGGCGGTCATATATCTGGCCTCCCTCAACTTTTTGATGTCTTCTTCCGTAATGGAGGAAGGCACCCATCGGCCTTGAAGGCTAGATGCGGACATGATTGGAGGTTCGGAGCACCTGACTTGAACTTTGGGTGTTTGATCTTGAGGTCTGGGAAGGATTCGATTGAGCACGGTAGGGAAAAATAAAATCCTTGTCCCTTTATAAAGAGGGTGAATATCCAGCGTCCTCTCCGTGGCCGTTTGGACTTGCCTATAGTCTAGGAGTCCTAGAAGCGGTTGGGTTACCCACGCCGTATTGATGAGACTCCCGGAATAAGGGGACACGATCTTTGCTTTAACAAGACGTGCCAAGGAAACCGCCTCGCATGACGCGTTGAGGTGGGATAATAAAACGATTTGAATAAAGGCTTGGCCTGGTGCGTCACACTACGGAATATGTCAGCAGATTAGATTTGTGAAAATATTATTCTCTCTATGGAAATATGTGGAAACTTATTTTGCAGAGCCGGACACTATCTTTGTGTTCAAAATCTTCTATGAAGTACTTGGAGGAGGAACCCGCCTTGCAATGCCGAAGACAATCTCTGCGCCGGACTCGTCGTCATTGAAGCCTGGTTCAGGGGCTACTGAGGGAGTCCTGGATTAGGGGGTGTCCGGATGGCCGGATAATACCTTCAGCCGGACTCCTCGACTATGAAGATACAAGATTGAAGACTTCGTCCCGTGTCTGGAAGGGACTTTCCTTGGCGTCGAAGGCAAGCTTGGCGATATGGTTATGTAGATCTCCTACCATTGTAACCGGCTTTGTGTAGCCCTAACCCTCTCCGGTGTCTATATAAACCGGAGGGTTTTAGTCCGTAGGACGACATATCGAACAACAATGATACCATAGGCTAGCTTCTAGGGTTTAGCCTCCACTACTGGAAACAGAGAATTTGCCATCAGTCAGCTCTTTGCCATCTGCTAGCGGACGGCAAAGAAGGTCTTTGCCATCTTCTTGCAAAAAACAGACGATAAAGAACTGACAGACGACAAAGAACCTGGTTGCCATCAGTCAGCTCTTTGCCGTCTGCTAGCAGATAGCAAAGAATCTTTGCCGTCCGCTGGCAGACGGCAAAGAGGTGCCCAGCATACGGCAAAGAGGTGCCCCATGGTAGCCACCCCCTCTCTCTCTCCCCAGCCCCACCACACCGGCCCGATCCACTCCCACCCCACCACTCTGTCTCTCTCTCTCGTCCCTAAAAAAACTCTCTCACGAACTCACCCCCACCCCTCGGTCCACCCCACCCCGGCTCCTCTCCCCATGATCTCCTCGCCGT
>NC_041392.1:44752805-44753226 GCF_002162155.2 Triticum dicoccoides
GACAGACGACAAAGAACCTGGTTGCCATCAGTCAGCTCTTTGCCGTCTGCTAGCAGATAGCAAAGAATCTTTGCCGTCCGCTGGCAGACGGCAAAGAGGTGCCCAGCAGACGGCAAAGAGGTGCCCCATGGTAGCCACCCCCTCTCTCTCTCCCCAGCCCCACCACACCGGCCCGATCCACTCCCACCCCACCACTCTGTCTCTCTCTCTCGTCCCTAAAAAAACTCTCTCACGAACTCACCCCCACCCCTCGGTCCACCCCACCCCGGCTCCTCTCCCCATGATCTCCTCGCCGTCGCCACCACCCATGTCGGCCGGTTCCGGCGAGCACCGGCCGCGCGCATAACTCCCCCAAGCTCGGCCCCTCCCTCCCCTCCTTCCAGATCCGTGCCTCAAGGCCTGCACCCTTGCTCGCGGCTAG
>NC_041392.1:44753410-44779325 GCF_002162155.2 Triticum dicoccoides
CCCATGTCGGCCGGTTCCGGCGAGCACCGGCCGCGCGCATAACTCCCCCAAGCTCGGCCCCTCCCTCCCCTCCGTCCAGATCCGTGCCTCAAGGCCTGCACCCTTGCCCGCGGCTAGGGTTTCGGGCGCCTCCCGTGTTCTTGCCGGAATCCACCACAATCATTGATGGCGAGACCGGAGCTTGCTGAATCCGTCACCGGTGTTGCCCAGGTAGGCCCTTACCCTCCTTCCTTGCTCGGGTCCACCCTCTCCTCCTCACCTTGCCTTCCCTTCCGATCCGTCCCTTTGCTGTAGGTCACCATGGCAGCCGCCGCCACATCCCCAGCGCACACGCGCCATTCTCGACGGCTATGAGATGGCCGCAGCCACCCCCGCTGCCTCCGAGGTCAGGGTCGACACGGTGGAGAACGATGACGTCATAGCATACGCTCTACAGGAGGAGCTCGCGCAGGTCGCCATGGCCAAGGGGTTCGGGGCCGACGGCAGCGAGGCTGAGCAACGTGCCACCGTCCTCGCAGGAGCCCTCCGCCAACCTCCCCGTGAGCATCCTCTTCCGTCCTCCCTTCTCTCTGTTCGTTTCCCCTTGCATAAATCTGAATCAAACGTGCGTCCTCATAAATCTGAATCAAATTGTGGATTCTAATTGTTGTGAACTCCATAGGCGCTCACATGCTAGTGGCCTTTGATGACATTTTAAGTTCTTGGTTGTTGTCTTTAATGCCAGTGTGTAGCAGCAAAAAAATTGTACTTGGAAATGTCAAAATTTATCATTTATAATCAGCCATAGTAATATTGCTATAGATATATACACACTGAAAGTCTGAAAATTTTCTAGTAAATATACATGTCAGCTGCCATATCCGTTGCTTTGTCCCGTATTCAGTGTTTTTATCTTTTCTTGTTTTGATGTTACAATTTTGTTAGTTCATAGATGTTGATTTTGTTTTCTCTGTAGTTGAAAAAGTTCTGTATCAAGCTTCTATGTTTTGTCACAAGGATGAGATTTTTAGAATGCTACAAAACTTCATACCTTAGTAATGTTTTAGAATTTTTAAAACAGAATACATTAGTTGACATCTATTTCGTTAGCTTTTATACCAATGTTTTACTTCTCAGAACTTAATTCTTGCAAATCAAAGTGATCTAGTTACTTGGGGCCTATTCAGCAACCCACCACAGCCACGACATCCTCAACTCATATTTAACTATGTACAGAGAGCATACAGAGAACAAAAGCCTCACATTTAGCATAAGTTTGCAAATCAAAAAGGCACATACATGTCTCAGTGTGGGCAGCCATGCCTTGCCATCAGTGTGAGCAGCCATGCATTGCCACCAGTGTGAGCAGCCAAAGCCTTGTGCAAATTTCATATGCAAGCCCCAAAAATATGTGGTGTGCAGTTCACAGATTCTTCCCATGTTTATCTGATCTGTTAAGCTAAATTACTCTGCACCTAATATTCACATTGGTTGCTCACAGTAAAAAAATATGTACTCTAGACTGAATATGTACTTGGTGTCGTATTTTTTAGAAGTATGCAATATGATGTCAGAAGTAGTAACAGGTGAAGCTCCCTCTCTTCTCTTGTAATCCTGCAGGAGGGACAGCCTCAGGGATGCTAGCTGCCTGCTTAACTGAACCTGGGGTTTCTCTTTTGGTTGCTGCATGTGTGAGTGCAGGAGATCAACTTCCTTCTCAACCGATGGGTGGGTAAGCAAGCTCCCCATCCACTCAAGTTCTAAACAAGCAGATAATCATTTGGGGTGCTACCCTGCTATTTCTTCTATGCTATAGTTACTTTACTCATGAACAGATACTCACTTGTTCTTAGTTGTTTTACTTCTAATACTGAGATGAACAGATACCACTTGGTTTGGCTATTCCTATTGTTCTCTTTCTAATAGCCTATGAACAGATGTTATACTTGGTTTTGGTTGTTACTTTCCTAGTTTTCTACTGATAAGATAGATACTACATCTGATTTGGGCAGTGATGCTGGTCTGAGCCCCCCCCTCTCTTAGGCTTAATTTACATGTGGCTATCCCTGTGCTGTGATGAACTAGCCCTGGCACTTCCAGGCTGTCTGAGCACATAATCCCTCAAGTATACCTTGAGGTCTTCTGTAGCTTGGTCTTGTGGATTCTGGTAAACCTGCTTCTTGTGGACAGCCTCCTCCTCCTAGCTGCTTCACACTATCTCACAGATATGGTTTTGGGCCCGGTCCTGTTTGATGTTTTGGACACCATGTGTCTAACAGAACCTACTCTACTGTTGGCTGCCCTATTTATACTGGCCTGAATGGTGTGACTAAGTTGTGTGTGTGTGTGTGTTTGTGCTGTCCTCACGGGTGGCCTGAATGAAGTCTAATCCTTGGCTTTAATCACTATTTTTTAGTTGGCTTAATTCCTGGAGCTAGTACTGATAGTGGTCTTTGTGTTGGCATTTAACTTACTACTAATTGTGGTGGCTTCTTGATTGGGTCCTTGGCTAGTTCTCTCCTTTGGCTCTTTTGTAATGGTTTACTCTATTTGGCTTTCTAATTAAGATCACTTTGAAAATCAGGATCTTAACTAAGATTATCTTGATCTCAAGTACTGGCTCCTACAACAATGCATTTCACCAAGTGAAATGCTACATTTCTACTCCTAACACATTCTCTCTTTCTTAGTGTTTTTGTTATGCAGGTTGGAAGAAAAGAAGAAGATCCAAAGAAGATCTTAGTAATAAGATAGTTTTTAGGAAAATAGATATTTAGTTTTAGGTCATTCCTTGTAATATGTGTTGGATATGTGTTGGATATATATGTGTTCATGACTATTGGTAACATGTGTTGGATATGTGTTAGATATATATGTGTTCATGACTATTGGTAATATGTGTTGGATATGCTATATATGTGTTCACGACGGATATATATCTGTGTTTGATTTTCTGTGAAAATGAATTGATATAAGAAGAAACAGAATTAATGCATATTTGGTCTCTTTGCCATCTGCCAACAGATGGCAAAGAGCCTGCAGCCTTTGCCGTCTGCTAGCAGATGGCAAAGAGCCATTCCCTTTGCCGTCCGTCGGCACATGGCAAAGAGCCATGCCCTTTGCCGTCTGCGACTGACGGCAAAGGCCTCTTTGCCGTCCGCTGCAAAAAACAGATGGCAAAGAAGGCCTTTGCCGACCCTGTCTTTGCCGTCCCCTTTTGCCGTCCACGGCAGACGGCAAAGACCTTTGCCGTCCGCCATCCGTGCCTTTGCCGTCCGCCGTGGCTGATGGCAAAGTACCAGATTCCTGTAGTGCTCCCCTATCTCATGGTAGATCTACTCTTGTACTACCCATATCATCAATATTAATCAAGCAGGACGTAGGGTTTTACCTCCATCAAGAGGGCCCGAACCTAGGTAAAACTTCGTGTCCCTTGCTTCCTGTTACCATCCGGCCTAGACGCACAGTTTGGGACCCCCTACCCGAGATCCGCCGGTTTTGACACCGACAGAGGGTGACTCTCCGGCAGTGATCGAAACACGAAGGTGAGAAAACTTCTTCAAACAGCTCTGGCGCAGAAGGATGCACACTCTTACAGTCCAGACAGGATCCATTCAACCCCTCGCCCGAGCCGGAGCCCAAGCTACAGTAGGCGTATGGATTCAGATGACATGTCAAGCAATGTTCAACGTCGCCACCGGCCGCAGAGGCATGAGCCGGGACAGGAGAGGATCCCACAAGAAGCGGAGCGAGCGGTTCAACTGGCGGCGGAACAGGCGGCTCATCAAGTGTTTCCAGCTTATCCAGCAACCTCGGTTGAGGAAGGAGTGGCCACAAGAACCGGAGGTGTTCCTTGCCTAGTTCCCGGCATACGTAATGAGCGTTTGCCAAAGGATTTCAAGGGGCCTCGTAAGGTCCCTAATTACACGGTCGACTTGCATCCTGGGGCTTGGATTGTGAGTTATGAGATGGCTATGGAGTTGTTGGAGGTCAGCGACACGTCAATGGCCAAGTATGTCACTATGATGTTCGATGGAACAGCTCGTACTTGGTTGAAGGGGTTGCCACCCAATTCTATCGGCTCCTGGGCGGAGTTGAAGGCCCGGTTCATTCAGAACTTCAAAGACACATGTAAGCAACCCATACCGATTGTGGACCAGACTAATTGTAAACAAGAGGAAGGTGAATCTACAACCCATTGGGTGCAACCGGTCAAGGTGATAATACATTCATCTGATAAGATGGATGCCGACTCAGCAGTCTTGATGTTGGAGAAAAACTACTGTTTTGAATCTCTGAAGCAGAAATTAGGGAGGCTCAAGCGTGACTGCAATGACATGGGCCAGTTGATGGGGGCTCTCGTCAAGTATGTTGATTCTGATGGTACCAAGGACCCCGTGTCTGACGAAGAAAAGACAGGGAAGGGAAAGAAGAATGGCAATGACAAGGGTCACCAGCATAACTCGGCAAATCAAGGAGGTAATAAACGTAAGGCTGATGAATTTGTCGCTAACACCAATGCACAGGACGACAATCAACAGCGCAAAGGGCAGGCAACCCCCTCGGTCGGGCGGGTCAGGTCCCACCCTTGAGCAACTATCGAATGAACCTTGTCCAAGACACGACACCTGTGAGAAGCCAGCCACCCACCTATGGAAGGATTGTACAATCATGAAGGCGTTTAAAAATTTAAATGCATTTGATGGAGGTCATGGCCTAGGCGGCGGTTCAAGTGGGGGTGGTTTCCATGGCCCGGGCGCCGGTTCAGGTGGAGGAGGATTTCA
The DNA here is from genome assembly GCF_002162155.2 of Triticum dicoccoides. Classification (NCBI taxonomy): domain Eukaryota; kingdom Viridiplantae; phylum Streptophyta; class Magnoliopsida; order Poales; family Poaceae; genus Triticum; species Triticum dicoccoides. The sequence continues at coordinate 44,758,174 of NC_041392.1, forward strand.
CGGTCAGGGCCATCCAGGTAACCGGGGAGGCTATAATCCACAACACGGCCAAGGTAATCAACAGCAATAGTCCGGATATCAGAGCAACCCAAAACAGTTGAATAGTGGGAAATACCATGTGTTCACCACTAGTTTATGTAAGAGGGACCAGAAACTTCACAAGAGGGCCGTCAATGCCGTTGAGCCGGTGATTCCATGTTACTTACGATGGTCCGAACAACCTATTGTGTGGCGCAGAGAGGATCATCCACCCCGGGTTGATAATCCGGGTCACTTGGCCTTGGTAGTAGCGCCTTAGGTTGGTGGATATAAATTTAGTAAGGTGCTCATGTTTGGAGGCAGCAGCATCAACATCCTCTACTATGAGACGTTCCGTCGGATGGGGTTGACTGATAAAAATCTTAAGCAATCCAACACTATTCTTCACGGTGTGGTACCTCGCAAGTTGGCATACCCAGTTGGTAAGATTGAACTGGAAGTACCCTTTGGGGATGAGTATGACTCCAGAGCAGAAAAAATAACCTTTGAGGTGGTTAAGATCAAAAGCCCATATCATGCTCTGTTTGGACAGCCGGCTTATGCCAAGTTCATGGCTCAGACGTGTTATGTGTATTTGCAGCTCAAGATGCCAAGTTATAAGGGCACCATTACAGTACATGGAAGCCGGAAAATAGCCCTGGAGTGTGAAGAAGGCGATGCTACATATGCTGAGTCTGTTTGTGCAACCGAGGAGTTAATGTTTTATAAGGATCATGTTGACCCCGCAGACATGACATCTTTAAAGAAACCAACAACGGAGCATGAGCCGGTGTTGAAGTTCAAATCAGCTAATGACACCAAGATGGTTGACTTTGTGCCTGGCGACTCATCCAAGCAGTTCATCATCAGTGCAAACTTGGATCCGAAATAGGAAAGCGCGCTCATCGAGTTCATCTGTGAGAACCGAGACATCTTTGCATGGAAACCTTCCGACATGTCGGGTGTCCCGAGGGAACTCGCTGAGCACACTCTCAATATTGATCCAAAGTTTAAACCGATTAGACAGTTTCTACGACGGTTCAACGAGGAAAGGAGCAAGGCCATTGGAGAAGAGGTGGCGGCCGGGTTCATTGTGGAAGTCTTTCACCCAGAGTGGTTAGCCAATCTGGTGCTTGTACTCAAAAAGAATGGCACCTGGCGTATGTGTGTGGATTACACTGATTTAAACAAGGCTTGTCTGGCTGACCCTTTTGCTCTCCCCCGTATTGATCAGAGCATCGATGCTACGGCCGGTTGCACATGTTTGAGTTTTTTGGATGCTTATTCAGGTTATCATCAGATCAAGATGGCAGTCAAAGAGCAGGAGAAGACAACTTTTATCACTCCGTTTGGAGCTTTCTGCTATGTGTCTATGCCTTTTGGGCTTAAGAGTGCCCAGACAACTTATCAACGGTATGTGTAGAATTGTCTTCACAATCAGACTGGGTGTAATGTTCATGCTTATGTGGATGATATAGTGGTAAAGGCCAGGAAATAGGAAACCTTGGTCACAGATCTGAAAGAGACCTTCGATAACCTCCGGGTCTACGAAATGATGCCTAACCCGGCTAAGTGTGTTTTTGGAGTCCCAGCCGGCAAGCTCTTGGGTTTTTTGGTGTCCAACCGAGGTATTGAAGCTAAACTGGAGAAGATTAAGGCAATCACATCTCTGGCCAAACCAACATGCATCAATGACGTTCAACGGTTGGCGGGTCGTGTGGCTGCTTTAAGCCGGTTCATAAGCCGGTTAGGGGGGGAGGTGATGCCTTTGTATCAGATGATAAAGAAAACAGATGATTTTGTTTGGAGTGATGCTGTGAACTCTGCTTTTGAGCCACCGGCTCTTGCTGCTCCAATTGAGAAAGAGTCGTTATTATTATACGTAGCCGGTAACTCACAGGCTGTTAGTGTGGCAATTATGGTGGAGCGCAAAGAGGTTGGCAAGGAACATCCGGTTCAATGGACGGTTTATTATGTCAGTGAGGTACTGATCGAATCTAAACAAAGATATCCACATTGGCAAAAGCTCGTGTACGGGGTGTTCATGGCAAGCCGGAAGCTCAAGCATTACTTTCAGGGTCACCTGATCACTATGGTTAGCTCTGCGCCTTTGGGGGACATCATCCAAAATAGAGAGGCCACTGGACGAGTCGCCAAGTGGGCCATTGAACTTGGATCTCATGGGTTGTAGTATGTGCCACGTACTGCGATCAAGTCTCAGGCGCTAGTTGCCTTTATTAATCACTGGACAGAGATGCAGATGCCGGAGGAGAAACCATACAACACATATTGGATTATCCACTTTGATGGGTCCAGACAGTTGGAAGGCTCGGGGGCTGGAGTTGTTTTAACCTCCCCTCGAGATGACAAATTTTGTTATGTGTTGCGGCTGATGTTTCCTTGCACTAACAACGCAGCGGAATATGAAGCCTTGCTCCATGGTCTTCGAGTGGCCAAAGAGATGAGCCTAAGCCGGGTCCGGTGTCTTGGCAACTCAGATTTAGTGGCTCAACAGGTGTTAGGCAAGTGGGATTCCAAAGACCCTCTCATGGTGGCTTATCGCCGTGAAGTTGATGTTGTTGCAGGGCATTTTAAAGCTTATCAGGTGGAGCACATTGAACGTAGGAAGAACGAAGCAGCTGATGCTCTAAGTCGGTTGGGATCTTAGCGAAAGCCGGTGCCACCTAACACCTTTTTGGATGTTTTGCATAACCCATCTATTAAGTTACCCACAGAAGAAGATCTAGTTGTTCCTGACCCGGAGGCACAGTTGGTGGCGGCTCTTCATGTCATCCCAGATTGGACAGTGCCGTTCTTGGCTTATATGACCCGGGGCGAGCTGCCAGCGGATGAGACCCTGGCCCGACAGATAACCCGGCAGTCTAAGTCAATGACGATTTCTGACGGAGAACTATACCATCGCAGCATCTCTGGAGCGTTTCAGCGGTGTGTTTCCCCTGAAGAAGGCCAAGAAATACTCTGTGAGATCCATGAAGGCGATTGTGGCCATCACACCGGGTCAAAGTCTCTGGTGGCCAAGGCTTTTCGTCACGGTTTTTACTGGTTGACGGCTCACGCTGATGCAGAGGATCTGGTTAGTAGATGTGACGGATGTCAAAAATTCGCACGACGAGCACATGTGCCGGCTCAAGTGCTACGGATGATTCCGATCACTTGGCCATTTGCGGTCTGGGGGCTTGACATGGTTGGACCTTTAAAAAGGTCTAAGGATAAAAAGACACATCTTTTTGTGGCAGTTGACAAATTCACAAAGTGGGTTGAGGCAGAGCCGGTGAGTATGTCTGATGCGGCCACGGCGGTTCAGTTCATAAAAAATGTGATCTTCCACTTTGGTTTTCCACACATCGTTATCACTGACAACGACAGTAATCTATCCCAAGGGGCTATGGCGAAGTTTTGTCAACGTGAGCATATTCGGTTTGATGTTTCTTCTGTAGCTCATCCTCAATCCAATGGTCAAGCTGAGAGAGCAAATCATGAAATCTGAAAAGGTCTCAAGCCCCGGCTTATGGTTCCCTTGCAGCGAACGTCGGGATGTTGGGTAGAGGAATTACCCTCGGTGTTGTGGAGTATCAACACCACACCTAACAGGTCTACAGGTTACACACCTTTCTTCATGGTGTATGGAGCAGAAGAAGTGTTGCCTAGTGACATCCGTCATGACTCGCCCCATGTGGCAGCTTATGTTGAAGCTAATAATGAACAAGCCAGACAGGATGCACTTGACTTGTTAGATGAGGAAAGAGACTTAGTAGCGGCTCGATCAGCAATTTATCAACATGACCTGCGCCGATATCACAGCCGCCAGGTTAAGTCCAGGACATTTCAAGAAGGCGACCTGATGCACAGAAGTTATCACCGCCTTGGGAAGGACCCTTTGTGATCAGCAAGAACTTAAACAACGGGTCATATTACGTCATTGACGTTCGAGAGCACAAAGACTCATGTAAGTCGGAAGAGGAGACCCGCCGGCCGTGGAACATTGCTCAACTTCGGCCATACTACATCTGAGCCATCGGCTCTCGTCATGTACATACGTTAAACGTTGTATATACTATGATAAGTAATAAAGCAGGACCATCAGTTTCTTTTTTTAAAGATTACACATCTTTATTGTTTATTATTATTTTTAAATGACTATTAAGGAGCTGATCATATTTGCATCAAGTCTAACCTTTTTGGTCTGGCTTATGATCGTATTCGAATCTAGATGCAACTATCATGGTCACTTGGGGGCTTCCTGTTCAAACATAGGTCGTATTCGAACAAAAGAGAACATAGCTATCGTAACCCTTTTGATCGGCTCAAATCCAAACTCACTAGGGGGCTTCTTGATCGTATCCGAATCATAGCTTAACCCCTTTTGGGTCCGACTTGGATCGTATTCGAATCAGGGTCGTTAAAAACCTATCAAGGTCATTTGGGGGCATCCTGTTCAAACATAGGTCGTATTCGAACCAAAGAGAACATAGCTGTCGGTACCCACTTGATTGGCGCAACGCCAAAGCCACTTGGGGCTATATGGTCGTATTCGAACCTTTGTTTAACCCCTTTGGTCCGGTTTACTGATCGTATTCGAATTAGAAATCCCCAACCTTTAATTACAAGGTTAATTTTATTTACCACTTGTTATTTGCCTTCTAGTTTTTTGTTTTTTCAATTTCACAAATAACCTGCATGGTCTTTTCGCCGGCTGGACTATTTGACAACAAGCCACCAAGGTATGATGATCAATAAAGTATTCAAAAGCATTGACCTCTCAAAAAGATTGGATTATCAACTTGATCACCCGGGTTATTTAAACCTGTGGTCTAGAGATCAAAGGTACAGGTATGGCTATTGTTTATAAGCAATTGCCTCCTGTATTAATCAAAGGGTTATTTCAGCCTTGTTCTCTTTTTATGTCTGTTTCTGTTTTCTACTATGGTAAACATATTGGCTATAAGCCGGGTGTTCTAACCCGTTCTGTACTAAGCCGCCAAGCCAGTTTTTTCTCTTGTATCTACAGGGACAGAGCTAAAGTATTGCAGGGACAACCATAAATATGATGCATATATTGACATCAGGAAATGCAGGATCACACACAGTGTTTTATGCGCGATGGCATAGGCAAAGCATGCAGTGTTTTCACAGCTAATCTATTACAAGGCTTTTATAAGCCGATGAAGATGGTTATCACTCCTCCCTCGCCGGTTCACCACCCTCTGCAGATTGGAAGCTGGGTTTTGATCAATCAAAACCATTCACGGCGACAAATTCTGCTTCTTTGTCAATCAAGCCGGCTGGATTAACTTCCGGAGCAAATGTATGTTCACAAGCAGGCGGGATCAAATCTGTCACCTTGTACAAGGGAGTTGGCATCTTCTTATTTTCCACATCAAAACCCTACTGATACTTGTCGATATTGGTTTCATCTCAAAGAATAGTCGCCTGAGGTCGAACTCCGCGCACGCAAACCATGAAGTCATCTTGTTCAAAGGGAGATCCGTCTTCCTTCACGGTAGGATACCCTCTGGCTACGTCCGCTGGGTCTAGATCTGGCACCCAAGCCTTGGAGAGGCTCAAGGAAGTCAAAGCTCCGGCTCTGGCACAGGAGCGCTTCACTTCTTGGATCCTGGCGGGCAAGATTGACAGCTTCTTTAAAACATCGCTGAGCCGGTTGGGTCCTTGATTGGCAGGAGAGACAGCGGCGAGTGCTCGTTGTGCGCCAATGTACAAATGCTCTACTAAAGTATAGACCGCCTTCAACTTAATCACGTGGTCTTGACTCAGATTCTTGCTTCGAGGGCCTGCATATGTTTTGAACATGAAGGGTCAGCTAGAGGCTTGTAGTTCAGGTGAAAAGAAGGTAGAAAGTTCAGTACAGATGGCTTACCAAAGATGGCAGACACCATCTGTGACACCCGGTTCTTTAAACTGGTCAGCTCCGTCGTAACCTCTTCAAGGGCGGCTTCAGCGTTCTCGGCACATTGTGTCAGAAGCGTTTTTTCTGCAGCCCAGGTTTTATTCTTGGCAGTGAAGCTGGTTTTTAATTATTCCGTCTCAGAGAGACTTACTTGCAGTTTGGAGTCAGCAGACTTGATCTCTGCCTCCTGATCCACCATCCGGGTTTTCGCATCAGTTAATTGCGAGCTCAGTTCAGATAAGGCATTCTGCAAAACATACCTAGATGAATCAAGATTTTAGTTAAGGTTCAAAAGTCAAGATTTCAGTTAAGGTTCAAAAGTCAAGATTCAAAGTTTCACGTCCTTTGCATTGCAAAACCACTTGACACTTGGGGGCTAATGTATGCCAAAACAATTTCTTATGACTCTAAAACATACTTTAAGTCCCAAGTACTTTACAAAGTAACAACACTTGGCACTTGGGGGCTAATGTATGTTATTCAGCAAGTTTCTCAAGGTTAAGCCAGATTACAAATGTTTTTTGGATATGGTACAAGATAATTATGAAAATTCAAAGTACCGGCTCATTATGGTCAAGTGAACCGGTCCTTGGGGACTACAGATGAAGCTTTGTTTTATTTTATTGAACTCCAGGAAAATCTAAAAGGTAAAAGTCTTATCCTAAATCATAAAGTCTACAGATCATTCCGGTTCTCTCATAATCTGAAGACTTGGGGGCTGGCGGAATATAAGTAAGCCGGAAGAACATACCTCGTATTTCAGCTGCAACTGCTTGACCATTTCGATCTCTGAGTCGCGGCTGGAGTGCACATTGCTAAGATAACCGGATAAAATGTCGTTGGCATTCAGATGGTCATAATGTGAAACATCAAAACACACTTTCTGTCTCTTCAACGCCTCTTGTTTCATCGTGTGACGAGCCAACATGGTGGGATTCCCCGGTTCAACAAAGCGGCTCCCGGTGATCAAAATGTCTTGCGCAGATGGTGATGGCGGGTTGGCCGAGCTCGATGGTCCAGTTGCGGAAGTGTTAATGGTGGTATCATCAACCGATGGCTCAGGAGGATTTGCTTCTGCATTGATGGGCGGGTCTTTTGGATTTTCAATTGATGGAGGAGAAGGTGGCCTTGCCGGTTCCGGTTCAAGGACTGGCGGGTCTTCCACCGGCTTGGCTGCCTTTGCTTTCTTGGACTTAGCTTTACCACTAAGAGAAATATTATAGGACTGTCAGTATAAAGATACAGTTTGAAAAACACAAGAAGGAAACCTCCTGAACCCTAATGCAGATCTATGGGGGTGAGAAGGTGAGAGCTTACGGGTGCGGAGTTGCTGTGGAGGATCGCCGCCGTTCTCTGGACAGAATCAGGGTGATGCAGTGGCCAAGGTTGAGCACGACGATGAGCGCTGCAGCGGCGTTGGAGCTCGAGCGACAGAGGGTTGCAAGAGGAAGGAGATGAAGAAGAGAGAAGAATGAGAAAAGGCTGGGGCGTGCCTATTTATAAGGGAAAAGGTGAACAGACAGGCGCGAAAATCGAGGAAGACCCAAATAATGATTATCCAACTAAACGGACATCTCGATTCTTGGGAGGCATTAAAGATGAAGATCCATTGAGGGATGACGTCATAAAAGTTTCTTGTGTTTTCAAGAGATGACGTCATGGCGGGTTACAAAAACTTCTGCGAATATAAGAAGATGGATTTTGTCTAAGTGTTGAAGATTGACAAAGAACAAAGTTCAAAGTCGACCTGGGGCCTAATGTTGGGGATATAGCTATCAGTTTTGACCCGCCCAGGAGGGGTCGGGTCAGCCCCGATGGCGGGTTACAAAGGAAGCCCGGTAAACATTCAAGACGATAGTTTATCAAATCTTATAGAAGGCCTAAAAAGCCTAGAGGCGGCTTAAAGCCCAATACTGTAAACCGCTGTATGTAAGGAAAGACTTGTCAAGAAAGGCATGTAAAAGAAGTCACCGAGCCGGACACGATTTATGAGCCGGCCGAGACTCTATAGGCCACCAGGCGTCAACCCGTGTATACAAGGGGACGACCCGATGGCGGCTTAGGGCAAGAAACAAGAGATCGATAACCAAGCCGGCGAAATAGCCTCTTGGTAATCGAAACCCCAGCAATACCAACACAACTAGATGTAGGCTTTTACCTTCATCGTAAGGGGTCGAACTATTATAAAACCTCTCGTGTCCTTTGTCCCGATTAACCCCTTTAAGCTTCCTAGTTGTGATGGCCCTATGACTAAGTCCTTCCACTAGGACATCTGCCGTGACAATTCCACGACACCATGGTTAGGTTTACCTTAATACTTTTGTTGTAGTTGTGGATGCTTGCAATAGAGGTTAATCATAAGTGGGATGCTTGTCCAAGTAAGGATGGTACCCAAGCACCGGTCCACCCACATACCAAATTATCAAAGTACCGAACACGAATCATATGCACGTGATGAAAACTAGCTTGACGATATTCCCATGTGTCCTCAGGAGCGCTTTTATCTATATAAGAGTTTGTACAGGCTTGTCCTTTGCTACAAAAAGGATTGGGCCACCTTGCTGCACTTTATTTACTTTTGTTACTTGTTGCTCGTTACAAATTATCCTATCACAAAACTATCTATCACCACTTATTTCAGTACTTGCAGAGAATACCTTGCTGGAAACCGCTTATCATTTCCTTCTGCTCCTCGTTGGGTTCGACACTCTTACTTATCGAAAGGACTACAATAGATCCCCTATACTTGTGGGTCATCAAGACTCTTTTCTGGCACTGTTGCCGTGGAGTGAAGCGCCATTGGTTGGTGGAATTTGGTAAGGAAAAATTTATATAGTGTGCTCAAATTTACTGTCACTTGTTACTATGGAAAGTAATCCTCTGAGGGGCTTGTTCGGGGTATCTTCACCCCGACCAGTAGAGCAAATAGGTGCTTCTCAACGTACTGAACCTACTGAAAATGAACATGTCTGCTTTGAAATTCCTTCGAGTATGATAGAAAAACTGCTAGCTAATCCTTTTGCGGGAGATCAAACAAAGCATCCTGATGAGCACCTAATATATGTGGATGAAGTTTGTGGATTATTTAAGCTTGCAGGTGTACCCGAAGATGTTATTAAGAAGAAGGTCTTCCCTTTATCTTTGAAGGAAGATGCATTGACATGGTATAGGATATGTGATGATACGGGGTCATGGAACTACAAACGATTTAAATTGGAATTTCATCAGAAGTTTTATCATATGCATCTTGTTCACCGTGATCGCGATTATCTATACCCATACTAATTACAGACTCCCTAAAAGTTACCATGTTAATTAGAAAATACTAACCGTTCATCCGGTGGGACCAAATTTTTACGGTGTGTATTAACTCATATAATCCTTGACTAACAAGATTAATCATAGGGCCCACAATCCTGCCACGACTGTAGAGATGAAAACCGGCCTTTAATCATAGGGCCCACAAGGCTTCCACGGTTGTAGAGATGAAAACCAGCCTTCACGCAATAATGAATCTAGATAAACGATCCAGCCAGCCAAACCTCTCCCCAGTTCCATTGGTTCTAAACTCTGCCTCGAGAAAGATTGGCTGCAATCCATCTTCATTGGTCTAGAGGAGATGGAGATCCTTTCAATCTCCTCAGCTTCCATGCTAGGTCAAATTGCAACCCACGATGGACGATGCCGTGGAGAAGGAGGTGCATCAATAAGAGTTTGAGTTGGATTGAACAACCACCATAGCTGCTGAGGCCATAGGCTACGGATTGGAGGAAGTACGGCAGTCTTATGGCGCTGCGGCCCTTAAAGAGAAGAACAACAATGGATTCCTCTAGGCGTTCTCTTGATTTCCTCCTCCTATTAATATCATGAACAACAACAGATCCTCCTGGGAGATTGTACCAATTAAATCTACATGAGGATCCTCTCCTGGAGGAAGGTAAGTGCCTCTGTAACTTTTACAGAAGAATTTGAGGAGTAGCAGAAGAGGGTGGTTGATCACGCAAGTAGTTCACTAGACATGTCATGCTAAGTCTGGCTGACGATGACGTAACCTAGTGTTGAGTAGCAGCAAGATAGTAGTGGCAGTAAGCAATCCACGGGCCTAAGCCAGATGAGTAGCAGCAATTATCTCATGCATCCACCCATGCTACCTGAATCAGATCAAATAGATGCCATTGTTGGGAAAGCTGCAGAGCCAAACGACTATGGTAGACTGATTGCAGTAGAGGTAATTAAGGAGCTAGCAATGATGCAATAGGTTTGTATTTTTAGTGATTATTACAATGTTGTGAGACATGGTGTCAAAGAACAAGTAAAACCTTAGAGTTTCGTTTTGAGGATTTAGATGATAAGTGTTTTGTTTCATACCTATCTAGATACGTATCAATACGATGGTTAAGTTTTGTGGGTGCCATGCAATACAGTTAGGGGATCCAGTTCAAGAAAGATGTGGCCGTACTTCTGGCTTCTGCAGAGTGAACTCAAGAACCTCTACTTATTTTTTTGGAAACTGAATTAGTTGTTTTGTAGCGTTTCTTCAGTCTACATCTGTCTGCTTCTAAAATCTTATAGGAAAAACTACAAGTTTGTAGTTGGATCTGTACTTTCAGTTTTATGCTTACCCAATTATCCAATAGGACACATGCATCATAAAAGCACAAACCATACTTTTGTTTTATATATTCTTATTTGCAGACATAGAATATATATGCATACACAAGGTTAAAAACATGGCACCTTAGTAGCATCTATTTTAAGCAATACAGGAGATCGAAAAAGATGCTCAAGTTAACCTCATGGTAAAGCTGAACGACTGTCTGTTCACCTCCTCGATAGTGTTAAAAAGTAGCTCTGTCTGGAAAACAGAAAATTTCAAGTTTTGTCATCTTCATGTCGTCCTATTTCTCCCCATATTATACAGCAAGTGCTAACTGTTACTGTTGCTTTCGTCCCTACAGACCAAATCAGCGGTTGGTGCATCGTTTCTCAAGTAAAGAAACCATTGTAGTGAAAGATTTTGAAGTTTAGTTCCTGATTCACAGTTCTTACCTTGATGTTGTTCAGATCAAGTTTCAGCCTTCTTACGTTGTAGATTGTTTACAGTTTCTATGCCGGGCTAAAAACTTCTAGGTCCAAAGGTGTGTGAGAAACCATCCGTATGGTCTCGGGTTAGGGTTATTTTGAGGTAATCATATGTTAGTTGCAAACTAGATTAACTAAGCATACATAGGTGGTTATATGATCTCATAAACCTCCAGAAGTTGCTATTGTCTGTTCTAGGCTGCATCATATTGGTTAAAGTATCAGAGAAGGTAACACGTTTGACCTACTATTGCTCACTACTCCTCGGTAAACAAATATAAGTGTGTTTAGATTACTAAAATAGTGATCTAAATGCTCTTATATTTCTTTATAGAGGGAGTATTAAATATTTACGCATGTTCTTTTGTTTTGGAAAGTGTTGTCCCAATGAATGCCCCAGAAAAACGTTTCTTTTCAAGAGCCTGGATTTTTCTTTTGAGAAGTTTCTATATACACTTAAATAGACAGAACTTTTATACAAAATATTAGTGTATTCACCATAAGCTCCTTTTATAAGCTACGAGTAATATTTTTTCCATCTAATATAAGAATCATTTTATTCTGTGTTTTGGCTATACATTTTGCCTATTGGTTCATGTACTCCATTTATTCTATTCTATTGGTTCCTCTAAATGTGTCATGGATAACTTGAACTTCATTAGCACAAGCTTACAGATTGAAAAATAGGTCACCTCATCAATCGAAGAGTAGACAAAGTAGCAGGTATATAATGTTTATTTTGCTTTCTGTTGTGTTGTTTTGGTTTAGACTACAAAAATTGCTTTATATAGATGTTTCAACCAAATAGTGCACTCCTAAAATTTGACCTTTGTTATGCATGATGGATGATTCACAGCATTCTGAATATGGGTGTCCAGCTATACTGCCTTCTTTATATGCTTCTATATTATCCCCTGGTATTAAAGAGTGCTTAGTTAACAATTTGCAAGATAATTGTTGATCATAACTTACCTGAAAAATAATATTACGGAAGCTTAATTATAAATTGCTACTCAGGATTTGAAGACATTGATAATTACAAGCATCCGATGTTCAAGATAGTTAGATTGCTCGAGAGCACGATCTTCATTGTTGTTGCACATCAGTATCTCATATGGTACTTTTTTTTCAAAGTTTGTATATGTATTGCAATAATGCCAAATCTACCACATTTATACGATCTCCTCATATCAGAACTTCGCATGCAAGAAAAGAAATCAGGTTATGGCAGCATATGATTCTCGCATTAGTTTTTCTGTTTTGAATTTCTGTAATTTTCTACTTATGTGCTAATAAGGCTTTTAAGTGCATTAATATTTCAAGGATATTTCTTACAGGTGTAGCAAGCTATTTGTGATGTCCAGAGTATGCAGTGAGTGAGATTGATCAATCATGCATGCTAACTTAAAATCAAAACTTAAGGAACCACATTTTGATTGCAAAAGGATTTTGATGGGGCTATGCTTAGAGACATTTCATTCACGTTATTTCATTATAAATGTTTCTTGAAAACTCCATAGCTTATTTCCACTCTCCAATTTAATTGTCTCATAGTGTTAATCATATTTCCATGGTGCATAATTATTAGTTGGGACATATTCAAAAGTTGCATTCCAAGATCTAATATATTTTGAACTCCAGCTATATTAACAGAGAAGGATCTTCGATTATTTCAAAATTCATGTTTTCAAAATCACTAGACCATGCGCATGCACGGGTTGACGACTAGTATATATAATTTTTGGCCTCGCGAAGGAGAAAGCATCGCTCAAGCTTCGGGAGGCTTAAATCAATGTTATATTCATGCCCCAATCATGAGCTCTCAAGAGAGATGATTATTCAAAATTTATATGCTCGACTTTCTAATAGCAATCGCACCATGCTCGATACTGCTTGCGCTGGCTCTTTTATGAAAGAATTAAACGCAACTCTGAAGATTGGGACCTCGACAAAGGTAAGGAGTCAGGTATGACACCTAAGTTTGATTGTGTTAAATCTTTTATGGATACCGATGTTTTCCGTAAATTTAGCACTAAATATGGACTTGACTCTGAAATAGTAGCTTCTTTCTGTGAATATTTTGCTACTCATGTTGATCTCCCTAGGGAGAAGTGGTTTAAATACCATCCTCCCATAGAAGTAAAAGTAGTTGCACCAATTAAAGTTGAAGAAAAGACTGTCACTTATAATGATCCTATTGTTCCTACCGCTTATGTCCAGAAACCACCCTTTCCTATTAGGATTAAGGATCATGCTAAAGCTACAACTATGGTTCGTAAAAGCAATATTAAAACTTATACACCTCCTAAGCAAATTAAAGTTGAACCTGATATTGCTATTGTTAAAGATCTCTTGTCTGATGATATTGATGGGCATGGTATTCATTTCCTTGATGAGACTGCTAGAATTGCTAAACCTTGTGCAAAAGATAAAAATAGACCTGTGGTAGGAATGCCTGTTATTTTTGTTAAAATAGGAGATCATTGCTATCATGGCTTATGTGATATGGGTGCTAGTACTAGCGCAACACCTTACGACTTATACAAAGAAATTATGCATGATATTGCACCTGCTGAGATAAAAGATATTGATGTCACAATTAAACTTGCTAATAGAGATACTATTTCACCAATGGGAATTGTTAGATATGTTGAAGTCTTGTGTGGGAAAACTAAATATCCTGCTGATTTTCTTGTTCTTGGTTCCCCACAAGATAGCTTTTGTCCCATTATATTTGGTAGACCATTCTTAAACACTGTTAATGCTAGGATAGATTGCAAAAAGGATGTTGTTACTATCTGTTTAGATGATATGTCTCATGAATTTAATTTCTCTAAATTTAGTAGACAACACAGTGAAGAAGAATTACCTAGTAAGGATGAAATTATTGGTCTTGCTTCTATTGTCATACCTCCTAGTGATCCTTTAGAACAATATTTGCTAGACCATGAAAATGATATGTTTATGAATGAAAGAAGGGAAATAGATGAAGTATTCTTTAAACAGGAACCTATTTTGAAACACAATTTGCCTGTTGAAATCCTAGGGGTTCCTCCTCCACCCAAGGGTGATCCCGTGTTTGAGCTTAAACCGTTGCCTGATACTCTTAAATATGCTTATCTTGATGAGAAAAAGATATATCATGTTATTATTAGTGCTAACCTTTCAGAGCATGAGGAAGAGAGATTATTGAAAACTCTGAAGAAGCACCATGCTGCTATTGGGTATACTCTTGATGATCTTAAGGGCATTAGTCCCACTCTACGTCAACATAAAATAAATTTAGAAGAAGATGATAAACCAGTTCGTGATCATCAACCACGGCTGAATCCTAAAATGAAAGAAGTGGTAAGAAAGGAAATACTAAAGCTCCTTGAGGCAGGTATAATCTATCTCGTTGCTGATAGTCAGTGGGTAAGTCTTGTCCATTGTGTCCCTAAGAAGGGAGGTATTACAGTCGTTCCTAATGATAAAGATGAATTGATTCCTCAAAGAATTATTACAGGTTATAGGATGGTAATTGATTTCCGCAAATTAAATAAGGCCACTAAAAAGGATCATTACCCCTTACCTTTTATCACTCAAATGCTAGAAAGATTATCCAAACATACACATTTTTGCTTTCTAGATGGTTATTCTGGTTTCTCTCAAATACCTGTGTCAGCCAAGGATCAATCAAAGACTACTTTTACTTGCCCTTTTGGTACTTTTGCTTATAGAAATATGCCTTTTGGTTTATGTAATGCACCTGCTACCTTTCAAAGATGCATGATGGCTATATTCTCTGAATTTTTTGAAAAGATTTGTGAGGTTTTCATGGACGATTTCTCCGTCTATCGATCTTATTTTGATGATTGCTTGAGCAACCTTGATAGTGTTTTGTAGAGATGTGATGAAACTAATCTTGTCTTGAATTGGGAAAAGTGCCACTCTATGGTTAATGAAGGCATTGTCTTGGGGCATAAAGTTTCTGAAAGAGGTATTGAAGTTGATAAAGCCAAGGCTGATGCTATTAAAAAGATGCCATGCCCCAAGGACATCAAAGGTATAAGAAGTTTCCTTGGTCACGCTGGATTTTATAGGAGGTTCATTAAGGACTTCTCAAAAATTTCTCGGCCTCTAACTAATTTACTACAAAAAGATATACCATTTGTCTTTGATGATTATTGTGTAGAAGCATTTGAAATACTTAAGAAAGAATTGATCTCTGCACCTATTGTTCAGCCACCTGATTGGAATTTACCCTTTGAAGTTATGTGTGATGCTAGTGATTATGCTGTAGGTGCTGTTCTAGGGCAAAGAGTTGATAAAAAATTAAACGTTATTCAATATGCTAGTAAACCCTAGACAATGCTCAAAGAAATTATGCCACTACTGAAAACGAATTCTTAGTAGTTGTATTTGCTTGTGATAAGTTCAAACCTTATATTGTTGATTCTAAAGTAACTATTCACACTGATCATGCTGCTATTAAATATCTTATGGAAAAGAAAGATGCTAAACCTACACTACAAAAAAATACACTTCCATGATTATACGTGTTTGTCACAGTAGGTCGCGTTTTTTGTCATGCATGTACATCCATGACAATTTTATGACAGAATCAAGATAGTCATACCTGTGCTGTCGTAGAAGTGTTCCATGACATTACCAAACTTATCATCACGGAAGTGTGCACTTCCATGATGATAAATCGCGCGTCACAGAAGTGCTTTCGTCAAGGGTGATCGACACGTGGCATCCACCATAACGGAACACCGTTAAGCTATCGGGTCGGGTTTTGGATTCGATAACCCGTTAACAGCCCCGACCAATGTGGATTTTCCACGTGTAAAATCGTCATTGGCTGGAGGAAACATGTGTCGGCTCATCGTTGGGACAGATGTCATCATCTCATTGGACAGAATGCGCCTATGATACGTCGACACGTGGCACGGCCCAATAGAGGCCCATTCCTGTAAAAAGGCCGGCCCATTTGACTTGGTCAAAAGGTGGCGGGCCGGCCCATGGAAAGCCTATTAACGGCACATTCGCATATAGCCCATTTACATCCCGCTAACCCAAGGCCCGTTACACCCTATCCGAATTAGGCCCAGTCGCGTCATCTGGGCCATCCAATATGATTCCAGCCCGTTTTCACTTCTGTACCATGTATGGTCCATGACGTCTTTCGGCACATATGAGGCCCTATGTAACTCCTGGCCTATTAATGGCCCATGGTGAAACTGGCCCGTAATGAACAGTGTATCACTTTACACCCATTAACGTCCCGTGGTGAAACTGGCCCATAATGAACAGTGTATCACTTTATACCCATTAACGGCCCGTTATTCCGTTGGGCCGTTTCTAGCCCATGTTATCTTTCGGCCATCTCAATGCCCATTTATTCTTGGGCTCATTTCAAGCATTCATTTACTTACGGCCCATTACTGTCATTTTCTGCTTGTGGGCCAAATTCAACCCGTGGGTACAGTCGGCCCGTTTGTGGTCCATTAATACGTTGGGCCGTTTACATAGCATCATCAAATACAGCATATTAACAATGGCCCGTTATGGCCGGCCTATGAACGGACGATTCCAACTCTAGCCCATTTACGGCCATAATGCGGCCTGTTATTGGCCCATGTTTGGCCAATCGATCATATGTCCCGTATAAGGCCCATTGATGATACGGCCCATAGAAGGCCCATTGTTTCTACGGCCCATAGAAGGCCCATTGTTTCTATGGCCCATAGAAGGCCTACTGTTTCTACGACCCGTAGAAGGCCCATTGTTTCTATGGCCCATAGGAGGCCCAGTGTCACTACAGTAAATATTAGCCCATGGTTATTGTGGCCTAGTTTTAAAAAATAGGTTATTGCAGCCACTAGCAAACCGCGGAAAAAGAACTGCACTGACTACAAGCAAACAAATAAACTAGACAAGAAGGAAATAAATAAGCAAGCAACTTATGCTAGGCTATCACGGCTATTACACATATTACATCCACTGGGCATCAAAGTTCGCCACCAGTGCAAATATAGGGAACAAAGCAACATATAACGCCGCAGCAAAACAAGTCCAGAACTGAAACCACTTCAAAAGAGTTCAAGAAACAATATCCTGGGTACCCATAATGCTGGCAAGATGCTTAGCAAGCTTATTAACTTTCTCTTGTTTGGCGCTTAAATCCTCCAGCGCTTGCTATTGCACAAGAACTTATGCATCTGAATTGTGCAGGGACTTCCTTAGTCCTTCGGCTTCTTGCCGCAACACAGCTGACTGATGCCTTTCAGCTTGTAGCTGAGACTGAAGAAGCCGAAGTGATTCAGGCAATGAGTTCGAAGAGCTTGTGCCAGCGGTACTGGCCAGTAACTCGAACACTACATCAACGCAGGACTGTGGGGTTTTCTCACTGTCTACAAGATCATTTTTATCACCTTTCTTGGAGACCAACGGGGTTGTCTCACTATCTTGAACCTTATCTGCATACTTTCTCTAGCATTGCATAGTGGGGTGCTCTTCTCCAATATTCTGTTTGCATACTACAAGAGAAACAAGTAGACACATCATAGGTTTAGCTTGTAGTATACGAAACTCATTTTGGTAAACCGGTTCAGTAGTAAGGTGGACAGGATAACAACATGAAACAAACATATATCTATGTACTATGGTCACTACATTGTCCATATCATTCTAGCTTATGTTCCCTAATCAATATAGAGACACACTTCAACCCATATATTTTTAAGACACAGCAGCATAGATAGAATATAAGTGTGAGAAACTACACAGCATTGGTAGCACTTGTAATGTGCATCACATGAGAACATAACTGTTTATACAACTTAAACTGAAATCAACATAGATCAAGAAGTTAGAACAACAATCCAGTTAAGGAAATAGGTTTAAAACATACCTGTTGCGACATTGGAGTTTCAATTGGACCTCCCAAATTCAAAAGTAGTTGGTATGAGTAAATACAGTGATGCAACAACCAAGGAGTATGGACCATAGCTACGGAATCTGACCTGAGAACAATTGCTCTTCTGCTTTAAACGTGGAGTTTGGGTTAGCTGTGGTGGTCTTCGTGCTTTGGGCACTGCAGTAGCTTTACAAACTGCTTGTGTGGGGGTACTCTATGGTGGACATGGTGCTTTGTCAACTATAAGTGGGTTACTCTCCGCTGGGGTTGCGGTTAGATGGGTTGTAGATGGTTCTCTGCCCAACGGTGTAAGTGTGCAATCTGGAAGAGTCTCGATTATTTGTGGTGGGGCAAGTTTGTGGGCCAGTACAACCATGGTTCTATCTGCATCGACGGGTAGCACTGTCTTTTCTGAAGAACGGGTTTTTGCTCCCTTAGATACTTCCATCACCCCCTCCAATTCAAATGGCTGATAAACAAGAAAAGAAATTGAACGTACATACATTGTATGATAGACAGATGTGGTAATTCACATATATGTTGTCTAACCAAACAGGACAGCATGACACAATTTCACATATATGATGCCTAACTAAACAGGATAGCATGACACAGTTTCAGATATATGATGGATAACTTAACAGGATATAATGGCATAATTCAACATATGATGAGTACCTAAATAGGATGACATGACAAAACTATATGATGTCTTTCTAAAATAGGGTGGGATGAAATAATTCACATACATGTTGTCTAAGTATACAGGATGGCATGATATAATTGACATAATTGATTCATATACTAAGCAGCTGGCACTCGCATGTATGATCTCTAAACTAAGCAGATAGAATTCAATATTGTGCATATGATGTCTAAACTAAGCAATGCAAGCACTAGTGTAGAACCGGGCAATAGCACCGGTTCGGTAACCGGCACTAAATTGTAGGCACTAAAGCCCCCCCCCTTTATTACCGGTTTAGCACGAACCGGTGCTAAAGGGCAACCACGTGGCACGAGCCAGCTCCGTGGGCACGTAGGACATTAGTACCGGTTGGTAACACCAACCGGTACTAAATGTTTGGGTGTGTTTTGGTTTTATTTTTTATTTTTACTTTAATTTTGTGATTTCAATTTAATTTAGTGATTGTTTTACATTATAATGAGTTGTTAAATCATTAGGTGAATGTACCGCATATTAGTTTGACTGGAAGCGTGGATCCTAGCTAAGTCATCAAGTATATGTCATATCCATATTATATATACTTGATCACCTACTTAAGTGATCGAGGTAATATGGATATGGCATATACTTGATCACTTAGCTAGAATCCATTCAATTGAAACTAATATGCAGTTTCTTTCATAAATGATATAATAACTCATCATCATCATCATCATATTAATATAAAAACTCTTGCATCATATATATCATCACCAACGGTTTTCATAGCAAAGATATCATTGAGTTCAACATGGTAATGATGTTATAAACATTCATAACACCACAAAAGAAAATCACTCTTTGAGATTAAGTTCAGGACGAAGAACACGGACATGAGAGGACAAGTACTAAGAGCATGAACTAGCTAATTAATCACTCCTGCAGCTCTCTCTCAGGTAAAATAGCATAGAACATGTATAGCTTTGCCGATTCATCATATTGGAGCATGCAGATGAACATGTCTCCTAATCGTGGGTAGCGCTTCTGATTGCTGCCCCCTAGTACTTCTCTATGATCGTTCACAATTTTTCTCCAGTCTTTTACTATTAAGCATTCCTCGCTATTAGAAATCCTGAATGCACAATATTCATGGTACCTTTAGTCTATATCCAATCAGGCACAACATTCATCGGGAGTCCCTGTTGAAGAACATCGTATAGTAACATACTTAGCAATGAAGTTTAGCTTAAAAAATAATGTATACAAAACATGCACTGAGGAGAAATAGTAGAAATCTTACCATCTTTCCTAATTATATGTGACCATAGTTCAGTACAAACACTATTGGTCGCACGTTTTGAGTACTAATATTTCTAAGTGCAGGAAAGAAATTTGTCTTGATAGCATCAAGATCCTCAAGCCATGAAACATAATGACTTGTCTCCTCGCAGTTTAGTTCAGCCCCGGGACAGTGGACGGTCCTGTCTACCAAGCACTGGACATGTTTGCTTGATTGGAAGTAAGCTGTCAATATAAATTGAGATCTATTAATTATTCAACTGGTTCAAATAATCTCATATCGAAGACATAAATATGGTTGAGAAACTCACATAATGGTAGAACTGGAGGCGTCTGCACATTGACCCAGATGTCTCTATTACCTTCAATATCATCTTCCGGACGAATATCCAAGGTGATAACCATATCAGGCTCAAATGCATAAGCCTTGCATAGTGCTTGCCAAGTTTTGCATTCAAAATAGGTGTATGTGTCTGCATTGTATAATTTGACGTTGAAGGTATAACCATGCTCAGTCTTCAAGTAAACTCTTTTTACCTCCATAGTTTTGTTAGGACTGAAACCTATCTTATCCAAGACAAAAATTCTTGCATGGCAGGCGATACGCTAGTAGAATAGTGAAAAATTAAAATTAAAAGTTGAAGCAAATGAAGCATAAGTCATGCTTAATTACGAAAAAAGACTTGTCGTTGTGACTTACTGTATCCACTTCGAAGTTCTCATCCAGCTTGATGCTGAAGCGTCTATCATCAACTAGAAAATTTCTGCCGCACAGGCCGCGCTGGTCTTCGCAGTATTCGCACATAATGAAATCGTGTTCGTCGTCAGACGACATTCCTATGTTCATAGGTGAAACATTAAACATTTATTAGTTCTATTAATTCAACTAATTCTGTTAATTTAACTAGTTCAACTAATTAATTGAACTAATTCAACTAAGCACTTATGAAAAATATACCAAATTAATTGAACTAATTCAACTAACTAGTTCAACTAATTAATTCAACTAATTCAACTAACTAGTTCAACTAATTAATTCAACTAATTCAACTAAACTAGTTCTATTAATTTTCTTACTAAAAATAAGGTAGCTAGTTCTATATAATAAAATGTTAATTAGATAATGAAATCTCGTATAACTAAATTAAATATATATCTAACATATAATTTATATCTAATTCATCTAACATTTGACATTAATATGTAACATATGTTCATATATAGGTGAAACATTAAACACTTACTAGTTCTGTTAATTC
>NC_041392.1:44779850-44803474 GCF_002162155.2 Triticum dicoccoides
CGGGGGCGACGGCGGTGACGGCGACGACGGGTGGCGGGGGCGACGGCGGTGACGGCGAGGACGGGTGGCGGGGGCGACGACGGGCGGCGGGGGCGGAGAGGGCGGCACGCGATGGGCGACGGGCGCGGCGAAGAAGTTGGATCGAGAAGAAGTGGTGGTCGATGAAATTGATTTTTTCGTAAGTGCCATATATATAGGAGGGGTCTTTAGTACCGGCTGGAGCCACCAATCGGTACTAAAGGCTAATTTTCGCTAGGCTAACGGGCGGGAAACGGCCCCTTTAGTACCGGTTCGTGCCATGAACCGGTACTAAAGGCCCAATCATTAGTACCGGTTGGAGCCACCAACCGGTACTAATGGTTGTGCGCTGCCACCGGCGGTGCACAATGTTTAGTCCCACCTCGCCGAGCGAACGGAAGCCGCACTGGTTTATAAACCCAGCAACGGCTGCTCCTTCGAGCTTCTATATATATCTGTCTTCTGGGCCTAACTAGGGCGCGCTGCCCTGTGAGTCTGCTGCCCCTTCTGGGCCTGTATTTGCACACCCTAGGTCAGGCAGGCCCACTGGACAGCGCCCCAACAAAATTTTTATATAGTTTTTTCTTGTCTGCATTATTTATTTTCTTCTATTTATTTTTGAGTAATTTTTTATATAGTTTTTTTTCTTTTCTGCATTATTTATTTTCTTCTATTTATTTTTGAGTAATTTTTTATATAGTTTTATTCTTTTCTGCTTTATTTATTTTCTTCTATTTATTTCTGAGTAGTTTTTTTGTGACCCTCTCTACTCTGATACTCCGAAATGATAATACCATTGCAAGTTTCAACATTTTCAGAATTCATTTTGTAGTGATTTTCAATTTCACGGTCATTTATGTCTCTAAACAATTAGGTAAATGACCGAAAAACAACAAATGATGTCAGAACATGTTGGAAGATGATGACGTCGCTTTGAATGCTGCATACTGAACACAAAAGAAGTCCGGAGTTCAAATAAGTTTAAAAAACAATGAAGTGCCCGTGTAACAGATGAGTTCTCGTCCGAAACACTGATACTCCGAAAGAGTTTGTCCAGTTTGTACACGAAGTGCGTCCAGTTTTTGCCATGACCCTCTCTACTCTTTCGCACATGCTATGGGGGTCAAATGATGATACCATGCCAAGTTTCAACATTTTCAGAGTTCATTTTGTAGTAATTTTCAATTTCACGGTCATTTAGCTCTCTAAACAATTAGGTAAATGAACGAAAACCAACAAATGATGTCAGAACATGTTGGAAATTGATGACGTCGCTTTGAATGCTGCATACTGAACACAAAAGAAGTCCGGAGTTCAAATAAGTTTAAAAAACATTGAAGTGTCCGTGTAACAGATGAGTTCTCGTCCGAAACCCTGATACTCCGAAAGAGTTTGTCTAGTTTGTACACGAAGTGCGTCCAGTTTTTGCTGTGACCCTCTCTACTCTTTCACACATGCTATGCTGGTGAAATGATGATACCATGCCAAGTTTCAACATTTTTAGAGTTCCTTTTGTAGTGATTTTCAATTTCACGGTCATTTAGCTCTCTAAACAATTAGGTAAATGACCAAAAAACAACAAATGATGTCAGAACATGTTGGAAATTGATGACGTCGCTTTGAATACTGCATACTGAACACAAAAGAAGTCCGGAGTTCAAATAATTTTAAAAAACATTGAAGTGCCCGTGTAACAGATGAGTTCTCGTCCGAAACCCTGATACTCCGAAAGAGTTTGTCCAGTTTGTACATGAAGTGTGTCCAGTTTTTGCCGTGACCCTCTCTACTCTTTCGCACATGCTATGCGGGTGAAATGATGATACCATGCCAAGTTTCAACATTTTACAGAGTTCATTTTGTATTGATTTTCAATTTCACAGTCATTTAGCTCTCTAAACAATTAGGTAAATGACCAAAAAACAACAAATGATGTCAGAACATGTTGGAAATTGATGACGTCGCTTTGAATACTGCATACTAAACAAAAAAGAAGTCTGAAGTTCAAATAAGTTATTAAAAATAAAAAAGAGGTGCAATGCTGGTTAATTTGCTTCAAGCCTTTTGGAATAGTGTAGACTGCACTGCACATAGCGCAGTGCAATCTATGCTATTCCGAAAGGCTTGAAGCTAATCAACATGCAGGTGAGCATTGCGCCTCTTCGTCATTGTCTCTGCACTCACGGCTTATAAACCGTTCATACTGCCTCTCTCTTTGCGAGGTGGGACTAAAAATCATCTTACTAAGAAACTCTAGTACCGGTTCATGCCATGAACTGATACTAAAGGTCTTCGTGGGGGCCCCAGCCTGACCACAGCCGCACTAGCCTCATTAGTACCGGTTCATGGCATGAACCGGTACTAAAGGTTGCCCACGAATCGGTACTAATGATGCCCGCCCGCCTAGCCGTTGGAACTGGCACTAATGGTCACATTAGTGCCGGCTCAAATTCAAACCGGCACTAATGTGCTTCACATTTGACCCTTTTTCTACTAGTGAAGACACCATATGCATCATAAGAGAAATATAAACACTGCAACTTAGAGCATACACCTCAGGTGGGATATAGGACTGGTTATCTGTCTCTAAATCCTCCTTTGAGGAGCCCCCTATAACCATCGAGATATATGCTTCAACAGGTACCACTGCCTGCTCTGAAGACCTTGTTTTCACTCTAGATTTTTCCATAACCGGCTCAAATGGCTGATACACATGAAGAGTAGTTCAATATACACAGATTGTCGACAAATGGAATACGTAATGAAAAAAAAGATGGCATGAGATAATTCACATATATGATGCCTGGCTCCATCGCGTTGCATAATTCACACATATGTTAAGTGGCTGAAAAACATGGCATTGCATAATTCACATATCTGATATAGAAAGAAAACAGGAGGCATTCACACAAAGCATGTCTAATCTAAGCAGATGGCATGGCAATGCAAGACACCATATGCATGATATGAGCAATATAACCCAGCCAAGTTAGAGCATGCACCCCGGGGGGGGGGATACGATTGGTCATCTCTCTCTGAATCCTCCTCTGAGGAGCTATCTGTAACCAGCAAGAAATCTGCATCGACAGGTAGCACAGACTACTCAGAAGACCTTGTTTTCACTCCATATTTTCCCATGACCGACTCAAATGGCTGACGCACAGGAAGAGTAGATTAATGTATAAACATTGTTGACAAATGGAATACATTATGGAAAAAAATATGGCACGATACAATTCACATGTACGATGACTGGCTAAACAGGATGGCATTGCATGATTCACGTATATGATGCCTGGCTAAAGAAGATGGCATTGCATAATTCCCATATACTCCCTCCATTCCTAAATATTTGTCTTTTTAGAGATTTCAAATGGACTACCACATACGAATGTATATAGACATATTTTAGGGTGTAGATTCACTCATTTTGTTCCGTATGTAGCCACTTGTTGAAATCTCTAAAAAGACAAATATTTAGGAATGGTGGGAGTATGATATAGAAACCAAACAGGTGGCATTCACGCAAAGCAAATCTAAACTAAGCTAATGACATATAAGATGTATAATGTAAGCAATGCAAGCCGCCATATGCATGATATGACCAACATCAGCATGCCAGGTTAGAGCAAACACCTAGTGGTAAACAGGCGTGGTCAGCTCCTTTTGAATCTCCATCTGAACAGTTATCTTCCTCTGGAATACAATCTGGAAATGCAGGAGGGGGGGGGGGACTTCGCCCACCATGGAGCGGCGTCTGCATGACATTATATTCACACGCAACAGTCTTCTCTTTTTCTCTACATGTTCAATATGATTATGTACAATATCTGACATGCATAATATTAAAATAGTTAGATTTTGTAAAGCCTAAGTGGTGCATGCAAAAATCAAGACTGATGGTAGCAAACGAGTGGATGGATCCAAAACTAATGATAGCAGGTAGATTATAGCTTCAGTTCAAAAAGATAGACAATGGATCATCTATTGTTTTTTGCCCACCCAACATTAACCACATAGAAGACCCCAGATGAACCAGATAGTAGACATATACTATTCGTTGCTGGCTCGATATGAGACCCATGGGCAATTCAAAACTCAAGATTAAACGATAAAGTAGCAGGTAATAATAACCAATGTATAACGTAAGCAAACACGAAAGACTGCGACCTCTCTTCCGGAACTGTGTAGTCCTCAGGTTCATCTGCTTAGTCGATGATGGTAATGCAGTTGGTGTGGCTGCCGGCAACGGGGAAGATGATCTGCCGCGGCGAAAGGAAGTCTGCAGGGGGGATCTCTGCTGCACTGAATGCTTCTGTCGATGGTGCACCTCAGGTGGAGTGGATGACGACACGGAAGGAGCAGGACATAACACACAGAGTTTACTTTGATGCCTATCTGAAAATGAAGTAAATCTGTAAGGGCTCCTTAGAATTGGAGGATTCTATAAACGCAGGGACGGGAAAAACACAGGAATAGGATAGGAATGCGTGTGCAAAATAGAGCATTTGGAAACATAGGATTTTAGTCAACCTAGGTGTTTGGCTCACATGAATTGGAAGAACAGAGGAATGGAGAAACAAAGTGATGCGACGAGTGTACAACCACTTTGGCATAGCCTTGTGGACCTCAGCATCATTGGGTTGGACGTGGAGGATGGTGATGATGCTGGTGTGACTGTCGGAGGCAGGGAAGAAGATCCGAGGCCTCTGGAAACGGCGCCGAGGGTACTGCTCCGCTGTGATGGCCGGTTCCGTCGTCGGAGCAGCTCCGCTAAGGTGTACGGCGACGAGGCTGAAGCATGACAAGACAGACAACGTTAATCTGAAGTGGGACCCTAATATCATCTGCAATAGATGATGTAAAATACATCACCAAAAAGTGCTAGATGTAAAACGCATCAGCCGCGCCATGGCCGCTCTGACAGATGCTGTAAGTACTGTTCACCCTGAACTTAACTAAAGAAAATGAACTTCACAGTCGAAACTGAATTTTACTGTCGAAACTGATTGAACTAGTAACAGAGCATTGCAATAGATGTTTAGGGTGTTCGAGCACTAGTAGCAGAGAAGCAGTGATCTAAATCAGTAGACGCTCGAGTAGTGAACGCACTAGCAGAGAGCAAGTCGTCCAGTAGCACCGCGAGCGAGTGCTAAAGCAGCAACTCCTGTAGCTGCCGGAGGTCGTGCAGCAGCAGTAGCAGCGCAAGCGAGAGCAAGAGCAGAGTAGCAGCATGAATGAAAGCAGGAGTAGTGCAGCAGCGCGACCGACAGCAAGAACAGAGCCGCAGCGTGAGCGAGAGCCCACTAGTAGAAAACGGAGCTTTAAAACCGGTTTGTAAGGACCTTTAGTGCCGGTTATGGAACCGGCACTAAAGTTTCGGCACTAAAGGCCCCCCCCTTTAGTACCGGTTCGGCATGAACCGGCGCTAAAGTGCCACCACGTGGCGTGAGCTCGCGCCCTGGTATAAAGGTTTTTTTTGAAAATTTTGGGAAAAAAATTTGATTTTTTTAGTTTTAATTTTTCTGAATTATTTGATGATTTAGTCTCTAATCACCTCTCTTAACTGCTCAAGTGTGGGTCACTCATTCCAAATCATCTAATTTCCCGACCGGTCACCCATCCCTCTCACTACTCCAGCTCGAGCACGCTTAACTTTCAGGTTCTATTCTCCTTCGTTTCTGAGTCTGCACTTGTTGTTTTCCTGACAATAGTAAGATGTCAATCCTATTAACCCTCAGGAGTTTAGCTTGAGCATGAAGTCACACATTTCACCGTTTGAGTTTGAAACTATTATTCTAAAAAAACAGTAATTATTTAGTAACGCCTAATATTTCTTGAATAAGTTTGACCATAGTTTGACCACAGTTTGACCAGATTTGACCAAAATTCAAAAAATTGAAATAATTATTTAGTAACACTAATATTCTTGAATAATTATGTAGTAACACTAATATTTCTTGAATAAGTAGTTTGACCATAGTTTGACCACAGATTTGAACAAAATTCAAAAAAACTGAGATACTTATTTAGTAACACTAATATTATTGCGTAATTATTTAGTAACACTCAAACTTTCTTGAATCAGTTGTTTGACCGGTTTGACAAGATTTAACCAAAATTCAAAAAAACATAAATTAGAGCATCTCTTTTTTCCTTTTACAATTTATCATTTCAAAAATTGTCCTAAACCCTAAACCCGGGACTTAAAACGTCGGAAACTCTATGCTAAACAGTAAAAACTAAGGGGTTAGACCATAAAACCTAACCCTAGACGCTGAAATCTAATCCCTAGCACTAAACGCTAAAAACGTCCAAAAAACGTCTAAAACGCCCAAAAACTCTATTTTCCCTTTGGAATTTTGTGATTTTAAAAAACTGTCGAAACGGAAAACTGGATTTTTCTGAATTAGGATCAATCTTTTTGTTTTGCAAATTTTGATATATTATCTGTATTTTTCTGAATTAGGATGATTTAGTTATGATTTTTTCAAGTTTGAAAATTGCCCTATAGTTCCGGTTTGTGTCTCCAACCGGTACTATAGGTCAGACCCCTTTAGTACCGGTTCACGGCACGAACCAGTACTAAAGGTGATCATGGGGCCCCAGCCTAACGCCAGCCTGCCACCACCCCTTTAGTACCGGTTCGTGCCACGAACCGGTACTAAAGGTTCAACACGAACCGGCATTAATGCAAATCCGTTCGAACCGGCACTAATGGTACCATTAGTACCGGGCCCAAATCAAACCGGCAGTAATGTGCTTCACGTTTGACCCTTTTTCTACTAGTGGCCGTAGCAGCAGCAGCTAGTGCCATTGTGGAAGTCGCCGCCGAGGAAGCAACGACATGGGGGAGAGACGCCGTGGATGATGTGGCCGGCGACGGCGCCGTCGATGGAGACACACCATGTCTGCTCGGTATCGAGCAACGGCAGCCCCGTGAGATCGAATAAAAGATAAAATGCAGCGGTGAGTGCAGAACCTCCTTGGTGGTGCCGAGTTGGCCTCGACTTCATCGGAGGAATTGGTGAGGGTGCTGCGGTTCCGGTGGGGCAGGTCAAGACGGTGCTGTGGGGATTGAGGTGGTGCGATAGACGAGGCGAGCATCAGGGCAGCTCCTTGGAGGTGGAGGACGGGGCGGCTGATCCGGCGGGACGACGAGATCGACAACGGATCCTCATCCGGTGCGGTGGATGAGGGACAGCCAGCTGTTGCGGTGGATGATGTAGTCGGGGAAGAGTCTCCGGCTGGGCGGCGGGCGGGAGGCCGATGGTGGAGCGTGGGGTTTCGTGGGTTTTGGCAGCCTCGGTGTACGAATGGGGGGCGAAGGGGAAGGGCGAGCCAAGGTTATGGATGCGCTTGTCCGAAATGTAGGGTAAGTTACCAGCGTACCCCCACCGGTTTTGGCACCGCGACGTGGAGCTTCATTTCCGGCTGAGGGGTAGAAGGTGGATTTCGCGTGTCTGGGCTGCGGGAGCGATTTCGAATGAGGAGGGAGTTCTCGCGCGCGTCCATATTTCGGGATAACAAGGCGCGGCGCGGGTTGAAGAAGCTGGAGTTTCAAAGCATGTGAGACAAAAGATAATAGAGCTTGAAAATTTCGGGATAACAAGGTGCAGATTCCTTGTTCGGCAGAACAAATTTAACGTGTAAAAAAACAATTCATACATGACACAAGAGAGTCATGTTCTCTTTTACTACATTGCTATAGATGCCATTGAAAAAACTACAAGAAAACTGTAAAAAAAACGGGAGAACAAGATTACCCTGCACAGTACCAAATCGATTCGCACTTCCCTCAACAACAACAAAAAAATATCAATTCCCACCAAAGAAAGAGTGATGTCCCTTTTTATATGATTACAGATGCCATTATCTCGAATTTCAATTTTTGAATCCACGTTATGTTGAATTCGAATATATTGTTAGGTGACCTTGCGGTTTCTAATTGATGTAGTCGTACATTTTGATCTTCCATCATATATGAACATTTTACTCCACCATGTGAACATATATATTGTCGTCTATCATATGGACTAAATTTGAATCAATGTTCCCTATTTGAATACGATTGTTGTCAAGTTATACAATAATTTAAATATTATCTTGATAACAAAAAACATACATATAGTAGTAATCATATTTCACTATGAACTACATGTACCATACGCTCTCCAATTCAAATATTTGTATCCATTTTACGTTGAATTCAAATCATAGTACATTATTGGTCTAGGTAGCGAGATGTTTGGGATAATCTAAACCCTGTTTTCATATGTATAATTTTTGGCTGAATTGGGACAAGTTTTGGTATAAGCCTCTGGCAAAACCGGAGATTCTCTCAACAAGCCTCGTGGTTCCGAGAGGGAATGTGTCACCTTTGTGTGGGAAACGATATATGCTGCCTCCCCCCTGATTTTATCTACAGAGGCAACATAGATCTATATGAGTGCTGTGTTAAATTTTGGAATTATTTCGGGTTCATTTGGCCTTTTTATACATTAATTGAGTTTCTGGACTTTTAATGTACATAATCTAAATATGAATTGCATGCACATGCTCTGGTGCACCAAAGTGGGTTGAAAAATCACATGTGTGTCCTTGGTTGAATTTCTAGGTCCCATGGAAGAAATGAGAATGAAATTCAAACATCTGGGCATCATGACTCGGCCGAGAACATCGAGATACTTTGATTTTAAATTCATGTAAATCCAAAACTCGCCTGGAAATCATGAAACTTGGCATGGTGTCATGTCATGGCACTAACATGTTGTGGTAAAAAATTGGGCCGATTTGGAAGCTCGTGGTTCTAAGAGGGAATGTGCCACCTTTGAGTGTGAAACGATATACGCTGCCCCCCCTTGAGTTTCTTAACAAAGGCAACATAGAACTACATTAGTGCCCTGTTAAATTTTGGAATTATTCCGGGTTCGTTTGTCGTTTTTTATACATTAATTGAGTTTCTGGTCATTTAATGTGCATAAGTCAAATTTGCACTACAAGCGCATGATCTCGTGCACCAAAGTTGGTTGAAAAATCACATTTGTGTCCTCGGGTGAATTTCTAGGTCCCATGCAAGAAATGAGAATAAAATTAAAACATCTCGGCATCGTGGCTCGGCCAAGAACATTGAGAAACTTGGTTTTAAAATTCTTGTAAATCCAAAACACGTCTGAAAATCATGAAACTTTGCATGGATGTCATGTCATGGTACTACCATGTTGTGGTAAAAAAATTGGCCGAATAGGAATAAATTTTGGTATAAGCTTTTGCACACCGAAACTTCTCTCAAGAAGGCTCGTGGTTCTGAGAGGGAACGTGCCACCTTTGAGTGCGAAACGATATACGTTGTCCCCCTTGACTTTATTTACAAAGGAAACATAGAACTACATGAGTGCCCTGTTAAATTTTGGAATTATTCCAGCTTCATTTGGCCTTATTTATAAATTAATTGAGTTTTTGGTCTTTTAATGTGCATAATTCAAATTTGAACTACACGCACGTGCTCCCGTGCACCAAAGTTGGTTCAAAAATCACATTTGTGTCCTCGGGTGAATTTCTACTCCCTCCTGCCATCTATATAGGTCCTAATGCATTTTTCGAGGCTAACTTTGACCAAACGTTAGAGCAATAATATATGACATGCAACTTACACAAAGCATACCTTCAATTTTGTATGTCAAAGGAGCTTCCAATAATATAATTTTCATAGTATACATCTCATGTGCTATTAATCTTGTCAATAGTCAAAGGCTGTCTTGAAAAACACACTAGGCCCTATATAGATGGAAGGAGGGAGTAGGTTCCATGCAAAAAATGAGAATAAATTTCAAACATCTAGGCATCGTGGCTCGGTCGAGAACATTGAGAAACTTGGTTTTAAAATCATGAAACTTGGCATGGTGTCATGTCATGGTAGTACCATGCCGTGGTAAAAAAATTGGCCGAATAGGAACAAATTTTGGTATAAGCTTCTTGCAAATCGGAGCTTCCCTCAAGAAGGCTCGTGTTTCTGGGAGGGAACGTGTCACCTTTGTGTGCATAATTCAAATTTGAAATACAAGCACATGTTCCAGTGCACCAAAGTTGGTTGAAAAATCACATGTGTGTCCTCGGGTAAATTTCTAGGTTCCATGCAAGAAATGGGAATGAAATTCAAAATTCTGGGCGTCGTGGCTGGGTTGGAAACATTGAGAAACTTAGTTTTTTAATTCCTGTAAATCCAAAACACGCATGAAAATAATGAAACTTGGCTTGGTGCCATGACATGGCACCAACATGTTGTGGTAAATTTGCAGTCCGGTTTGCGAAGGCGCACACATTAACAATCAACAAAGTCAATTTGGAACAAGTGCTATCACGTTACAATCGGAAACACAAGTATTATTGAAACCGTGGGCGTTCTACTTACTAGTACCATTTACATGCCGCCACGCGTCCCCATTTTTTATTAGCTAGGAGGCGCTGTGCAGGGTAGCTATTTGAGTATGAGAGGCGTGCGATCAGACCCCCGCACGTGCTTATCGGGAGGAGAGCCCTTTGACCTCCATCTGCCATCCACCTCTCTCCCAAGGTCTCCATTAATGGCGCCCGAGCCTTTGTTTAATGGCGTGGCTATGTCTCATTCGACTGAGATTTAAGAGAGAAAAAATAGAATCTGAAAGCACGGATCTTGATGTAAGATCCGACGGACCTATATAGCATCTACTGCGACTTATAGCAAGACTGATGAATATATAAGGACGATTAAATTTTTTTTGATCAAAGAAGGGCTTGCCCCTTCCGATTTTCCTTACTGAAAACCACCACAATTCACAAGAAGTTCAGCACAACTCCAGCCTAACACGAAGGACTAAAAGCTACCAGATTGAAATCGCAACATCCCAAGAGGCCAACAAAGGCCAAACATCCGTGCTAGAACCCAACATTTCACAAGCGACGACACAATCCACATCCTAAACTGATTATTACATCAAAAGAAACCAACAAACTAGTCTCCGCGGCTAGCGGCGATGAGCTCTTTCGTGTCCTCAAGACGCTGCTTGAGAACATCCATGGATTCCTCCACCATCCTTTGGCGCTCGTTGCGGAGCATATCATTCTCGTCCATAAGTTTCTTCAACAAGGCACTGGTCTCCTCCTGCTGGTCTGCACTTCGGATGATCTTCTCCCTCAGCAAGTCGCGCTCGGCCCAGAGCCTCTCATTGCCCTCGCTTAGTTGCCGGATGACGCCGGTAGCCTGTTCAAACGAGGCTATCATGTCGTCCTGCAACCTCGCCGAGCCGGAGATCTGATCCATCAGGCTATGGACGATCGCATGCATGCGCCTGTAATAGTCGTCGCCTGCCCGCGAGAAATTTTCCCAGGCCGCCGCGGTGCGGCGGGACATCTCTATTGCATTCGTGGCGCGGCAGGACATCTCTGCTACTTTCGCGGCACGACCGGACCAGTCTGCTGCATCAACGGCGCGGCAGGACCTCCGTGCTACTTCAGCAGCGCGGTGGGACCTCTGTGCTGCTACTTCCGTGTGGTGGGACATGTCGGCTGCTCTCGCAGCGAGGCGGGACATCTCTCGTGCTTCCGCTTCCATGCTCGTCTCTCCCTAGTGGCAATCTCTCGACCCAAAACTCACACTGGCCATGGGAGACGCAAGGGAAGGATGCTGAAGGACTTATTTGTTTTTGTGGATGAGGAGTTGAAGAGGAATGTGCTATCATCTTGGCATCACTACTAGGGAAAACCTTATACATAGAGGTATAGCAGTAGCGTTGGTCAAAACTCGGTGCTAGCGCTACTTAGTAGTAGCGCTTGTTGCAAAATCATGCTACAACCATTGTTTTTAAAGTAGCGTGTCTTCACGGAAAAGCGCTACTACTAAAATTCCCTCACTAATGCCGGTAGGCTAGGAATAGTAGTAGAGGTTCATCGAGAAGCACGCTACTGCTAAAAACTTTGTAGCAGCGCGTTTATGCTGTAGCGCGCTACTGCTATGAAAAAGAAAATAAATAGAAAAATAAGTAGAAAAGTAAATGAAAATGAAAGAAATAGAAAAGGGAGAAATGAAAAAAAGAAAATGTAAAGAAAACAAAAGAAAAAGAAAAATAAAACAGAAAGGAATAGCTGTAGCGCGTTTCTCTAGAAGACGCTATAGCTATCTTAGCTATAGCGCGTTTCGACAAAATGCGCTACTGCTAGTTTGACTCAAATCTCGGTAGCCCGGGCTCAAAATTTCGCTAAGTCCTTTCCCCCCTCTCTACTCCTGGCCCCCTTTCCCCCAACTGCAACATCGCCTCCGTCCCCCTGCCGCCTTCGACCACACCGCCACCGCCCGAGGCCGCCTTCGACCACACCGCCGCCGCCCGCCGCCTTCGACCAATCCGTCGCCGCCCGAGGCCATCGTCGACCTAACCGTCGCCTCCCTCGAACTCACCGCCACCGCCCTCGACCTCACCGCCGCCGCCATCGACCTTACCGCCGGCGCCCGAGCCAGAGCCTGCCCTCTCCGCCGACCGTAAGGCTCTGCCTCTCCTGTCCCCTACCCTCCTCTCTCTCTTTCTCTCTGCTAGGGCAATTCATATATATGTTGATACTGTGTTGATGTTCATATGAACCCTAGTTTTTTAGGGAGTAGGCATTTTATAGCATTTAGGAAAAATGATTAGCAATTTTTTAGGAAATTAGCTAGGGCAATTTTTATGAAAATGCCCAAACAGTAATTCCATTTTGCTTTAAACTAATAGAGGGTATATAAATAATAGTAGCATTTAGATTTAAATCAACAGAGGCTATAAACAAAAAACACTTAGCTATAAAAAAATATTTGGACTACAGACCTGAATTTGTTCCAAATTTCATTCAAATGAAATTTGAATTATTTGGACTATGGACCTGAATATTTTTGAAGGAATTGGGTGTAGGTACTAAGGTCTTGCTGTCGAAATTTTGGTGAGGTGAGAAGGGTTAGAGAAAATGGAGTTCCTAGACTTTTAGCTTTAGACAAAAAACAAAAGTATTTAGCTATAAATAAAAAACAGTAGATATGGCATTTAGCTATAAACAAAAAACAGAATTGTTTTTCTTTTCAAAAACTTGGTCAAACTAATTGTTGCTATGTAAACAAAAAACAAGACTGTTTTTATATGATATATGTCATTCATGTTCACTAGCAAAAGGGCCCGTGCGTTGCAACGGCAAAAAAAACTATAATCTTCAATGGCCATGACCACATTTTGCTGCATCACCAAGATACAATATCACTCTCAGTTTTATTAAATGATGAACATTTTTTCTAAACTCGTGAACATTTTTCAAATTTTTAGACAATTTTACAAATTTTTGTACTTTTTCTAAAATAAAGAACATTTTTTGAATTCTTGAAGATTTTATGCTATTTGCAAAATAATAATAATTTGTGAACATGTTTGAAAACAATTTTCTTTAATCTACGAACATATCTATAATCGAAGAACATTTTTCGGAAATTTGTGAAATATTTTTTGAAATTCATGGACATTTTTTTGATTTAACGAACATTTTTTGAAATTCATGATCATTTTTGAATCAGTGAACATTTTATGAATGAATAAATTGCTTTTGAAGTCATGAACGTTTTTTGTACAATTTCATTAACATTTTCTAATACATGAACTTTTTAAGCAAACATTTTTTTACCAAATCACAAACATTTTTTAATCTACAAACAATTTATGATTTATTAAAAGATTATTGCTAAATTCTCGTTTTCTAAAATTTCCAGATTTTTTTGCTGTCCCAAATTATTAAAAGTAGAAAAATTGAAAACAAAAAAATAAAATAATTAAATAAAAACAAACTTTGAAAAACAGGCCGCCTGGACATGGGCGGCCCATACAGGCGTGCGGCGTCTTCTTCCAGCGCACAGAGCGCAGTATACGTAGTCCATACTGCATGGGCCGGCATAGGCAGGGGATTCCCTTGTGTAAAACCTTCTTTTATCACTTATGCTCCATCTGTTTCTAAATATAAGTCTTTTTGGAGATTGCAATATAGACTACGTATGAAGTAAAATAATTTAATCTACACTTTAAAATACGTATATATACATCCGTATTTAGTTTGTGGTGGAATCTCTAAAAAGACTTATTATATATAGGAACTGGGGAGTAGGTTGGATTGGTGGGTAATATTTTGTTACTTTTGGGGCAATTTCCGTGAGATATCGCCAGACATGTTAGGGGCACCGTGGTCGAACATTACGCGGGCGAACGTGGTAGAGGCCAAGTGCCCCAAGACAGACGATTGGTAGAATAGCCTAGCTCAATATGAGGAAACACCATGGACATACGAAATGGGAGGAGCAATAATATTATACCTCCATTTATATATTAAAAATAGTATATATGCCTGTGTGTTAGAACGGTAGAAAGAATTGACATAAATTTAGTGAGGATTGTATGTGCAAACATCATGTTCAATGTGCTACAAATTTGGCGCAAATTCAGTAAAGATTATAAGAGCAAGGAAAACATAACGGAAGAAAAAAATGACATGAATTTAGTGAGGATTAAAAAATGCCACATCATTTTTACTCATAAGCCTGGCAACCTACCATTGATTCCCCTGCACCTCCTGTTAATTAGTTTTTCTTTCTCTTTCTTTTCTTATATCATGATGCCCACATAATTACCGTCCATTTCCTTCCTCTCTCTTTCTCCTTCCTTCTTTATTTCTCATGCAATTATTTTTTTCCTTTTTTGCTAGGCCTACTAATTACTCCTGTGATTAATATGGCGCCCAGATAATTACCATCAATTTTCTTCCTTCTTTGTCATGCAATTATTATTTTTCCTTTTTTGCTAGGCCTGTAATTACTCCTGCGATTAATATGGCGCCTAGATAATTACCATCAATTTTCTTCCTTCTTTATTTCTTATTCAATACATATTACCTTTCCTACGGGCTCTACATAATTACCATCTTCCTTCTTTATTTCTCATGCAAAGAATGTCTATTTCCTTTCTTTATTTCTTTGCTTAATTTCCAAAGCAGCTTCTCGATGCCTGACAACCTAAAAAACGTATATAAACCGGTAAAAATTAATGTTAAATAGCAAGGTGGGACTATTTGATAAGTAAAAAATTATGAAAAAAACTT
This sequence comes from Triticum dicoccoides, assembly GCF_002162155.2. Taxonomy (NCBI): domain Eukaryota; kingdom Viridiplantae; phylum Streptophyta; class Magnoliopsida; order Poales; family Poaceae; genus Triticum; species Triticum dicoccoides. Next base: position 44,794,998 of record NC_041392.1, read on the forward strand.
CCAGCCTGGTCCCTTGTCCGTCCAGTGGGCCGTAGCACTCGCACATGCCCATCAAGACCGTGCCCATTTATCTCGGCCCGAGTACGCCTGTCTCTATTCTTAAGGTTCCAGACGCCCTAATTAGCAAGCTTAGGAGCCTAGCCTAAGTCGTCTGCAGCGTTGCAACCAACATGGGAGACCAGGGATCAAATCCCAACGCTGCCACCATTTTTTTCTCTAATTTCTTTTAATTCAAACAAACGCACATATAGCCAGATATAGAAAACGACGGTGAACCAGCCTACGACGGACACAATTCAGCATGCAGGCCCAGCCGAGGCCCAGTTTAGCGAATCAGCCGAGGCCCAGTACGGGAAAACAAAAACCAAACGCATCTAAACAGATATAACGAAAATTTAGTACCACCTCGAATATGTTTTAAATTCAAACTGAAAGCGTAAAATCACGGGAAGAAGCGTATTGTGACGGTGAACCCACGGAGTCAATCCATGCTTTATTGTTAGGGATAGATTTGCATATTCCATTATTGTTGATTATATCTTTTCATTGAAGTGGCTATGTTATATGCAAATTCCTCAATAGTGTTTGCTCATGTTATCTCTTTTCATTGAAGTTGTTCGATTGTGCCCAAGTGGCTTTGTTGTTTCCAGGGAATGATGCTGAGTGGCCTATGTTTGGCCAGAATGTTGATTCATTTCTGTTCCGAAAAATTTCAGGTTCTCGATTTGTCCACTTTTTAGCAATGGTCATGCCGAAATTTTCCGTGAATTTCGGCATGACTTGTGCTACAAACTAGGACATATCGAGTGCCCTGGATTTGCCGCACCAGGAAGGAGTCAACTTTCCTACAAAACAATAGGCCTTTTTATGTCATTATTCATTTTATTTGGTCTAGACACTACTAGAAAAACCCCTACTAATGGCGCACCTAATATGGCCATTAATGGCGCATCTGTGGTGCGCCATTAACAGCACGCCATTAGTAATTTTTACTAATGGCGCACCACCTAGTGCGCCATTAGTATCTGGTATACTAATGGCGCACCGCGGGTGCGCCATTAGTATAGGCCAACGTGCGCCATTAGTATGCCTCCCAGGGGCCATGTATACCCAGGTGCTTTGGCATACTAATGGCGCACCACCACTGGATGCGCCATTAGTAACCGCAGCATACTAATGGCGCACTACCCAGTGATGCGCCATTAGTATGCACTGTCATACTAATGGCGCACTGTCCTGTGATGCGCCATTAGTATGAATATTAGGTTTTTTTTATCTTTTTATTTTCTGTTTTTTGCACAGGTTACAAAATGTATAGTTTGACAAAATATAGACAGCACACATCAACAACAGATTCATCGAATACAATAGAAGATTAGTCTTTGAATACAATTCATCATATTAGTCTCCGAATACAATTCATCATATTAGTCTCCGAATTAAAAAGACCGTACAAAGATAGAACATTATATTACAAGTCTCGAGACTGCGAGTAGCGAGTTTGTCTTCACATTACAAGTCGATATCGATCATCTAAACTACCATCACATAGAAGAGAGCTGCGGTCATCACGATGAGCATCATCACGATGAAACTCGTCTTCATCCGGTTCCTCCAACGCTCCCTCCCCTCTCCCGCTAGATAGCGGGCGTATCTAGATTCGGCCTCGGCCCTAGTGGTGTACCCTTTGTAACTGTTACCGCTGAATCGGTGAACCTGTCTCCGACACTCCTCCCAGTCATCGTAGACTCCGGGAACCGTACCCTTGTACACGACATACGTCGGCATCGCTATGCACTAGCCAAACGAAACGTTAGTACCAATTCACAGACAATACATAAGCAATATATAATTATGCAACAGAACGATCGGAAGAGAAAAGGAAGACATTAATAGCATCGATTACATCTAAGTTGAACGACTCTCGAAACTAAAGAGACATACTACAAGTTCATTAAAGTTTAATTACAACATGAGCCAACCGATGTTTCAGAACTAGACAACTCTACTCAAGGGACCGGAGCGTGGATGAAGCCGTCGTCTATCGTGGGAGTCATGAAAGAACGGGCGTTGTCATCCTGCATTTGTAGCATTGTGTCGATGTCACTGTTGGACGGTTGATTTCTGAGGTAGAACTGCCCCGAGGTACGAAGGACATCTTGATGGATGATTTCCGCAAACTCCGACTGGATGCGAAAGAATTCTTGTCGGAGGTCCGCGTCCTGGATTGCCGACACGCTCGCGGCCCAATCTTTGAGTTTACTCGGTAGCAGAAGTTGATGATGGTCCCGTACGATCGCCCGCATGTGATGGATGGCGTAGTAGGCACCCTTCTGACCGCCAGGCGGCTGCTTGACGCAGCAGAACGTCGTATTGTGGGAGAACACGTGCTTGCCGTACTTACGAATAGGCCTGGTGAAGGTGCCTCCAGATTGGGCGTAGCCGGGGAGAACATCATCAAGAACCTTCTTGACATTTTTGTAGTCTACGTTCGACTGACGGTCCGGGTCGAAATACGTGGCATGGAATATTTGGGGCTTAGGAGGATGAGCGTGCAATGTGTGTCACTGCAGAAAACACGGAATGTTAAAAGAAAAACGATCGAAGAGTAAGAATTCATATGTTACGGGCCGGTTGAGGGGAGGACTTACTCGGGAAAGTAAGGCACGAGGAAGTTATCCTTATCTTGGTTTGCCAGAATGACGCCTTCGAGGTAAGAACTCGCGACTTGCCGGTTCCCAGCGCTGCCCAAGATCTTGGCACGCATGTAGAAGGGGTCGACTATCACGATGTCCGGGGTCTTGTCGCGAATGATCCGCATCTCCATACTCAGCAAAAATAGCCGAACGAAGGTGTAGTGCAGCGGATGAAGGTTCAACATAGCATGGATGTCATCAAAACGCAGGACGATCGTACGCCCGATGGAGTTATCCACAAAGCCCTTGCCCTCTGGCACCTTGGCCGCGAAAACCGGGTATGCCACATCCTTCTCCCTGAGACGCCGCTTCTCCAAAGCAAGAACACTGTCATGCAGACTCCGCATACCACCGGTTGCAGCATTGAGCATATTTGTCGGTAGCATCGCCCTACCCGCCACATGCACCCTCCTCGAGATATCCTGCGGTGAAGGTGGCCCATCCTGAGCACGGATCGTACTCGGTGCCGGCTGGCTCGCACCCTTCTTAGTCTTTCTTTTGCGTGCCTTCTTCTTCTCCTGTAATGGGACCGAGTTCTGCTCACAGACCGCCTTCTTGAGTGTGTTGGGGCTGATAATATTTCGCACCTCGCCTATCTGAGGCTCGGTGAAGTCGGCAGCTGGAGGCGTCTCCTGAGAGCTGAACGCCAGACGGCGCCTGTTGCAACTTGGCTTCTCCGCGGTACGAGCTAGATCGCACACGTCTTTTGTTGGGTTTGGTTCTTGAGAAGGAGGCCCCATGAAGTCGCCATCGTACCCATGCTCGGCAAAGTACTGATCGACGTTGCCAAATGTATCATCGTCGTCGTCATCGTCGTTCTGATCCTGTGCCATATGCATGTTTGGATCCAGTGGCATAGGGATGTCCGGCACCGTTACGGCGGTCTTGCCATGGGGCCGACTTGGCGCCGACACGACTGGCGGTATTGTCTTTGGGGTGGTGTCCCCCGCCCCCAAACGAATCTGGCTCTTCGGCCAAAGCAGGGGCCAGCTCAGGCAGGCGCTGAGGGTCATCATGTCATCATCGTCGGCCCCGACGGGTCGAATCGGAGGTAACAAGTCGTCGCAGCCTGGCAGCACCCGAACCAGTTGAACCCTAAACAAGTTGGGTGGCATCTGGGTACCGTGGAACAAGGGGTTGCCCGGTTGAACGATTTTGCCCTTGGCGACATCGACCAACTCGTTGTTCACGAAGTGGAGGAGAGTGCACGGAACGTCGGCGGCGCCCTGCGAAAACATGTAGGGCGTCAGGGATGCCCAGTCAAAGGCAAGGAGATGAAGTCCTCGGCCAAGAGAGGCTTAATTAGTTACCGTGATGATGGCGTCGAGCTCGGCTAATGTCGAGGCACCGCCAACGGCGGGCGTGCAGTTGACGGAGCGGCCGCTTGCTGAAGAGGTGCCGGCCGGCGTACACCCGGGTGCATTAAGCTCCCGTGCCGGCGTCGGAGACACCAATGCCGCCTCCGCCGGAGGCACCAATGGCCCCGCCATCGCATTATGCGAGTTGCTGGCCGTGAAGCTAGGAATCGGGGGCGGCCCCTGTTGGCCGCCCGCAATCCACGCACTCAACCCCGAGATCAAGGTAGGCACAAGGGCGGTGATCGTCGCTCCGAGTCGTTGTTCAACTTTCTCTTGGACAATCTCCGGAATCCGCGCCACCTGTGCCTTGAGTTCTTGAACCTCTCGCGCCTGGCTTTCCGAGCTGGTCTTTTTCTCCTTCCGCACACCAGCGGTATAGTATGACCCCCATTTTGTCGACAAGCCTTTGCCGGCCACACGACCAGCTGACGTCGGCTTACTGAGCTTATCCTTGTTCTTCATTATATTCAACCCCCTATTTAGAGTGGTGTGCCAAGGGTTGCTCTTAGTCGACCCCGCGCTACTGCTTTCAGTCGCCTGCGGAAGGAATGTGAACCATTTAGAAATTCGGCTTCATTAATTAGAATGCAACCATATGGAGCTAATTACGCGGGGGTGTATTCCTTACCAGAACAAGCTCAAGCCGCCTGGTCTTCGGATCCGTGGTAAGCTCCTTTGTTTTCGGGTCCTTCTTGTACCGGGCCCTGACAAAGTTCCTGGTCTGCTTGTCACCGTATTTATCGAAGAGGGGCGGTAGGCCTTGCTCGGCACGGTCCGCCTCCTCCTTGTCCCATATAGGCTCCGCCACTCTGTAACCGCCGGGACCGAGTGTGTGTTCCCCTATGTTCAGCTCCCGCATTTGTTTCCCCCACTCACTTGATTGGGAGCTTGCGGTGCTCGAGCAATTGATCTTGAAGTCGTTGTAGTCATCTTCAGTGATCGAAGGATTTTTCTCCTTGATCTTCTCATAACTCTCACCTTTCTCGATCATTCTCTTCACATTGCTTTTCCAAGTAGACAGGGCCTTGCTCATCTTCGTGAGGGCAGCATTATTCACTTTATTCCCTTTGAGGCTTGTGTTTTCGAATTCAGCGGGGAACTTGTATCGTTCGTGCAGCTTCGTGAAGAGGAGGTGGCGCAAATTCCCCCGGTCAGGATGCCTCAGGTTCTCGGTGTTGATCGAGACGGTGCTCCGGACAATGCACCCGAGCTGAAGCGAGTACCCCTTGACTATTCGTTCGGGCACCGTTGGATTCCCGTTGGAGTCCACTTCAGTAACTTCCTCCTTGAGGGTGCGGAGCACGATCGGGCGCCGGTCCTTCCGTTGCCTCTTCGGCTGGCTGCTATCTGTGCGTGCGCCGCCATCATCAGTGGTGGCATCCTCGGCGGCACCATCAGTGGTGGCATCAGTGTGGTCATCCTCGGCGGCACCATCCGTGGTCTCAGGATCGGTGGGGAAGGCGGCGGCCTCATACAAGTGAGGTTGTTCCTCCATCTCCTGGGACAGCTCCCAGAATGCCTTGCCGCCCGAACCCCCGGCCTCATCGTTGTGGGCCATGTTTCTCTCTAAATAGAAACAAAGTTTGGTCAAAAAGTTGGTTATTGTCAAGGAACAAGATCATGGTCTCATCATTTAGGGTTTGTCGACACCGAGGCATCCTAAAATCTAAGCTTTTATCATTGAGGGTTTTTCGACGCCAAGGCACCCTAAAAGCCTAACTTTTCATCATTTCGGTTTTTATCGACACCGAGGTACCCTAAAAGCCATGCATTAGTCACAAGTACGCCGGGGCACTTGATCCTACTTAATTAACTACTAAGATACCCCGGCCCATGCATTAGTCACAAGTACCCCATATGTCCTATTTTTAGCAAAGTCATGCTAAAATTCACGGAAAATTTCAGCATGACCTTTGCTGAAAATAGGACATATGGAGTACCCGAATTTGCCGGAACGGAAGTTAATCGACATTCCGGCAAACTCAAGGGCCTCTCGGGGTACCTGCAAAATCATCACGACACGATGGTCGGAGACAAAACCCAGCAAACTAGCAAAATCATCACAAATTGTTTTCTGTTAAAGATGATCATCATCTTTACAAGTCTTTCTCAATGTGATCACAAGTAATTCAGAGGCATCACAAGTAATTCAGAGCATCACAAGGCATTAGTAGTTCAGTACATGAACAAGTTTTACAAACCCATATAAGAACAAGTGAATTCTAGTCCCATTGACACTCCTGGTTTTCTACAAACACCAAGTACTAGGGCACACAAAAGTTCTGAAATTTGTGTGCCTAACTGAATTAACTGAATTTTCAGTAACCGAATAAACTAAATTTTCAAAACTGCAAGAAGCCAATTAAAAAAAATCCAACAGCACTAGAACTGAGCTGATTGACAATAGTTTTGTTCACTGTTATGAAGAGAAACTTCTTCTTGTAAGAAAGGACTTCGCGTGTGGTTTGGAATATTCAGAAATCAAGTTGAAATATAAAACCATATAGAGGTAGGTATGCTACAAGTCTACAACATATATACTAATTAATCAACTGCAATCAGGAGACAGTTTCTTCTTCTAAGTCCATCTCACGGTTCGCTGAATTAAGAAAAATACATCAAAATTAGAGACTTTAGGCAAAATACATCAAAATCAGGAGACAGTTTCTTCTTCTAATTATCCAGTTTCTTAAGGCAAATGGATTGCTAGGTCAGTACCGGGACTACTATAGCATAGTCATGCTGAGCAAGAAGGTATTTGTGGAGAAGTTCATATGCCCTCACAAGGAAGCTGCACCACACCTCGCTGAAGACTATGCAACCGCTTGCAAAGGGGAAATGCCGTCTAATTTTGGAATAGCCTCAGGAAATTGGCCTAACTGGATGTTGGCTATCTTTTATAGTGTCTCTGTTACATGCCAGTTTGGTCATTGCTAACTCTTGATGTAACTGATATTTTGATTCCTGAACCCCCGATATGCTGTTGTGGTTAATCCTAAGAGAAGATTTTGAACAATGAGAAGTCCATGGATATGTTGTGTTTCTGACTTCCGTTGAGGATCATGGAAATTGGATATGTGAGTGGTCGGTGGACCAACTTTTCACTAAAAATAACATAAGAGTCCTTTGTTTTCCACTAAAATTATCAGTGTCATCTGGTTTCAAAATTGGAGGTTAAGATAGCTTGAATTTTTCGCTGGGATTAGACTTACGTTTTATTCAAAAATTCCAGCTAACTCTCTCTCAAACAAAAGAAAAATGAATCTAATTAGTCTGTTGTAAATTTTCTGCTGCACTTGTGCACATAAGTTATTCACCTGGTCTGTTACTGAGGAGTATCTCCATTTCATTTAACTGTCACAACCACAAATGCCAAATTTTCAACTCCTAGCAAGAATAAAACGAAGTTCACTTGGTTAAATGGAACCATGGTTCGCCTACCTTGAAATTGATGTACCAGGAGGCTAGGAGGATGCCTTTAGATGTTTGGTTTTGGTGAGCCACCAATAAAAGCTGGCTGATGGGATGCAAAGACTAAGGTAAAGAATTGTCAACTGTTTAAGTGAGGTAGAAGGTTATGCCTACTGTACTGCCAGCTTAGAACAATTACTGCTGTCGATATTTTTTAGTTTCAAACTTCAAAATGATAGCTATACTGTTCTGAATTTTTAGGATATCAGCAGTTGTTCAAGAGATTTTTCCAAAAATTCAAGCAATTGTACCAAATTTTGAAAGAGATTTTTCCAATTTATATTTAAATAGAATTGGGGTATATACCTTGGAATCCTCCTAATGGAAACAGCACTAACTGGCGTCTCTATTTCAGCTGTGGCCCCGGGCAAGAATTGTACCAATTGTTTCCCTGTAAATACAAGTAAAGAAGGTTCACTATAAATAACAGTATGTGATGAGCATGTCAAAGGTTGCATAGTGGAGTCCTCTCGATATATACTATTCACAACAATGTGCGTGCTAGAACACCATTACCACACGGTTCATGGCAAGCTGCTTACGTGAGTCTGAACCCCGTTCCCCTGAATCTGTCGGGATTTGTGGGGTTAATGGAACCAATGTTTGTCATTATAAGTTATGAAAGGCTATTATTGTACCCAACTTGTTTAATGCAGCAATGTGCGATGCTAGAACACCATTATCATCAGTGGTGAGATGTTATTCTCTACCAGTTGGTAGAAGATCGAACTCATAGGCAGAAACGTTGATGACCAAGAGAGCAATAAGACGGAATTGTTTCGATCAAGCGGTGTAAATACTGATCATGCACTCAATCAAACCTACTCAGTTCATCTTAAACTGGGAAATAAAGATAATCTTTTCATGCACCACATTTTACCCAAGGCCTTCAGATAATCAAAACATGAGAACAATGATTGGAGACTCAAGCTAATACTGTCACAGTGGCCAC
>NC_041392.1:44805332-44821928 GCF_002162155.2 Triticum dicoccoides
TGACACGGAACATCGGGACCTTCTCTCCAGCGTAGCTCAGCTCCCAGATCTCCTCGATCCTTCCGTAGTATCTGTCCTTGTCGTTACCGGTGTAGGATTCCATCGTTACCCCGGAGTTCTGATAACCATCGCTCTTCATGTCCTTGGCCTCGGTGTAGAATGTGTAGCCGTTGATATCGTACGCCTCATAGGTCATCAGGTTGTGCTCGGCGCCCTGTGACAAGGCGAATATGAGTTGTTCTTCCGCGGAAGAATCCTCATGTAAAGGGTACGACAGAAGCTTATGCTTGAACCAACGCGTGAAACATGAGTTGTGCTCTTTGAGTGTATCTCCGTCCGTCCTCTGTTGGCCTCGGTCATTGTACGTCTTTTTAATAAAGGTTTTGTGCTCTACCACCCAAGGATCGACCACGTCTATGTGTTGTAGCGCGACTAGGTTTGCTCTTTCAAAGTCGGCGAGTCGACCCTCACGGTGACCCCATCCAGCGAGCCTGCCGAGGTGCCTGTTGACGGGCAGACCAACGGGGTTCTCGATGCCTAGATAATTCGTGCAGTAGGAGATGCACTCTTCGGTCAGAAAGCCCCTGGCTATGCTTCCTTCTGGACGTGACATGTTGCGAACGTATCCTTTGATGACACCATTCATCCTTTCGAACGGCATCATGCTGTGCAGGAACGTCGGCCCTAGTTGGATGATATCCTCCACTATATGGACCAGCAGATGCACCATAACGTCGAAGAATGCGGGCGGGAAGTACATCTCAAGCTCGCATAGTATCACCACGATCTCTTCCTATAGCCTTCTGAGTTGCCTCACGCCAATCGACTTCCGAGAGATGACGTCGAAGAAGTTGCATAGGCCAAATAGCGTTTCACGGACGTGCGCGTCCATGATCCCACGGATTGCAACTGGAAGTATCTGCGTCATCAGCACGTGACAGTCGTGAGACTTCATCCCGCTGAACTTCTGCTTCGCTGGGTCTAGGTATCTTCTTATCTTCCCCGCGTAACCGTAAGGAAGTTTTACTCCTAGGAGGCAGGTGAAAAACTGCTCGATCTCCTCCTGACTTAGAGTGAAGCACGCGGGAGGGTAGTCATTTCCGGTCTTCTTGGCCTTTTTGCCTTTGCGACGACTTTCTGTGTCCTGCTTCGCCTCATCATCATCATCATCATCATCATATATAGCGTGAAGCTCCTGCCTGATGCCCATTGATTTCAAGTCTGCCCTTGCTTTCGGCCCATCTTTGGTCCTCTCTGGCATGTTGAGCAGGGTACCAAGCAGACTCTCGCACACGTTCTTCGTGATATGCATGACATCAAGGCTGTGAGGCACACGGTGGATCTTCCAGTACGGCAAGTCCCAGAAAACAGACCTCGTTTTCCATACCTTCAGGAGCGGCTCTTGCGCCTTTCGCTTCTTTCCCGGCTCTGGCGCCTTTTGCTTCTTTCCCGGCAGTGGGCAGTCTTTCCAATTTTTCAACAGCTTGTCTATTTCCTCACCGCTCCTCGTACACGGGCGTTTTCGGGGTTCGGTTTCACCATCGAACAAATCCTTGCGTTTCCTCCACGGGTCATCATCGCGAAGCCACCTTCGATGTCCCATGAACACGGTTTTCGAAGACCCGGGATCTCTATCTAGCTGGCGATACGTTGTGTCATCCATGCACCTTACGCATCCAGAAAATCTGTGGACTACCTGCCCCGCAAGATATCCGTAACCGAGATAGTCGTGCACCGTCGTGAGCAGTGCGGCTCTCATAGGGAAATATTCTTTCTCTGCGGCGTCCCACGTATTGGCTGGCATTTTCCACAGCGTGTCAAGCTCCTCTTTCAGCAGCCCCAGATACAGATTGATGTCGTTCCCTGGTTGTTTCGGCCCTTCAATTAGCATACTCATGTGAATGTACTTCCTCTTCATGCACAACCAGGGGGGAAGGTTGTACATCCACACAAACACAGGCCAGGTGCTATGTGTGCTTCTCTGGCTGCCAAACGGATTGACTCCATCGGTGCTCGCGCCCAGCACGATGTTCCTTGGATCGTTCCCAAATTCTGGGTATTCGAAGTTCAATGCTTGCCACTGGCTCGCATCCTTAGGGTGACTCAGCATCTTGTCTTTTTTATCTATCTCCGGATCATTTGCGTCATCTTCTCGCTTCTTCTCCTCCCTATCCGCGTGCCAACGCAGGAGCTTTGCTACCTTAGGATCCGCGAAATACCGCTGCAGACGAGGAGTGATCGGAAAGTACCACACCACTTTTCGACGAGCTTTCTTCCTCTTCTCGTATCGAGTGACACCGCACACCGGACATATTGTAGACTCCGCGTGCTCGTCCCGATAAATGATGCAATTGTTCATGCACACATGGTATTTCACGTGCGGTAAATCCAGAGGACACACGATTTTCTTTGCCTCCTCCAAACTGGTCGGGCACTTGTTCCCCTTGGGAAGACGTTCGTGCCAGAATGACATGTTCTCGTCGAAGCATGCGTCGGTCATTTTGTGTTTTACCTTCATCTCCAGAGCCATGAGCGTTACTTCCAGGCGGGTATCCTCGGGCCTGCATCCTTTATACAATGGAGTAACCGCGTCTAACTCAAGTTGATCCATCTTGGCTTTCTCTCGGGCGGCAGCTCTTGCGTTATCCGTCTGCTTGAGAAGCAGCTCTTGAATATGAGGGTCCTGCACCCAGCCCATCGATGGTCCAACGTCGTCTGCTCCGCCGGCATCATCATCATGTCCTGCATCTTCTACATGATGACTGTGTACAGCATCACCGTCGTGATCATCTCCTGGGGATTCTTCGTCCTCTCGCCCCCCCCCCCGAGCCGCGGTGGTTGTCTTGCTGCCCTTCCTCATTTCTTGCCCGGCCCCCATGAACGACTTCGTAGTCATCATCATCACCTTGCCACCGATAGCCATCCATTAAACCACGCAAGAGCAGGTGGTCCCGCACCTGCCCGGAATCCGGGTCCGCAATAAGGCTATTCAGCTTGCATCTTCGACACGGACATCTTATCTCCGTCTCGTTCTTTTGAAGCATCTCGGCCTTCGCGGACCTAAAAAACCTATTCACGATGCCTTCGGTCATCGTGCGGACCATGGTCGCCTGCGGGGTAGAGAAACACGATATTTTAGAACCAAGAAAAAATTTGGCATGACTTTCCCTAAAAATAGCACCAAAAAGAATGCTTAATGCCAAAATTCTCGCCGAAACGGAAATGAATCAACATTCCGGCAAAATATTGGCAACTATCGCATTTCAAATACCGGTACACCTCCAAACACAAACACATATGCAACACCACAAACATATGCAACACCACGAACATACATAGATCTAGCTAGGCCATAAAAAGTGCATGTGCACATTGTTTGTAGGGAGAACAACATAAATATAGCTTCCCCCCTTACTTACCTAGCAAAACAAGGTAACTTAACCACTTAATTTGAATGAATCTATGGTGGAAATGAGGTGAAAAAGAGGAGGCACCCGAGACAAGGAGGAGGCGGTGGAGAGAATGAAGTGGGGAGAAAGTGAGTGTGGGAGGAGAGGCTGTCCAAAATATCTTGTTGCTGCCCACTTACTAATGGCGCACCAGCAACAAATGCGCCATTAGTAATCCAGGTTACTAATGGCGCACCCCCTGGCGGTGCGCCATTAGAACTTTTGCAAAAAAAGGAATAAAAGCAATAATAAAAAAATAACATTAGTGGCGCACCTCCTGGATGGTGCGCCATTACTAGTTACAACTAGTAATGGCGCACCACCAGGGGATGCGCCATTAGTATGTTTGGACAGGCGCACTAGTTCAAAAAAATAAATTTGGTACTAATGGCGCACCGTGGTCAGGGTGCGCCATTAGTAGTTTCAACACTAATGGCGCATCAGCGGGTGGTGCGCCATTAGTATATACTAATGGCGCACCACTTGTCTGGTGCGCCATTAGTGTCATTTCCATCTATAGCCCTTTTCCTAGTAGTGAGAATTAATTGACTAGATTTAATCATAGGAAACATGGCTAGCAACGATGAAGGACAGGGTTCTGGTGATTGCGACGACGTCTACCGGGCGGCAGACGGATTTTTTAGCCTTGCCGACGATCAACCGATGTTGTTGCTGGGCCCACCGGTGGTATCGGGGACTAAGACCGACACGCAGACCGGTGCTGATACTGAGACTGGTGCTGGGACTTAGACCGGCATCAAGACCGGCGCTGAGACTGAGACCGACGCTACCTCGGGGAGCGGAGCTGGTGTAGCACCAAAAGCAAAGAGGCAACGGCTTCCTAACAAACTCAGGACTACTAGACTGGTGGTCATGGAGGTGGACGACAGAAATTTTGAGCCAAAGGCGCCCGAGGAAGCGCGTCGATGCTACGGCAATCAAATAGGCTGCATCATATGGACAACCGCCACCATCAACGATGAGAAACTACAGAAGATAGAAAATATGAGGAGCTCCCTCTTAAAGAAGTTTCACCAAATATTCTTGTTACGGGCCGGAATGAGAAGGATTATGAAGATCCAGATGAGAACCCGGGAATGAAGAAGATAAACAAACACGCCATGACCAAGTTTAGCGAAGCGTTGGCCGCCTAGAAAAATCGAGGAAATCAAAGATCATTGACAAGAAGGAACCCTACTCCGAGATTGTAAAGGATAATCCGACAATCACAGAAGAGCAGTTTCAAATATTCAAGGAGGCTTGCGAGGCCGAAGCTGCCAGAAAAAGTCTAAGTACATGAAGGGGCTTCAAGAGAGGAACATTGGCAGCCACCACCTCGGAAGCCGTGGTTACGGTGGAAAGAGGTTCAAATGGGCCAAGGAGGACGCGGAAGCCGCGAGTCTGGGCATCCCAGACCCTTGGCGGATTTCACCGTCCCGCAGGAGCGTGACGTCCTCAGGGCCTGGCAACGTTGGACCCAATGAAGAAGGTTTACAAGACAAAACCGGTCATTATAGAGTTCATGAGACTACTGGTAATTTTAGTTTCTGATCAATTCGACTGCACACGTTAGTCATATTTGTAAACGATCCTTGTGCCTTTTGCAGAGAGAGCAGCACCGGATTGCGGCCGAAAGCGACTCGCCGTCTGAGGCATTGGCGAGGCCCAAGTGGGACACTCCATTCAACCGGGCGTTGAACATACTGAAATGACAACTGGTGGATACTCGACCGTCGTATGGACGCATGCATGGTGTCGGAGACGGCGCCACGTGGAAGAAGTACTACCGTGAGACCATGGAGGAGAGAAAGGAAAGACGGAGGTTAACTGAAGAAAACATCGACAAGGAAGTTGAGATTACGGTTGAGAAGAAATCATCTCAGACAGTCGCAACATCGGTAGCTGTCGCAAAGCAGGTGGTTGCAGATTTTTCTACTCCCCTGGTGACGTGCGTTTTTCACTTGGACAAGGAAAAATCCAGAAAAAAATGCAGAGGACTTTCCCCTTGCTGACTTCTTGGGGAGCAGCTCGACTAGCGTTGCACTAGCACATGCTCCCGCACCGGCTCCCGCACCGGACGTGCTCGGTGGTGCTTCGTCTTTGGCTGAGCTCGACGCCCTCACGGTATCTGCCACACCGGCCCCCTTCAATATAAATGTATAATCTGCCGTTTTCGTTGCCTTTCGGATGTCTCGCGTCACAGACTTTTCTTTGCAGGCCGACAAAACTCCGTGCACCATATTATACACCATCGGCGACCAGAAGGTGGACGTGGGGAAGGCGACGATAATGGAGCCGAAGGAACCATTGTTCCATAGCCGACCGATCCCCCCGAAAGACTTCAAGGTTTCCGTGGCCAGTGTCAAACTGGGCCACGAGAATTTGCCTCCTCCAATACTAGTGGGGGATGACGACGAGACGCCGCGGCGGCTTGGTGATTGTTGCAATGGGTGGGTCCTATTGTGGCCAAAGAGTCTGCTTCGTCTGGAGGCGGCCGGGAGCACGCCCACGAGCACGCAGCCTCAGCAAGGTATGAACATCAACACCCCACCTACCCAATTAGCATCGGGTGTCGGGTTGGGTGATAGCGGATGGGGTAAGGAGGAGGCTCCATTAGTCGTTGATGACGTCGCCATGGATGAGGATGAGGACGATGATGGTGCTGAACAGTATGTCTATACTGGCGCCTCCTCAGGGTTTGAGCGTCATGAGTCGGTGCTTGAATTGCCATCTCAACGTATTATGGACGACCTTCCGGTAGTAAAAAAGTCTAGGAAGAGAGCGAGGAAAGGCAAAAAAGTTGATTCTATGATCCAGCCGCCTCAGGAGCCTCGGCTTCAGGACCGTATATATATCCCCGATGCGGACAAATGGCATATCCCCGGTCAACCAATCCTACCTGCAATAGCGCTACGGGTCAGATTCGGCGATCTAAGGAGACTTCATTATGATGTGCTTCGGGTAGAGAAAGGCCTCATCGCCTCGAAACATCCAGGATATTCACTCTACGTGGTTAACGTTCCGTGGAACATGTCGTACATCGACAGCTTCCCCGCGGATAAGTTCTTCCTCCGATTCGATTACACATTCGACATGTTTCACGTGAAGAAGCTGGATTTTACGTTTGTCCACCTTTATTCCATGCACATGAACTACATCATCGGGGTTGAGCAGATATCTCATATCTGTGTCGCTGACCTGTACTACATGCACGAGGGCTTCTTGGGAGTCTACGCAAAGCACCATGAATACGTAGGTGATTACATCGTCAGTTTCATGATCGCCACTAAGGACAAGGAGGCGATTCTCGTGCCTTATCATCCCGTGTAAGTCATCTGCGCTGCTATCCTTCCTTCGATTTCAATCATTCATTTGCACGGTGGAGGCTAATTAATTTGAGGTGTACTTATTTTGCGCTCTTTACTTGGACTCGTCGAAGAACATTCACAAAAAGGATTACGCCCACATCAAGGATGTTCTCGACAGTGCTATGTTTTACTACCAAGCAAGGGGTGGAGAGGTCAGGGACAAAAAGAGAAGGGGCGGCAGGGTCGCCTTCGGCCATAAGACCGACTTCTACTGCATCTGGCAACCGAAGATTCTCTTAATGATGGATTCTATGTCCTACACCACATGTTGGAGTACAGACAGGATCACCAGAACCTTCGCATGTCACCTAGATCCGGCGATGCCATATTCTGCAATGGGCAAAGGACATAGGACATATCGAGGATCATCAACTTCGAGCTGAGTTCTATAACATCCAGCATGAACTTGCCCAAATAATCATGAAGGAGGTCGTCGGAAAAACAGGGATGCTCTACAGAGAAGGAGAAATGTCACGGGAAGACGCCCAAACATGGATAGCCTCTCAACGTCTCGACATGAAGCCTTTCAATAAGCTCGAGGACTATCTCCCTGACTTGGATGGATGGAACAACATGTTGGAGTGATTGTCGATATATGACAATGTGTCCGTTTAGTCCATACTTTCTGTATAACAGAACTTTGAGTTATGCACGGTGAAATTTTATTTGTGATGTAATTAAACTGTCCTCCTCGTCGACTAGCGAAAATCACTCTAGTTAGGGCATTTTGGGGTACGATGAACTTTGTTATTTATGCTTATGATATGTTGTTTCTATATTTGCCAAGTCTGTCTATTTCTGTTGCTCAACTATATATGTTGCATATCATCGACTCATGTGACGATGCAGGTGCATAGATCGTAGATGGTGAAGAAGTGCTACGCTAGGAGTATATATACGACAAGTGGCCGGAGTGTCAGGCCCAGGTGTACCGGTTTCCGGTTTCCGAGCGACAGGCAGTAGTTAGTTTAGGTTCACGCTAATGCGAGAGAGGGATACGAACTCATATACTCAAAGTGATAGCTCTTCTCGCATATATCATTGTTTAGATGGATGACGATGTATTTGCAAGTAACCGAGACTTGTATCGCTATTTTCGAGATGATGACGAGAGGCCACTTTGTGTTGGATGATGATTATGATGATGACATGATTTGATGAGACTAATTGTATGTATATGCTATGATTACATTTGTATGTGTATGATATGCTAAAGATTATTGTATAAAGCCTATTCAAATACAAAACAAATATGCAGGGGAAAAACTAATATAACTAGTAGTAGCGAGGGGGGGGGGGTAATTTAGCAGTAGCGCCGCCTTACCAGTAGCGCTTCCCAGTAAACAGCGCTGCAGATAATATCAGCAACGCCCTTTTCTAAAGAGCGCTACAACTATTCATGTATAGCAGTAGCGTGGGACAACATGCGCTACTGTTATACGTTAGCTGTAGCGCCTTATTAGTAGCGCCGGTCCTCGCGCTACTGAGAGGCCCAAAACCCACGCTGCTGCTAGGCTTTTCCCTAGTAGTGCATACTAGTATTTATAACCGAGTACTAATATGCTCCTAAGTGGGAAACCGTTTAGGTTGTGATCGGTGTGAACAAGTTTGTAATTCAATATAGCATGGAGTAATTTGGAATGTGACGAGACGCAAGCTCAAAATTTATTGACGGTTCTAGTTTCGAAGTGCGGCACTATTCCCGGATGGAGTACTTCTTTTTCTACTCCCTCCTTTCCGGTTTTATAGGGCTTATCTCAAAATTTTAGTTTTTTCATTTTATAAGGCTCAATTTGGTTGTTCCCCAACACATGTTTAGATCCAAGGTGCATTACATCATTCCATGCAAGTATTAAGAGAAAATTGACCAATGCATGTACTTTATGCATGCATGCATTGCAATTAATGCATTAAACCTATCTCTCGAGACTTCTCGCACGCACCATCGTGCCACCCACAAAAACTTGTACTATGAGTTTAGTAGTATGTTATACAGGAAGAGAAGAGGTGCACGCACGCACTCGTCCTCTCACACACGCGTCTGTTTTTTCTCGAAAAGGAGGATTATGACCCCCGGCCTCTAAATGTGGGAGTCACACATGCAAATTATTGAAATATATCGAGTGCAGTGCTTTGATGTGTCGCGTCAACTCGTACATTAATGAGAAGTTTGATTATCCTCTCCCTCGTGGACTTAACTGCACCTGCCTTTGGCTGTATGATAGGTTGGCCACACACCTGTAGGGCCCAGCTGTCATACACGTAAAGGCAGGAGCGTCCCTCCCTCGCCCATGAGCGTGGTGGCTGGCAAGACTAGGAGAAGCTTTCGCTACACGCTCTCCCTCCCGCACGCAGTGGACATGCAGTTGTTCAATCGGTGTCAGATAGCCAGAAGCATACTGTAGTACACCTCTACTGCAATAGTATTCCATCATTCTTCGACTTCCCGAAGAGGCGAAGAGCCAAGCGCAGCCCGGACGCTCGTGTGGCAGTTTCATGTGTACAGTAGTCTACGATAACGTGTACCGTGCATGTAAGCTTAAAATCGTTGGGGTCGGCTACATGCTATGTGGCCGTCTCGAAGTTTTTCAAAAAAAAATTAAATAGTCTTCTGGCCCTACCGGAAAACTGCCGCGCGTACTGCCCGGGAAAAGCCCCGCCCTCAACTTTTAACTACGCGAAAATAGTTCGAGCTTGTTCATTCTATATAAATACAGTACTTACTGTATGTCTATTCACCCGTGGGGTTGTTCAATGAATGGAGGGGAGGGGAGCACAAGTGAACAATAATGTAGTACTACTAGTAGTAAGTAGGAGTCGTACAGTAGTCACCTTAAATAGAGAGTTTCTTTTCTTTGATGCCACGTACACAAATTGAAACGCTTGGTGTGGAGAGAAAAAGATAATCACTCCACTATATATGGATGCAGGGGCTTGAGCGCTTGCTTTACTAGGGTTGCTCTCTTCATTCTCTCATCCTCTCCAGATATAAACAAGACAGCGGTAACGACATTTTCTCTCTACTTACCGCTGGTCACAGATCCGACCGGATCCCTTTGGCTGGTGTGTGTAGAGGACTAAAAGGTGCATCGTTCACGTGGTCATCGCCGCCGAGGGAGCAAAGTCACAGCTGCCGGAGGGGCCCGATCCTCTGCCCGTGCCGTTCTCTCCGAGACATGGCCGGCTCGGGAGGTCCTCTGACCCTTCTTCCTCCCTGCCGTATTGTCCGCAGACCGATCTGCCGCCGCCGACATCCCGGCGACCCTCGGGTATAAGTTCTTCGAAAGCGGCTTGCTCTACTGCCCCAGCTCCCCACGTGTCTGCATGTGCATCTTTTTCTACTCCCATCAGCTCTTCCAAAGCCACCTAAATTTTTAGTATTATTAGAGGTAAAGCTACTTCATGCATTCAAATCTAGGGCTTTGTTCAAACAAGAAGAAAGGGGGGAAAGTTGTAGCATGAATCTAGGACTTGATTCAAAGAGGAAATAATATGGTGAAAGTAGTAGAGACCAGATACCCAACCGGTCTCTTGGTTGAAAAGGGAAATAATGGGAAAACACAGTACAAACTGGATAAGGAACACATCTATTATTGGTTGAAAAAAGGATAGAAAGTGGCAGCTGGTGGACAAGTCAACAGAGTGTGTCCAGGAATAGATTTGCTACCATCACATAGTAAAAGGTCTCCTGGATTAGATTTGCTGCCCTCACATAGTAAAAGGTCCCAGGATTAGATTTTCTGCCCTCACATAGTAAAAGGTCTCTAGGATTAGATTTGCTGCCCTCACATAGTAAAAGATCTCCAGGATTAGATTTGCTGCCCTCACATAGTACAATGTCTCCAGGGTTAGATTTGTTGCCCTCACATAGTACAATGGCACTCCTGCTATTTTCCCCAGTATGATAAGTAAGTTGCTCCTTTACGCTGCTGAGTGTCCGTGTGTCCCCATGGTCCCATGCCCTTAAACCAACTCTTTAGCTGCTGTTGATTTACTGTGTCTTGTAAACAACCAATGCCACCATTAAAGTAATCCCATATTTGAGGAATCTCATTGTTGATCGTAATGCTTTTGGTAACATGAAGCATTGTTGATGTTTTGAAATTTCTACTGTCCTTGCGTGATTGCCATGAACATAATTAAGATGCTTCTTTTCATTTTGTATGTGTTTCGTATATTCTTATTGACCAGCAACTGTCTACTTTCTATCCTTTTGTGCAGATAGGGATATCCATTTCACCTTGTTGCTATTGTGACATTTTGGTGAACTGCACAGAACACTTTTTTGGAATGAGTGTCTTGTGTGGTTCAACTAAAATGTCACGTGGGCAACATCTCTCAATATTGGTGGAACTGCAAAAAATGGTGATAGGAGTTTCCAAAATCTCCGTCAAGTTCTGTTGGTAATTTCGTGCAACATTTTATTAGCCTTTGCAAGATGGAGCCGTCACTATCACCACAATGGCACTTTATTTTAGTGGAATTGCACAAAAGGATAAGAAAATTATAGTTGCACCTTACGTGAGCTGGACAGCCAACCTTAATGTTCCTCAATTTTAGTGCAACTACTAAAGAAGAACCAGCCAGCTCACAAGAGCAAGTACTTCTTGCTAGCTGAATGATGCAATCTTTGCTTCATTACAGGTGAACTGCAGAAAAAGGCGCATGAATTGAATCATGGAACTCCAGGCAGACCTCATCCAAGTAGAGCTGGAGGTTGAGTTCAAGGAGGCTGCTATTAAAGCGAAATCATGCTCTCCTGTCTCCTTGTTTGTGTTGTGCAAACATGCTGTGCAAAAAGGAATACTCAACTATAGATGTTGTGACGGTCAAGAGCATTCGCCAAGTTCTTCGATTGTATGACATGGCTAGCCAAGATGGATTTAATCCCGATATTCACTTTATCAAAAGGCTCTAATGGGTTGGTTCTGAATCTTGCAAGCTGGGAATCAGTGAGATGTGTAGGCATCTTTGTTGTACTTATTATTTGAATCTTATTTGTTGGTTTTGAATCTTGCAAGCTGGGAATCAATGAGATGTGTAGGCATCTTTGTTGTACTTATTATTTGGATCTTATTTGTTGGTTCTGAATCTTGCAAGCTGGGAAACACGGCATGATGATGCAGAGGACAACAACCATAACAAACAGTTCAAACTTGGTAGTATTATCTTTGTGAAAGTGCGACAAATGTGTTGATCGTGTGCGTCCTGAGAATAATAATTCTAATTGTTGTGCATGTTGATCATGTGGCACTGATAGAACGAGCGAATGCATTGCTTGTTTTAAGTACAAATTTCTATTAAAGCTAATTACATTTAAGTAAAGTGACCACTAACTCCTGTTATTATAGTACCAATACAGACCCGCTCATGAACCGACATGTGGCCGAGGGTGCATCTTCCGCCGGGCATGTAGCGTACGAGCGAGGGGTAGTAATTGTTGTCGCCTGTACACACTCAGCTTACTGTTGAATTCAGTTCCCCAAGAGCTGAAAAACGAACTGCTGCCGCCGCCTACACACTCGTTCACTCGAAGAGACTCCAATGGCGATCCAAGGGGTGAGCCTGTTGGATATGGACTTCGGCAAGGAGTTCCCCTTTGAGTTCGCCGTTCAGTCCTATGGCTGCACCAAGTTGAATGTGATGTACACCAATGATACGGACTCGGTGAAGCTCTGCCTTGCCTCAGTCCTATGGCTGCACCAGGTTCTGGAGCATTCGCCCGTTTCATCGGCAGCGCCGACTGCACCTTCGCTACGGTGGAGAGAAGGAAGAACGCGATGATTCGGCCATCTGGTGCAACAAGCTTGTCGACATCTAGAAGCAATACAAGACCATCAGCAACGGGCAAGATAAGGACTCCGTGGTTGACCTCGTCGAGACCATCATCGGCCTCTGATATGCCAACATGAAAGAAGACGACCTGAACACATGGGAGGTACTTCTGAATCTAGCCTACATAACCTACGCGGCCAAGGACGCATACGCATGCTACGACATGTACATGCAGATCTTGGACATGAGGGCGTGTCTGCTTCCCGTAACCGACGAGTACCCGGACGGCCGCAGCCTCATGATCAAGCGAGCCAGGAAGGTCTAGATGTTGTACTTTATCTGTTTATAAGCACCTTTATCATCTAAGTGTTTCATGCATTAGCCTACGTGTCGTAATTATCTGTTTTGTCCGAAATATTTCTTTTAAGAACCCATTAACCTGATTGCTTTTTTTAGTGGCTATTTGCTTATGTATGTAAACTAGTTCACTTGTCCATAAAAAAACTAGTTCACTCGTCTGCCGTGCTTTGAATCTCCTTCCTCCCAACATATTCCCCTCCCCAGGTGGACCCAGCAGGTCTCTGAATTTTCTCCCAGATTCTTTTTCGATGTAAACTGAGTTTTCTCCCAGTACTTTCCCCTAGAACCAACTCAACTGTCCCACGTCTAGCCTAAAAAATAATAATACCCCACGTACTATTAACTCATCAAGTTAAAATGATATTTTATTTCGTAAGTCGAAAGTTCTTACAAAATAATAATAATAATTGTTTATATATAACTTGGCAAATTAACTCCTAGTGATTGCGTACATAAGCTTGCAAAGATTTTACTGACGTGCAATCATGTGTTTATGTTTTTATAACATTTCTCCATCTAGCCCAACATGATATTTTCACCCAGCCCAGCAGGTCCGCGGATTTCGAGAAAAATTCAAATGGGATTTAAACGGGCTGCATAGAAGCTACATCATTCTTTCACCCGGCCCACTAAATGGACTAAAAAAACAAATGGACTGACAGATGGGTCCATGGCCATAGCCCAGTATTTTTGTGATTTGCCAAGTAAGTCGCTTTGTCAGGCCTATTGGGCTGCAAATCTTTCAAGACGAGGAGAGCTTCATTCGGCTGGCCGAGAAATGGCCTATCAGTAATGAGAAATGGGCTGTACATTTTTAAAACACATCAAACCGACAATTAGTTTCAAATATCTTTTTTTAATTTCAAGATTTTAAATTACATTAATTTTTATGCGTGGAGAATTTGTAGGATTTTATATTGATATACATTTATTTTTAAAATCAGTTTGAATGTGAGTCGAAATTTCAGGATTAAAAACAGTTCGGACTGCACCGAAATATGCAAATTTTCATATAATTTTTTAACCGTGGCCACAATATGGGGTGTAATGCTAACAAAAAGAACATGGGCTCCAAAAAACCTTAATAATTACCAAATGGGCTGTAAATTATTAGAAATAATGGCAGATGTGGTGTATGCTGTTTTCCACAGAGTTGAGGCTTTCCTAAAAAAAGGTTGACGCACATGCTGTGACTGTTGGATGGCCATCCAACGGCCATCGTGCTTCTTCAATCTCTGCTCTTCCTGCTCCAGCCGCTCAAATAAGCGCCAGCGGGACTGCCTGCTGCCTCCTCCCCGCGGTCGGCTCTGCTGCCGCACAAGCCTCACCGCCCCACCGTACTCCGATCGCTGGCCTAGCCACCCCTCTGCTCACCCACACCTGATGTTATTCTCCGGCGACGGCAAACGAACCAGTAAACCCTCGTACAGTCGTACTCCCCTCCGCGTGGGAAACAACTGCCGAGTCTTCCCTGCCTCCGTGTCGTTCCCTTCCTAGGCCTCGCCGTCGTCCACCGCCCTGGTGCTCTCGGTGCGTCCTGGTCAACATGGTCAACGACAGACATGCATCTGAAGTGGATTGTACGTGGAGAGGCCAACAGCTGGGTCCACGGCCGCACGCAAGGAAATGCCTCCTTATTATGCGCAACATAATGATTCCTCCACCTAACATCAGGGACCCACCAAAAGAGCCTCTGTATTTCGCGAAAAAAAACATTACCGCCGCTGACCGCTCGGACCCACCAGCTATATATTCACATGCAAGGAAGTGCCTCCTTATTACGCACAAAAAAAATGAATACTCCCCTTGTTAGCTAGGACCCAATATAGTGCCAGGCTGACTTGTGGGCCTACTAATTTGACGGGGACGGAGGGCTTTGTCAACTTAGTCAATATGCACGAGTCTAGCTCTAGTGACCGTATGATGTCCATCCAACGGCCGTAGTGCTTCTTCAACCTCTGGCATTCTTGCTCCACCCGCCCAAACCAGCTCCGGTCGTGCCTCGTGCTCCTGCCTCTCGTGGTCGGCTGCGATGCGGCGGAGGCCTCACCGCCCCCTACTACTCCCACCGCTGGCCAGGCCATCCCTCTACTCACCCACACCCCTATTATTCTGCGGCAACGGTAGCCTCACACCACAGCGAACCAGTGAACCCTCGTACTCCTCTACATGCGGGCATCCACTGCCGCGTCTTCCCCGGCTTCGCGTCGTCCCCTTCCTAGGCCTCGCTATCGTCCACCGCCCTGGTGCTCTCGGCGCGGCGTGGTCAACATGGTCAAGCAACGACTTCCATCGGACGTGGACTGTACGTGGAGAGGCTGACAGCTGGGTCCACGGTCGCAGCAAGGAAGTGCCTCCTTATTACATGCAAAATAATTATTCCTCCACCTGACAGCGGGGACCCACCGGACGGGCCACCATATTTCGCAAAAAACACGTTCGCCCCTGACTGCTGGGACCCACTAGCTACATCTTCGCATGCAAGGAAGTGCGTCCGGGCAAAAAAACGATTCGCCCCCCTGACTGCTGGGACCCACCAGCTACATCTTTGCAGGCAAGGAAGTGCCTGACATTCGGGACCCACCTGGTCGAAGCGTACGTAGCGTTGTCATTCTGGTCGCGAACGTGTATACATATATATTGGTGGATGTAGGGGCGCACACGTGTCGTAGTAGAGGCGCGTACGTGTCGTAGTAGAGGCGCGCACGTAGCATGTAACCGTACGTACAGCGGCCAGGGTGCAAGAAAGAAAATACGGCCATGTATGTGTACATACGGGCGGGGTCTCGAATGCCTACTCGCGCATACGTACGGCCAGGGCTCGTGTACATGGCTGGGTCGGAAAGGAGAAACAGCGTCGTTGTCGTGTTCATGGGGAGTCAACAGAATGCGTCGTGTTCATGGGGAGGCAACGGAATGCGTCGTGTTCATCGGGAGGCAACAGAACGCGTGGGAACCAACCGGCTGGGTCAGAATGGAATGCGTGGTCGTGTTCATCGGGAGGGCTTGGATGGAACAGGTGATGGAAACGAGGCCTGGCGTACCGCACAACGGAGGAAATGGACCTCCTATGTTTGGAACGGGGTCCTGTTGATTGGGATGGGTCTGGCGTACCGCAAAACGAAGGAAACGGACCTCCTATGATCGAAACGGGGTTCCTGTTGATCGGCAGGGGTGTGGCATACCGCAAAACGGATGAAACAGACCTCCTATGGTCAAAACGGGGGTCCTGTTGATCGGGAGGGGTGTGGTGTACCGCAAAATGGATGAAACGGACCTCCTACGGTCGAAATGGGGGTCCTGTTCATCGGGAGGGGTGTGGCGTACCGCAAAACGGGACTCCATGGGATACTATTCATCTCCATCGTCGACCTCCTCCAGCCTCCCCGGGCTACCGTCGACCTCCTCCAGGCTCCACGGGCTCCTGTTCATCCAGCCTCCACCGCGCGCTACTCCACCGGCTACTGTTCAACCACCCCTCCACTGGCACCGCTCCACCGTCTACTGTTCATCCAGTCCTCCACACCACAGGGTCCAGTTCAACCACCCTTCCACGGGTACCTCTCCATCGTCTACTGTTCATCCAGCCCTCCACCACACCACGGGGTCCTGTTCATCTAGAGGCAACGCCATCGCTCACTGTT
>NC_041392.1:44822232-44838951 GCF_002162155.2 Triticum dicoccoides
CCCCCGCAACGCTCACTGTTCATCCAATTGATCGGCTTGAATTAGCAGCAGTAGCGAAGGAATCGCTCGATCGGGCTCAGTTAATAGCCATCGATCGATTGCTCGGGTTCAGTAACGCGTAGCCTGCAGTGCAATCGCTCGGGTTCAGTTAGATCCCAACGCCTCGCTCAGGTTCAGTTAGAGCCAACTCCTCGCACACACGCGCGTACGTGTACGAGAGAAACGCGCATCGCTCGGCCCCCGACCACCCACCGTAACCGGGAACTCCCCGAAATTTTCCTCCCCCTCGCTTCTACAACGGTTTTTTCCGTCATGGACGGCCCAAAGAATGTCATGCAGCTGCGTCTCCGGCCTGACCAGGATGAAAAGCCCATTTTCTGTCATGATTTTTTGTCATAGAAGTAGGAGCCCACCACATCTATGATGGTACCGGGTTTTGTCACAATTATCGTCATAGAAGTGTCATATGTATGACAGAACAAAAATTCGTTCGGCCCAAAATGTCACGGATGTGTCTTTTTTTGTAGTGCTAGACTTATTAGATGGGTTCTCTTGCTACAAGAATTTGGTTTACATATTGTTGATAGAAAGGGAGGTGAGAACCCCGCTGCAGACAACTTGTCTAGGTTAGAAAATGTTCTTGATGACCCACTACCTATTTATGATAGCTTTCCTGATGAGCAATTAAATGTCATAAATGCTTCTCATACTGCTCCATGGTATGCTGATTATGCTAATTATATTGTTGCCAAATTCATACCACCTAGTTTCACATACCAGCAAAAGAAAAAGTTCTTCTATGATTTGAGGCATTACTTTTGGGATGACCCACATCATTATAAAGGAGTAGATGGTGTTATTAGACGTTGTGTACCTGAGCATGAACATGAACAGATCCTACACAAGTGTCACTCCGAAGCTTATGGAGGACACCATGCTGGAGATAGAACTGCACATAAGTGTTGGAAATATGCCCTAGAGGCAATAATAAAAGCATTATTATTATATTTCTTTGTTCATGATAATTGTCTTTATTCGTGCTATAATTGTGTTATCTGGAAATCGTAATACATGTGTGAATAACAGACACCAACATGTCCCTAGTAAGCCTCTAGTTGACTAGCTCGTTGATCAATAGATAGTCATGGTTTCCTGGCTATGGACATTAGATGTCATTGATAACGGGATCACATCATTAGGATAATGATGTGATGGACAAGACCCAATCCTAAACATAGCACAAGATCGTATAGTTCGTTTGCTAGAGTTTTTGCAATGTCAAAGTATCTCTTCCTTCGACCATGAGATCGTATAACTCCTGAATACCGTAGGAGTGCTTTGGGTGTATCAAACGTCACAACGTAACTGGGTGACTATAAAGGTGCACTAAAGGTATCTCCGAAAGTATCTATTGTTTTATATGGATCGAGACTGGGATTTGTCACTCCGTATGACGGAGAGATATCACTGGGCCCACTCAAGTAATGCATCATCATAATGAGCTCAAAGTGACCAAGTGTTTGGTCACGGGATCATGCATTACGGTACGAGTAAAGTGACTTGCCGGTAACAAGATTGAACGAGGTATTGGGATACCGACGATCGAATCTCGGGCAAGTAACATATCGATTGACAAAGGGAATTGCATACGGGGTTGATTAAATCCTCGACATCGTGGTTCATCCGATGAGATCATCGTGGAGCATGTGGGAGCCAACATGGGTATCCAGATCCCGCTGTTGGTTATTGACCGGAGAGCGATCTCGGTCATGTCTACATGTCTCCCGAACCCGTAGGGTCTACACACTTAAGGTTCAGTTACGCTAGGGTTGTAGGGATATGTATATGCAGTAACCCGAATGTTGTTCGGAGTCCCGGATGAGATCCCGGACGTCACGAGGAGTTCCGGAATGGTCCGGAGGTAAAGATTTATATATGGAAAGTCCTGTTTCGGGCATCGGGACAGGTTTCGGGGTTATCGGTATTGTACCGGGATCACCGGAGGGGTCCCGGGGGCCCACCGGGTGGGGCCACCCATCCCCGGGGGCCACATGGGCTGTAGGGGGTGCGCCTTGGCCTGTTTGGGCCAAGGGCACCAGCCCCACATAGGCCCATGCGCCTAGGGTTCAAGGGGGCAAGAGTCCTAGGAGGGTAAGGCACCTCCTAGGTGCCTTGGGGGGGAGGGAAACCCCCCTTGGCCGCCGCACCCCCTAGGAGATTGGATCTCCTAGGGCCGGCCACCCCCCCTTGGCACCCCTATATATAGTGGGGGAGAGGAGGGACTTCATACCTTGAGTCCTTGGCCTTTGGTTGCCTCCTTCTTCCTCCCCAACACCTCCTCCATCTCCTTATTGCTTAGCGAAGCTCTGCCGGAGTACTGCAGCTCCATCAACACCACGCCGTCGTGCTGCTGCTGGTGCCATCTCCCTCAACCTCTCCTCCCTCCCTTGCTGGATCAAGAAGGAGGAGACGTGGCTGTTCCGTACGTGTGTTGAACGCGGAGGTGCCGTCCGTTCGGTGCTAGGATCTCCGGTGATTCGAATCACGTCGTGTTCGACTACATCATCCCCGTTCTTTGGACGCTTCCGCTCGCGATCTACAAGGTACGTAGATGCATCCAATGACTCGTTGCTAGATGAACTCCTAGATGATCTTGGTGAAACGAGTAGAAATTTTTTTGTTTTCTGCAACGTTACCCAACAGTGGTATCAGAGCTAGGTCTATGCGTAGTTCTTCTTGCACGAGTAGAACACAATTGGTTGTGGGCGTAGATTTGTCAACTTTCTTGCCGCTACTAGTCTTATCTTGCTTCAGCGGTATTGTGGGATGAAGCGGCCCGGACCAACCTTACACGTACGCTTACGTGAGACCGGTTCCACCGACTAACATGCACAAGTTGCATAAGGTGGCTGGCGGGTGTCTGTCTCCTACTTTAGTTGAAGCGGATTCGATGAAAAGGGTCCTTATGAAGGGTAAATAGAAGTTGACAAATCACGTTGTGGTTTCACGTAGGTAAGAAAACGTTCTTGCTAGAACCCTACTTCAGCCACGTAAAACCTGCAAACAACAATTAGAGGACGTCTAACTTGTTTTTGCAGCAAGTGCTTTGTGATATGATATGGCCAAAGTTGTGATGAATGATGAATGATCTATATGTCATGTATGAGATGTTCATGCTATTGTAATAGGAATCACGACTTGCATGTCGATGAGTATGACAACCGGCAGGAGCCATAGGAGTTGTCTTTATTTTTTGTATGACCTGCGTGTCATTAAAGAACGCCATGTAAACTACTTTACTTTATTACTAAACGCGTTAGTCATAGAAGTAGAAGTAGTCGTTGGCGTGACAACTTCATGAAGACACGATGATGGAGATCATGATGACGGAGATCATGGTGTCGTGCCGGTGACAAGATGATCATGGAGCCCCGAAGATGAAGATCAAAGGAGCTATATGATATTGGCCATATCATGTCACTACTTTATATAATTGCATGCGATGTTTATTATGTTTTATGCATCTTGTTTACTTAGAACGACGGTAGTAAATAAGATGATCCCTTACAAAAATTTCAAGAAGTGTTCTCCCCTAACTGTGCACCGTTGCTACAGTTCGTCGTTTCGAAGCACCACGTGATGATCGGGTGTGATAGATTCTTACGTTCACATACAACGGGTGTAAGACAGTTTTACACAGCGAAAACACTTAGGGTTAACTTGATGAGCCTAGCATGTACAGACATGGCCTCGGAACACGGAGACCAAAAGGTCGAACACGAGTCGTATGGAAGATACGATCTACATGAGAATGTTCACCGACGATGACTAGTCCGTCTCACGTGATGATCGGACACGGCCTAGTCGACTCGGATCGTGTAACACTTAGATGACCAAAGGGATGTCAAATCTGAGTGGGAGTTCATTATAATTTGATTAGATGAACTTAATTATCATGAACTTAGTCTAAATTTTTACAATATGTCTTGTAGATCAAATGGCCAACGTAGTCCTCAACTTCAACGCGTTCCTAGAGAAAACCAAGCTGAAAGACGATGGCAGCAACTATACGGACTGGGTCCGGAACCTGAGGATCATCCTCATAGCTGCCAAGAAAGATTATGTCCTACTAGCACCGCTAGGTGATGCACCTGTTCTCCCTGCGGAACAAGAGGTTATGAACGCTTGGCAGGCACGTTCCGATGACTACTCCCTCGTTCAGTGCGGCATGCTTTACAGCCTAGAGCCGGGGCTCCAAAAGCGTTTTGAGAGACATGGAGCATATGAGATGTTCGAAGAGCTGAAAATGGTTTTCCAAGCTCATGCCCGGGTCGAGAGATATGAAGTCTCTGACAAATTCTTCAGCTGTAAGATGGAGGAAAATAGTTCTGTCAGTGAGCACATACTCACTATGTCTGGGTTACATAACCGCTTGACTCAGCTGGGAGTTAATCTCCCGGATGATGCGGTCATTGACAGAATCCTCCAGTCGCTTCCACCGAGCTACAAGAGCTTTGTGATGAACTTCAATATGCAGGGGATGGAAAAGACCATTCCTGAAGTATTTGCTATGCTGAAATCAGCAGAGGTAGAAGTCAGAAAGGAACATCAAGTGTTGATGATCAATAAAACCACTAAGTTCAAGAAGGGCAAGGGTAAAAAGAACTTCAAGAAGGACGGCAAGGTAGTTGCCGCACCCAGCAAGCAAGCTGCCGGGAAGAAGCCAAAGAATGGACCCAAGCCCGAGACTGAGTGTTTTTATTGCAAGGAAAGTGGTCACTGGAAGCGGAACTGCCCCAAATACTTAGCGGACAAGAAGGCCGGCAAAACCAAAGGTATATTTGATATACATGTAATTGATGTGTACCTTACCAGTAATCGTAGTAACTCCTGGGTATTTGATACCGGTGCCGTTGCTCATATTTGTAACACACAACAGGAGCTGCGGAATAAACGGAGACTGGCGAAGGACGAGGTGACGATGCGCGTCGGGAATGGTTCCAAGGTCGATGTGATCGCCGTCGGCACTCTACCTCTACATTTACCTACGGGATTAGTTTTGAACCTCAATAATTGTTATTTTGTGCCAAGTTTGAGCATGAACATTGTATCAGGATCTCGTTTAATTCGAGATGCCTACTCATTTAAATCCGAGAATAATGGTTGTTCTATTTATATGAGAGATATGTTTTATGGTCATGCTCCGATGGTGAATGGTTTATTCTTTATGAATCTCGAGCGTAATGCTACACATATTCATAGTGTAAGTACCAAAAGATGTAAGATTGATAGTGATAGTCCCACATACTTGTGGCACTGCCGCCTCGGTCACATAGGTGTCAAACGCATGAAGAAGCTCCATGCTGATGGACTTTTAGAGTCTCTTGATTACGAATCATTTGACACGTGCGAACCATGCCTCATGGGTAAAATGACCAAGACTCCATTCTCAGGAACAATGGAGAGAGCAACCAACTTATTGGAAATCATACATACTGATGTGTGCGGTCCAATGAGTGTTGAGGCTCGCGGTGGCTATCGTTATGTTCTCACCCTCACTGATGACTTGAGTAGATATGGGTATGTCTACTTAATGAA
Source organism: Triticum dicoccoides (assembly GCF_002162155.2). Lineage (NCBI taxonomy): Eukaryota > Viridiplantae > Streptophyta > Magnoliopsida > Poales > Poaceae > Triticum > Triticum dicoccoides. The sequence goes on from NC_041392.1 coordinate 44,827,831, forward strand.
ACACAAGTCTGAGACCTTTGAAAAGTTCAAGGAATTTCAGAGTGAAGTTGAGAATCAACGTGACAGGAAAATCAAGTTTCTACGATCAGATCGTGGAGGAGAATACTTGAGTCACGAGTTTGGTACACACTTAAGAAAATGTGGAATAGTTTCACAACTCACGCCGCCTGGAACACCTCAGCGTAATGGTGTGTCCGATCGTCGTAATCGCACTCTATTAGATATGGTGCGATCTATGATGTCTCTTGCCGATTTACCACTATCTTTTTGGGGCTATGCTTTAGAGACTGCCGCATTCACTTTAAATAGGGCCCCGTCGAAATCCTTGAGACGACACCGTATGAATTATGGTTTGGGAAGAAACCTAAGCTGTCATTTCTAAAAGTTTGGGGATGCGATGCTTATGTCAGGAAACTTCAACCTGAAAAGCTCGAACCCAAATCGGAAAAATGCGTCTTCATAGGATACCCTAAAGAAACTGTTGGGTATATCTTCTACCTCAGATCCGAAGGCAAGATCTTTGTTGCCAAGAATGGGTCCTTTCTGGAGAAAGAGTTTCTCTCGAAAGAAGTAAGTGGGAGGAAAGTAGAGCTTGATGAAGTATTACCTCTTGAACCGGAAAATGGCGCAACTCAAGAAAATGTTCCTGAGGTGCCTGCACCGACTAGAGAGGAAGTTAATGATAATGATCAAGATACTTCTGATCAAGCTCCTACTGAAATTCGAAGGTCCACGAGGACACGTTCCGCACCAGAGTGGTACGGCAACCCTGTCTTGGAAATCATGTTGTTAGACAACGGTGAACCTTCGAACTATGAAGAAGCGATGGCGGGTCCGGATTCTGACAAATGGCTAGAAGCCATGAAATCCGAGATAGGATCCATGTATGAAAACGAAGTATGGACTTTGACTGACTTGCCCGTAGAACGGCGAGCCATAGAAAATAAATGGATCTTTAAGAAGAAGACAGACGCGGATGGTAATGTGACCATCTATAAAGCTCGGCTTGTCGCTAAGGGTTATCGACAAGTTCAAGGGATTGACTATGATGAGACTTTCTCACCGGTAGCGAAGCTGAAGTCCGTCCGAATCATGTTAGCAATTGCCGCATTTTATGATTATGAAATTTGGCAAATGGACGTCAAAACGGCATTCCTTAATGGTTTCCTTAAGGAAGAATTGTATATGATGCAGCCGGAAGGTTTTGTCGATCCTAAAAATGCTGACAAGGTGTGCAAGCTCCAACGCTCGATTTATGGGCTGGTGCAAGCATCTCGGAGTTGGAACATTCGTTTTGATGAGATGATCAAAGCATTTGGGTTTACACAGACTTATGGAGAAGCCTGTGTTTACAAGAAAGTGAGTGGGAGCTCTATAGCATTTCTCATACTATATGTAGATGACATACTTTTGATGGGAAATGATATAGAACTTTTGGACAGCATTAAGGCCTACTTGAATAAGAGTTTTTCAATGAAGGACCTTGGAGAAGCTGCTTATATATTAGGCATCAAGATCTATAGGGATAGATCAAGACGCCTCATAGGTCTTTCACAAAGCACATATCTTGATAAGATTTTGAAGAAGTTCAAAATGGATCAGTCCAAGAAAGGGTTCTTGCCTGTTTTGCAAGGTGTGAAATTGAGCTCAGCTCAATGTCCGACCACGGCAGCAGAGATAGAAGAGATGAGTGTCATCCCCTATGCCTCAGCCATAGGTTCTATTATGTATGCCATGCTGTATACTAGACCTGATGTAAACCTTGCCGTAAGTTTGGTAGGAAGGTACCAAAGTAATCCCGGCAAGGAACACTGGACAGTGGTCAAGAATATCCTGAAGTACCTGAAAAGGACTAAGGAAATGTTTCTCGTTTATGGAGGTGACGAAGAGCTCGTCGTAAAAGGTTACGTCGACGCTAGCTTCGACACAGATCTGGATGACTCTAAGTCACAAACCGGATACGTGTATATTTTGAATGGTGGGGCAGTAAGCTGGTGCAGTTTCAAGCAGAGCGTCGTGGCGGGATCTACATGTGAAGCGGAGTACATGGCAGCCTCGGAGGCAGCACATGAAGCAATATGGGTGAAGGAGTTCATCACCGACCTAGGAGTCATACCCAATGCGTCGGGGCCGATCAAGCTCTTCTGTGACAACACTGGAGCTATTGCACTTGCCAAGGAGCCCAGGTTTCACAAGAAGACAAGGCACATCAAGCGTCGCTTCAACTCCATCCGTGAAAATGTTCAAGATGGAGACATAGAGATTTGTAAAGTACATACGGACCTGAATGTAGCAGATCCGTTGACTAAACCTCTCCCAAGAGCAAAACATGATCAACACCAGAATTCCATGGGTGTTCGATTCATCACAATGTAACTAGATTATTGACTCTAGTGCAAGTGGGAGACTGTTGGAAATATGCCCTAGAGGCAATAATAAAAGCATTATTATTATATTTCTTTGTTCATGATAATTGTCTTTACTCGTGCTATAATTGTGTTATCTGGAAATCGTAATACATGTGTGAATAACAGACACCAACATGTCCCTAGTAAGCCTCTAGTTGACTAGCTCGTTGATCAATAGATAGTCATGGTTTCCTGGCTATGGACATTAGATGTCATTGATAACGGGATCACATCATTAGGATAATGATGTGATGGACAAGACCAATCCTAAACATAGCACAAGATCGTATAGTTCGTTTGCTAGAGTTTTTGCAATGTCAAAGTATCTCTTCCTTCGACCATGAGATCGTATAACTCCTGGATACCGTAGGAGTGCTTTGGGTGTATCAAACGTCACAACGTAACTGGGTGACTATAAAGGTGCACTACAGGTATCTCCGAAAGTATCTATTGTTTTATATGGATCGAGACTGGGATTTGTCACTCCGTATGACGGAGAGATATCACTGGGCCCACTCAAGTAATGCATCATCATAATGAGCTCAAAGTGACCAAGTGTTTGGTCACGGGATCATGCATTACGGTACGAGTAAAGTGACTTGCCGGTAACAAGATTGAACGAGGTATTGGGATACCGATGATCGAATCTCGGGCAAGTAACATATCGATTGACAAAGGGAATTGCATACGGGGTTGATTAAATCCTCGACATCGTGGTTCATCCGATGAGATCATCGTGGAGCATGTGGGAGCCAACATGGGTATCCATATCCCGCTGTTGGTTATTGACCGGAGAGCGATCTCGGTCATGTCTACATGTCTCCCGAACCCGTAGGGTCTACACACTTAAGGTTCAGTTACGCTAGGGTTGTAGGGATATGTATATGCAGTAACCCGAATGTTGTTCGGAGTCCCGGATGAGATCCCGGACGTCACGAGGAGTTCCGAAATGGTCCGGAGGTAAAGATTTATATATGGAAAGTCCTGTTTCGGGCATCGGGACAGGTTTCGGGGTTATCGGTATTGTACCGGGATCACCGGAGGGGTCCCGGGGGCCCACCGGGTGGGGCCACCCATCCCCGGGGGCCACATGGGCTGTAGGGGGTGCGCCTTGGCCTGTTTGGGCCAAGGGCACCAGCCCCACATAGGCCCATGCGCCTAGGGTTCAAGGGGGCAAGAGTCCTAGGAGGGTAAGGCACCTCCTAGGTGCCTTGGGGGGGAGGGAAACCCCCCTTGGCCGCCGCACCCCCTAGGAGATTGGATCTCCTAGGGCCGGCCACCCCCCCTTGGCACCCCTATATATAGTGGGGGAGAGGAGGGACTTCATACCTTGAGTCCTTGGCCTTTGGTTGCCTCCTTCTTCCTCCCCAACACCTCCTCCATCTCCTTATTGCTTAGCGAAGCTCTGCCGGAGTACTGCAGCTCCATCAACACCACGCCGTCGTGCTGCTGCTGGTGCCATCTCCCTCAACCTCTCCTCCCTCCCTTGCTGGATCAAGAAGGAGGAGACGTGGCTGTTCCGTACGTGTGTTGAACGCGGAGGTGCCGTCCGTTCGGTGCTAGGATCTCCGGTGATTCGAATCACGTCGTGTTCGACTACATCATCCCCGTTCTTTGAACGCTTCCGCTCGCGATCTACAAGGTACGTAGATGCATCCAATGACTCGTTGCTAGATGAACTCCTAGATGATCTTGGTGAAACGAGTAGAATTTTTTTTGTTTTCTGCAACGTTACCCAACAATAAGGTATTGCAATCTGGTTTTTATTGGCCTACTCTCTTCAAGGATGTCCATAAGTTTGTCTTATATTGTGATGAATGCCAAAGAATTGGTAATATTAGTAGACGTCAAGAAATGCCTATGAACTATTCACTCGTTATTGAACCATTTGATGTTTGGGGCTTTGACTATATGGGACCTTTTCCTGCCTCTAATGGATATAGACATATTTTAGTTGTTGTTGATTACGTTACTAAGTGGGTAGAAGCTATTCCAACTAGTAGTGCTGACCATAACACTTCTATTAAAATGCTTAAAGAAGTTATGTTTCCAAGATTTGGAGTCCCTAGATATTTAATGACTGATGGTGGTTCACATTTTATTCATGGTGCTTTCCGTAAAATGCTTGCTAAGTATGATGTTAATCATAGAATTGCATCCCCTTATCACCCTCAGTCTAGTGGTCAAGTAGAATTGAGTAATAGAGAGATCAAATTAATTTTGCAAAAGACTGTCAATAGGTCTAGAAAGAATTGGTCCAAGAAACTTGATGATGCATTATGGGCCTATAGAACTGCATATAAAAATCCTATGGGTATGTCTCCGTATAAAATGGTTTATGGAAAAGCATGTCACTTACCTCTCGAACTAGAACACAAAGCATATTGGGCTATTAAAGAGCTCAATTATGATTTAAACTTGCCGGTGAGAAGAGGTTATTTGATATTAGCTCACTCGATGAATGGAGAACGCAAGCCTACGAAAATGCCAAGTGGTTCAAAGAAAAGGTTAAAAGATGGCATGATAAAAGGATACAAAAGCGTGAGTATAATGTAGGTGATTATGTATTGCTATACAACTCCCGTTTAAGATTTTTTGAAGGAAAATTTATCTCTAAATGGGATTGTCCTTACGTTATCGAGGAGGTCTATCGTTCCGATGCCATAAAAATCAACAACTTCGAAGGCACAAATCCAAAGGTGGTGAACGGTGAAAGAATCAAATATTATATCTCAGGTAATCCCATAAATGTTGAAACCAATATTATTGAAACCAAAACCCTGGAGGAATACATAGGGGACACTTTTCGGAATGTTTCAGACTCCGAAAAGGAATAGGTATGTGGTACGGTAAGTAAACTGACTCCAAAACTGTTTTAAGGCAATATTTCTCTGTTTTGGAATATTTAGAAAAATAGAAAAATAAGAAGCAGTCCGGGAAGGACACGAGGCCTCCACGAGGGTGGAGGGCGTGCCCTACCCTACTGGGCGTGCCCCCCTACCTCGTGTATTTTGGTCGGTAAAAATTCATTATATAATCTCACGGGGGTTTTGACTCCCGTATCACGCAATTATCCTCTGTTTGTGTTTCGAGCTGTTGCTGCTGCAGATTAGAGCAAGATGTCTTCACAAGAGTCAGTCGGGGAGAGCCGGGTGTCTCATCCGGCACCGAGATCAATGACAAACAACAATGTTGACCCCTTTGGGCCAACAACGGAGGAAGAGATGGAGGCGGATTTGAAGAGCATAGATGCCATGGAAGAGGATCAAGAAGTCACTTCCCGCTTCCGAGCTGGATTCAAAATGGGAGAACTGCAGAGCTCGACTATTCCAAACTCGGTTATCTCTTCCAATGTTAGATTTCTTTCTTATGAGAATATGAAAAAGAGTGTCACTGGTTCTCCCGCAGCTATGCAGCACCCTTGGGTGTAGGGAGCTTTGGCTGTTACAGGAAAACTCCAAAAGGAAATAATGGACGTCAAGCAGCAAGTCAATAAGCTCGAGGAGGAGAATCGTATCCTGAGGGGCATCATCGCCAAGAATATCACATCACCATCCCCGAAAAGAGAGACATAATCACATGGGTAAGGGAACTCTCCTTCGCAACTGCCAAGCTTTGGGGAGTGCCCCGGTATCGTATCACCATCACTTTTATCTTAGTTCGATCCTTTTGGTAATATCTTGATCTAGTAGAATAAAGTTTTAGTATGATCTAGTTGTGAGTTCTGCTTTATGATCCCTATATGTAATCGAGTCCGTGAGTGATATGTGTCCGTCGTATCTACTTTTCCAAACACTTTTGCCCTTGTTTTGGACTCTAACTTGCATGATTTGAATGGAACTAACCCGGACTGACGATGTTTTCAACAGAATTACCATGGTGTTATTTATGTGCAGAAACAAAAGTTCTCGGAATGACCTGAAACTTCACGGAGCAACTTTTTGGAAAATATAAAAAATACATGCAAAAGATGAAGGCCAGCGGGGGCACCACCTGTCCACGAGGGTGGGGGCGCGTCTGCCCCCCTAGGGCTCGCCCCCTACCTCGTGGGCCCCTTGGAGCTCCTCCGACTCCAACTCCAACTCTATATATTATGTTTCGGGGAGAAAAAAATTCAGAGAGAAGGATTCATCGCGTTTTACGATACGGAGCCAGCGCCAAGCCCTAAAACCTCTCAGGAGGGCTAATCTGGAGTCCGTTCGGAGCTCCGGAGAGGGGAATCCATCGGCATCGTCATTATCAACCATCCTCCATCACCAATTTCATGATGCTCACCGCCGTGCGTGAGTAATCCCATCGTAGGCTTGCTAGATGGTGATCGGTTGGATGGGATCTATCATTTAATCGAGTTAGTTTTGTTAGGGTTTGATCCAAAGTATCCACTATGTTCTGAGATTGATGTTGCTATGACTTTGCTATGCTTTATGCTTGTCACTAGGGCCCGAGTGCCATGATTTCAGATCTGAACCTATTATGTTTTCATCAATATATGAGAGTTCTAGATCCTATCTTGCAAGTCTATAGTCACCTATTATGTGTTATGATCCGTTAACCCCGAAGTGACAATAATCAGGATACTTACCGGTGATGACCGTAGTTTGAGGAGTTCATGTATTCACTATGTGTTAATGCTTTGTTCAGGTACTCTATTAAAAGGAGGCCTTAATATCCCTTAGTTTCCGTAAGGACCCCGCTGCCACGGGAGGGTAGGACAAAAGATGGCATGAAGTTCTTTTCCATAAGCACGTATGACTATATTCGGAATACATGCCTACATTACATTGATGAACTGGAGCTAGTTCTGTGTCACCCTAGGTTATGACTGTTACATGATGAACCACATCCGGCATGATAAAACACTCAAAATCTAATTAACGTGAGAATTTTTTGGAAGTCACAAATTAGTATAGGTATAGATAGATAGATATAGATTTGTATGGATAACAGTGTCCATTGTTTTCTACCAACATATGTGATACTGTAGCAAATAATATATATATTATGAGTGTTTTATTTTCAGAGCTAGTATAAATAAAAGTAAATCATATGTATGATAGATTGAATTGCGAAAAAGGAAAATAGAACAACTTCATAGTTCATCTAGCTCCTTCTATTTGAGTGGATCATACCTGCTAAATCAACATATCATGGGATAACATCATGTACATTAGTATACATTAAAGATTGCTCGATAGGATCTTATGTGCTAAATCACCATCGTGGGGTAAGATCATGTACTTACATATACATGATGGATTCCTGATCTTGAAAAGTGAGATTCAAAGCATGAGGCAGAACACAGTTAATTTACAACATGGATTGTCGTAGTTGGAAAAGTGAGATTAAAAGGCTGGAGAGGAACACGATTGGGAGACAGCCAACGATCACTTATTTGTATGTATATTTTGTTCGTTTTTCATGGAAGAAGGCACCTGGTTTTTTTTTATCTTGGGTGTGGATGTATTTTTTCTTACATGTGGACGTGGGTGATAAGGACTCTTTTTTTTTAATCATAAGGACTCACGTTTTAATACATGTGGGCTCAATCCCATCTTGTACGTGTTCTTTAAAATCTTTTTTTCTTTTTTAAGAAAGAAGCCACACGTTTTTTGGTCTTGGGCGTGGGTATTTTTTTAGGGGAATGGACGTGGGCATTTTTCTGTGTGGGAATTGGACATGGGTCTTAAAGGACTCTTTTTTTACATCTGGGTTAGCTCCTTTTTTTTGTTTTTCTTCATGGAAGAAGACACGTGTTGTTTTAAATTTGGACGTGGATTCTCCTTTTAATACGTGTGGGGTTAGTCCCAACTAACTAAGTGTTGTTGTTTAATAAAGTCATAATTTTCAAAAGAGAAGGCACGTGATTTTGTGTCCTGGACGTGGGTATGTTTTTTGGAATCTGGACATGTCAATGACTCTTTTTATTATACGTGGTGATGCAGTCTTTTAAGTACTCCTTTTTCTGGTCCATATTTATTTCCTTCCTTTGCATGTTTTTTATGGATGGAAGCCTTTTTTGTTGGAGTTTTTATGGATGGAGGCATTCTTTTTTTTTTACATTTGTATAAAACTAATGTTGACGTGTCAGATGCCTTTTTTTGTGGGACAGAGACCATCTATGTTACGCAAGTTTTCCTTCTATCCTGAACGTAAATTCTAAAATCCAACGATGTAATTAAATTTGATGATGTGGATTAATGAGAGGACTTGAATGGTGCCTCCAATTAGTAAATATAAGATATAAGATAAGATTGCCACCCTGTTCACTAAAGATGAGAGAACTCGCTACTTTTATATCCTTAAAATATTACCATTCTCATTAAAGGGTGATGCTAAGATATGGTTTAATTCTCTTGATCCTGGTTGTGTGCGTAGTCCCCAGGATATGATTTATCACTTCTCTGCTAAATATTTCCCTGCTCATAAGAAATAAGCTGCTTTAAGGGATGTATATAATTTTGTGCAAATTGAAGAAGAGAGTCTCCCACAAGCTTGGGAGAGGCTTCTCCAATTACTTAATGCTTTGCCTGATCATCCTCTTAACAAAAATGAAATACTTGATATCTTTTATAATGGACTAACTGATGCTTTCAGAGATTACCTGGATAGTTGTGTTGGTTCTGTTTTCAGGGAAAGAACACCGGATGAAGCTGAAATTCTATTGAATAATATGTTGACAAATGAAAATAATTGGACACCTCTTGAGCCTATTCCTAAACCAACTCCGAAGAAGAGGGGTATTCTATTTCTCAGTCCTGAAGATATGTAAGAGGCAAAGAAATATATGAAAGAAAAAGGTATTAATGCTGATGTTAAGAATTTACCTCCTATTAAAGAAATACATGGTCTTAATTTACCGTCTGTTGAAGAAACATATGATCCTAATCCATTACCTATTGAAGAAACTAGTAGTCTTGATAGCCTGACACAGGTAGTAAAGGTAAATTCTCTCTATAAATATGATAAAGCTGAAATTCCATTTACTAAATTTGCTAGCCCATGCTTAGATGAGTTTGATAAATTTATGGCTAAGCAAGAAGATTTTAATGCTTATTTTGGTAGACAATTGAAATACAATTCAAATATGCTTGAACACTTGGGTGATTATATGGCTAATGTCAAAAGTGAACTTAAACTTTTTAGTAAACATGCTTCTATGGTTACCACTCAAGTAGAACAAGTACTTAAAGCTCAAAATGATTTGCTCAATGAATTGAATAGTAAGAATAATGATTATGCTGTTAGAGTTATGACTAGAGGTGGTAAAATGACTCAGGAACATTTGTATCCTGAAGGCCACCCTAAGAGAATTGAGCAATATTCTCAGAGAAATAATGTGGATGCACCTAGTCCTTCTAAAAGGAAGAAAAAGAAAAACGATAGGACTTTGCATGCTTCTAGTGATCCTATTGTTGAAACACCTGAGAACCCAAATGATATTTCTATTTCTAATGCTGAAACACAATCTGGTAATGAACCTGAAACTAGTGATAAGGTTAATGATAATGTTCATGATGATGCTCAACCTAGTAATGATAATGATATATAAATTGAACCTGCTGTTGATCTTGATAACCCACAATCAAAGAATCAACGTTATGATAAGAAAGACTTTGTTGCTAGGAAACACAGTAAAGAAAGAGAACCATGGGTTCAGAAACCCATGCCTTTTCCTCCCAAACCATCCAAGAAAAAGGATGATGAGGATTTTGAGCGCTTTGCTGAAATGATTAGACCTATCTTTTTGCGTATGCGATTAACTGATATGCTCAAAATGAATCCTTATGCTAAGTATATGAAAGTTATTGTTACAAATAAAAGAAAGATACCGGAAGCTGAAATTTCCATCATCCTTGCTAATTATACTTTTAAGGGTGGAATACCAAAGAAACATGGAGATCCCGGTGTACCAACTATACCATGCTCCATTAGAAGAAACAATATTAAAACTGCTTTATGTGATCTTGGAGCCGATGTTAGTGTTATGCCTCTCTCTTTATATCGTAGACTTGATTTGAATAAGTTGACACCTACTGAAATATCTTTGCAAATGGCTGATAAATCAACTGCTATACTTGTCGGTATTTGTGAGGATGTGCTTGTTGTAGTTGCAAACGTTACGATTTTAACGGACTTTGTTATTCTTGATATTCCCGAGGACGATAGTATGTCTATTATTCTTGGAGGATCCTTTTCGAATACTGCAGGGGCTGTTATTGATTGCACTAAAGGCAATGTCACTTTTCATGTTAATGGTAATGAGCACACAATACACTTTCCAAGGAAACAACCTCAAGATCATAGTATCAACTCTATTGGAAAAATTCCATCGATTATATTTGGAGGTTTTGAATTTCCCCTTCCTACTTTCAAGAAGAAATATGATATTGTTATTATTGGGGATGTGCATATCCCCGTTGAGGTAACATAGTATTATTCAAAATTTCTCCAGTTCCATGTTATTCTGAATGAGTTCGTTAACAAGACTTGATCAACCTTGCTAGTGGATTCCTTTTGATGATCATGAGATGGATGAAACTAGAAGGCACAACCTTCTATAACTTCCTTTTACTTTCTATTATTTATATTAAATAAAATTAAAATAGTATTTTTCTGTCTGTTATCTGTTTATCCATGCAATATAAAAATACCCCCAAAATAAAAGTTCTCCAAATGCCCTGAAATTTAAATATGATTTTTTTTCTAGAATATT
>NC_041392.1:44839418-44858709 GCF_002162155.2 Triticum dicoccoides
GGGGGTCACCCACCTACCCACGAGGGTGGAGGGCGCGCCCTACCCCCCTGGGCGCGCCCCCTGCCTCGTGGGCCCATGGTGGCCCTCCTCCACTTATCCTTTCACCCACACACTCCTTCTTCCTCCCACAAACACGAACAACCAGCTCAAACCCGAGTCAAGCTCGTTTTGCTGCCATTTTCGATCTCCTTGCTCAAAGCACCTCTCACAAAACTGCTTGGGGAGATTGTTCCTTGGTATGTGACTCCTCCATTGGTCCAATTAGTTTTTTTCTAGTGCTTTATTCATTGCAAATTTTCGCTGCTTAGGTGACCCTGTTCTTGAGCTTGCATGTAAAATTTATATGGTCAAAAGTAGTTTTGATGCATGATATTGGCTCTAGGCACTTGTATGAGTAGTTGCTATCAATATTATTGAGTTTAGTTCACTTTTATTTTGGAGTTACTAAAAAATTTCAAAATTTTTCAGAGGAAGAAATATGCTTAGGAAAATGTTCGAGGGTGGTTCTTCAAGGAAGCAAGGACCCAGGCTTGTAATGCGTGATACTGATGATGAGCCACCAAGAGACACTCTAGTGCATCCTTGTGTATGGCCTTCTGAGAACTTTATGGATCGAGCGGGAATTAAGGAAGAATTTAACGCATATTTGCGTAACGCTGATCTTGTGAGCTTCGAGGAAGAGAAGTGCAGCCAGTATCACAATCCTACTAGTTCGTTTGTGAGGAGGTTTGAATTTTCATCTTCACATAATTCTCCAACTGTTCTATTTGATCTTTATGAAAATTATTACACTATGGACTTAGAGGATTTTACCACTGCTTGCAAACTTCCACAATGGGGTAGTATAAGGGATCCTCACAAATCTGAATTTAGAGGTTTTTTTGCTAGCATAACTGTGGGAGAATCTAGAGATATAACACAAGCTACCATGGGGAGCATTCACTTTCCTACTATACATTATTTTGCTCTCTTCATAGGTAGATGCATTAATGGTAAAGATGAGGCATGTCACATGTGTGCCCCTGACCTTAGTATTCTTAGGAGTGCTACGTTAGGAGATAAATCTTATAATTTGGGAGCCATTGTTGCATGTTAATATATTTAATGGAGATTTCTTTGGAGGAATTTATGCAACCCGCATAGCTAATTTTCTTGGTACAGCCATACGCGAAGATGATATTGAATTACCCCATTCTTACCTAGACTTCAATGCCATGGTTCACCACCAGTTTGTCGAGAGGAATGAATCACCTCTCCAGTATCGACTAATCTTTGACAGACGTCGTGCTGTCCATATTACTCTCCCTGCTCCTGCCTTCTTTGATCATCAGGCAAAGGGAAGATATGTTGTTACCAGAGAAGAGGCAGATGAGTACGAGAGGAGAGCGGAGGCCGCTCGTCGCCACGCTGCAGCACAGGAGGCTATAGCCGCTGCATCTCAGTACGACCCCAACCACTATTATGGATATCCGCCAGGCCAGCCGTGGCCATATACCAACTTAGGCCAAAAGCCTAAGCTTGGGGGAGTACGTATTTCCCACCGACATTACATTTATGTTCACACACTCATTGCTAGATGTCGGTGCTTGTCGGTGTCAAAACCGGCGGATCTCGGGTAGGGGCTCCTGAACTGTGCGTCTAGGCGGATGGTAACAGGAGACAAGGGACACGATGTTTTACCCAGGTTCGGGCCCTCTCGATGGAGGTAAAACCCTACGTCCTGCTTGATTGATATTGATGATATGGGTAGTACAAGAGTAGATCTACGACGAGATCAAATAGGCTAAACCCTAGAAGCTAGCCTATGGTATGATTGTTGTTCGTCCTACGGACTAAAACCCTCCGGTTTATATAGACACCAGAGAGGGCTAGGATTAAACAGATTCGGTTTCAATGGTAGGAGATCTACATATCCGTATCGCCAAGCTTGCCTTCCACGCCAAGGAAAGTCCCTTCCGGACACGGGACGAAGTCTTCAATCTTGTATCTTCATAGTCCAGGAGTCCGGTCGAAGGTATAGTCCGGCTATCCGGACACCCCCTAATCCAGGACTCCCTCGGTAGCCCCTGAACCAGGCTTCAATAACGACGAGTCCGGCGCGCAGATTGTCTTCGGCATTGCAAGGCGGGTTCCTCCTCCAAGTACTTCATAGAAGATTTTGAACACAAAGGTAGTGTCCGGCTCTGTAAAGTTTCCACATATTGCCATAGAAAGAGTAATATTTACACAAATCTAATTTGCTGACGTATTCCGTAGCATGACATCACACCACGGCCAAGTCTTTATTCGAATCGTTTTACTGTCCCACCTCAGCGCGTTTAGCGAGGCGGTTTCCTTGGCACGTCTTGTCAAACCAGAGATCGTTTCCCCCTTATTCCGCGATTCTCATCAATATGGGCATGGGTAACCCAACCGTACCCGTTGGTATGTTTTCTCGATCAAAGGCGAGTCCCAAACGGTCACGGGGAGGGCCCTTGGTATTCATCCTCTTATATAGAGACCAAGGTCTTACTCCTTTCTTTCAATCTCAAACGAGTTCACCCTTCGCCTCAAGTTCCAACACCCAAGGCTCCAGATTTCAGGCGCTTCGGACCTTCGACAATGTCCGGTTCCGACCTTCGAGGCCGATGGATGGCATCCTCCGTCACGGAGGAGGACGTGCTGAAGTTGAGAGAGGCCAGGTTCTTGACCGGCGAAATCTGGCATAGGCTGCCTGCTCAAGGGCAGGTCATTCCCACTCCCAAGCCTGGTGAGAGTGTGGTGTTCATGTCTCACTTCCTTCGGGGGCTAGGCTTCCCGACGGATCCCTTCGTGAGGGGGCTCATGTTTTATTATGGGCTGGAATTTCACGACTTAGCTCCGGAGTCCATCCTCCATATTTCCTCATTCATCGTCGTGTGCGAAGCCTTCCTCCGTATTACTCCTCACTTCGTACTATGGCTCAAGACCTTCAAAGTAGAGCCGAAGATGATCGAGGGACGGCACGCAGAGTGCGAAGGCGCTGTTATAAGAAGGAATGCTGATGCCCCATGGCCCGAGGACTCTTTTCAAGAGGAGTCCAGCTTATGGCAACAAAAGTGGTTTTATATTACCGCCCCCAGGAGCACCAAGTGGGTGGCGCCACCTACCTTTCGCTCAGGTCCCCCACCACAGCTAGCGTCATGGGTCAATAAAGGACTTGACTGGGGGCCGTCCAAGGACGTGCCCTTGTTGCAGGGACGCATTTGAGATCTCCTAGAAAGAGATATCAGTCTGGTCGTGGTGACACAGGTTATGCTGATTCGCCGAGCTCTGCCCTGGAAACGTCGCCCCCTCCGCCTGTGGGAGTTCAATCCGGAGGGACCACGCGATCTCCAACATTTTATGGGCGCGACGCCCGTGGAGATGTACAAATTGTTCTTTGGAACACAAGCAATGTGTCCGGACTTGACCGAGGACGCAGGTATGAGCTGCAACCGCCCGGATACTCAAGTAAGTAGCCCTGTGCGCGGACTCGCAATCCGCATAATTATCATAAAATTCCCCTTAAAAGAGTTGTCCTTTAAACAGGAGTGGACAGCGAAAGCAAAGCTAATCAGGTGTTCGGCCCCCTCCCCAAGACCACGCCGGGTCCCGTGCTAGTCAGGATGTTGGAGGTTGTGCCTTTGGAGGAAAGCGAGGGAGGGGACAAGGAAGAAACGGCCTCCTCGAAGGAGGCTGTTTGGAAGGGAGGAATCGAAAATTCCTCTCCTTAGGGGAAGAAGAGGACCGCCTCTAAAGACCCGGAGACCATGGCCTCAAAGCGGGGGAAGAAATCTTCCCCATAGGGTCCTGTGCTGGGGGATACTTTGGCTGAATTATGCCCTCAAGGGGATCAGCCCTCCACCAAGCCGTAAGTAGAGAGGAGTTTTCTTTTTAAGAAATGAGAGAAATCCTTGCTTTATATCTGAGAAATGTAATCGAAAATTTACCTTGTAGCTCAGACCTTAGCCCCTCTCAGCAGAGCTCGTCTCGGAGGATCTTCTCCCGAAGATGATGGAGAGCGGAATGCCTCCCCCTGCCGTACCGCTTTGCGAGGCGGGCGACCCTAAGGTATCGTCGCGGAGGGTTTCTCCGAATCCGGAGGGCCGGAAGGTAGTCATATGGCCCCCCAAAGCCCTCTGTGTCGGGCCTTCGAAAAGGGCCATCGGACGAGTCCGGCACCATCTGGTGCATGGTCGGAGGAGCTGAAGGATCTGCTAGGGAGAGCATCTATCTCAGAGGAGCACCGTGCATTGATGGGTACGGTGATTGAGAGGATTTCATCCTCGGAGAGCGGCTTGCATGAGGCCGTCAGGAGTTTACTGACATGTTTTGAGGTACGCGAAATAATGTACCCTTTTTGGACAGTTGCGCATAAATAAGATGCGCCCTGTGTAGGTAGTAGCCCCTGAGACTCTATGCGTTGTCAAAACCGACGGCACGCAGAGGATCATAATCCCAGGTCTAATATGCCGCCTTCATATGTAGGTGGCAAAGTATCCGGTGGCCAGCCGGACTGATGAATTTGCCTAGCTAAAGCGGCAACTTGACGTGGCAGATGCCGACATCGCGCTTGTCAACAAGCGGCTTGACGAGGCACAAGGTATGTAATTCCTCCGGCAGCACCCGGTAAGAGGAGCTTTATGCCAGTATCTTACAATGTGTGCGCTTGATGCTTTATCACCTTCACATAGCCATAGGAGTTTGATAGTGAGGCTACTTATATAGCCCCTGGTGGCGCCTGCGCTCGCCCGAACTCGGGGCGCGTATGTGCCTGGCCGGGAAGTGGCCCTTTGTTAATGCGGAGGAATCCTAAAGATTCCGGTAAGTCATCGAGTGGTTGACCAGTCTCACGCTATATCATGACAGTCAGCTTTCGGCTTTCTCTACTGAGGTGCTCGCCTGGCCGAACCGGGGCACAATCGCAGAAGTTCTCCTGGTGCCGCCTTAGCCGATAGAGCGGAACATAAGGTAACAAAACACAGGAGCTGGGAAAACCCAACATTTGACCAAACACATGATTCGGAGCTGATGCATATAAGGCCAAACTTGCGACGCCGAACACTCCCTAAGGTATTCGGTCTTTATGAGGGCGGGCGGGATAATGCGCTTAGTAATAAGCCCCTAGTGTCCAGGTACACGCAAAAACTCTGACGTGGCCACATGCCAAAACGCCAGCCTCCTCCTTGGTTATACCAAGAAACCAGGGGATGTGTATCAACAAGAGACAGTAAAAAAGGTTTATGCAGGGTCTTAATCTGAAAAGAATCCTCGGAACGGGTCCCTGCTGCACGTCTGCACCTGTGTCTCCGTTGTGCCATATCCTGGACGGGCGTAGCACAGTGTTCATATGTAAAAGAGAGGAACTTAGTTGAAGAAAGATCGTGCCGAACATGAGTTGTATGAAATAAACAAAGTATAAATCGAAATGGGTAAAATTGAGCTTTATTGTCTCTTGTTTTATATGCGCGGAGCCCCTAGTACAGGGGTATATGGCTATTAAGCCTTTATCAATTGTATGTTTATGCCGGACTCGTCTAGCCTTGTTCGTGGTCTTGACGACCTATTTAGGTGCTTTGGCTGGTGAAGCCGCTTTATTGTGGGGCTGTCAAGGCAGCCACACTTTGCTCCGCGCGGGAGGAACACTCAATGTTTTCCTTTTAATGAGATGATGCCTCGTGGACCGGGCATCTTAAGTGTAAGAGCTGCACAATGCGGTATTGCGTTAAAGCGGGCGAAAGCTTCGCGTCCCAGCAGTGCTTGATAGCTACTTGAGAATGGGGCGATGTGGAAAGTTAGCTGTTCGCGATGGAAGTTATCGGGGGAGCCAAACATAAATTCTAGCCGGAGAGAACCTATGCAACGGGCATCCGGGCTTGGCGTTACCCCTTGAAAGGAGGTTTTGCTATGGCAAATTTTTGTTGGGTCTATCCCCATGTTGCAGATTGTGTCCTGGTATAACAGGTTTAGACCACTACCGCCGTCCATCAGGACATTTGTAAAGTGGAGTCCGCCGATTATTGGATCTAATACCAAGGCAGTCCAGCCTGCGTTCCGGATACTTCTAGAGTAATCCTGATGGTCGAAGGTGATCGGTTCTAACAACCATTGGCGAGACTCCTTTGGGATAGGCCGTATGGCGCATATCTCTGTTGGCACCATTCTGTTCGTCACGTGAAGTAAGTTTACTGTTTTGACTTCTTGTGGGAAATCCTTTTGTTTCCTGGTGCTCTGCTTGTGGGGTTCGTCATCGTCCTCACTTGGTGTGTCTAGCCCCTTGTGTTCGGCGTTGAGTTTGCCGGATTGCTTGAAAACCCAACAATCTCTGTGGGTATGGTTCGCAGGCTTCCCGGTAGTACTGTGTATTTGACATATCTTGTCCAAGATTTTGTTTAAGTTGGATAGCTCGTCCCTGTTATCCTTGAGGGGTGGCTTTCTCTGATTCTGCCGCGAGCTTTTGAATCCGGTGTTGACCACCATGCTCTTTGGGCTGTTTCCCTTATTCCGGTGCTGGTCCTTGCTGCGTCGGGGTTTTCCGTTTCCATCCCTAACTTCGGATGTACTTGGGTCGCTGGTGCTACATCTTGCCAACCAGCTTTCCTCTCTTGCGCAAAAGCGGGTCATGAGGCTTGTTAATCTGGCCATTGTTCTTGTCTTTTCTTGGCCGAGGTGTCTGGCGAGCCATTCGTCTCGAACGTTATGCTTAAAAGCTGCTAGGGCTTCGGCATCCGGACAGTCGACTATCTGATTCTTTTTAGTAAGAAATCTGTTCCAGAATTTCTGGGCTGACTCTCCGGGCTGTTGAGTTATGTGACTGAGATCGTCTGCATCCGGAGGGCGGACATAGGTCCCTTGAAAATTTGCCCGGAAAGCATCCTCAAGCTCTTCCCAACTTCTAATGGTGTTTTCGGGAAGGCTTTTGAGCCAATGCCGGGCTGGCCCTTTAAGCTTGAGGGGTAAGTATTTTATGGCGTGGAGGTCATCTCCTCTGGCCATGTGTATGTGGAGGATATAATCCTCGATCCAGACCCCAGGGTCTGTTGTTCCGTCGTACGCCTCTATGTTTACGGGCTTGAATCCTGCTGGAAATTCATGGTCCAGCACCTTATCGGTGAAACATAGGGGGTGTGCGGCACCCATGTATTTGGGTGTGCCGTGATGTTCGGATATTTGTTTTGTTGCATTGCTTACTAGAGCTTGTTTTCTTCGCCCGTAGATAGATCTAGCTGGGCCATCTTTTTGATGTGGATCCTTTGGTGGATCGCGTGCCCGCTTGTGTGCGGCGCCGCTTGCCGCTCCATGCTGGCCATGCGGTCATCTATCCGACCGGGTGGCTTTCCTATTTTTTGACTGCGGGGGCTCTAAGGCCTCCTTGTCAAATTCAGGCAGTAGCTTTCGCTTTGGATTGCTATTTGTGCGGCAACTGCCGCCATCTTTGTCTGTGGTGTTGCATACTTTGCTCCATCTAATTCTGATTGTATCTTCCGCAGTTTTGAGCTTCCGCTTCTGCTTTTTCAGGCTACGCACCGTGGCGACGAGCCTTTTGTGGAGGTGCTTCTGCTCCATGACCCTATCCGGCGTAAGGTCGTCCGGACTGTTGTTTTCGCCGGGGACGGGATGTTCGGTTTGTTTATCTAAGTTGCCCTGTTCGGACTGTTGCTCGAAGGCATGTTCGTCGTTCGTCGGCTCGTCTCGCTTTATGGCTAGGTCTATATGGCTGCTGTCTCTGTCGAGGCGGGGCTTGGAGCGGCGCTTACGTCGCCGCTTTGATTGCTTTTCAAGTGAACGATCCCTCGTTGCATCCCTGTGTTCCTCGTCGTCGCTTCCTTTGGGTGTGTCCACCATGTATACATCATGACATGAGGTGGATTTCTAGTGCCCTCTAGGCGCTGGTTCTTGATCATCTCCTGCATCGGCCTCCATACCGTCGATGTCTTCGGAGTCGAAGTCGAGCATGTCGATTAAATCATCGACAGTGGCTACGAAGTGGGTGGTGGGTGGGCTTTGAATTTCTTCATCATCCGCATCCCAACCTTGCTGACCATAGTCCGGCCAGGACTCTCCTGATAAAGAGAGAGACTTTAGTGAATTCAGAATATCACCGAAGGGCGAGTGCTGAAATATGTCCGCGGCGGTGAATTCTATTTACATACTTTCTCATTGTATCATCCATGCTAGTTTACTTTCCTTTTTACCATATTTACTGCCGGTTTTGATACGGGTGCAACACAAGTGTACGGGTGCAACAAGGGACCAAAGCTGCAGCGTGATGACCGCCGAGTCCGGCATGAATTTCAGCCAAGACGTTCCGCCCTTCCTTTTCGGAGATGCACCTTTGAAGGACTCTGGTAGTGCTTTTCTTATAAAGCTCTCCCTCATGGACCTTATAGGCTTTAGGTCGCCGCACTATGCAGCGTGCCTCATTTTGGTCCTCGGGGAGTTCCTGCCTAGTAAGGTAGGCGAGGAATGGTTCTGTCCACGGGGCAATGACGGCCATTATTACGTGGGATGAAGGTGTTATTTCATTGGCAGAGCCTCCAATTATGTCAGAGTGTTCGGTCTCGGGCAATGCGGTTGGGTCCGGGATGTTATTACCGGGTTCCCCTTCCCATACTACGGATGGCTTGAACAGCCTTTCCAAGAAGATGTTGGGGGGACTACATCGCGTTTTGCGCCGATGCGTGCCAGGACATCTGCCGCCTGATTATTTTCCCGGGCTATATGGTGAAATTCGAGCCCTTCGAACCGAGCAGACATTTTTATGACAGCGTTGCGATAAGATGCCATTTTTGGATCCTTGGCATCAAAGTCTCCATTTATTTGGGATATTGCGAGGTTCGAGTCCCCGCGCACCTCTAGGCGTTGAATGCCCATGGATACTGCCATCTGGAGACCATGTAAAAGGGCCTCATATTCGGCTGCATTGTTGGTGCTTTCATTGAGAGTTCCTCTACGTCATCGCCATCAGGAAGGATGCCTCATCCCGTCTTTAAAGACAGCACCGTTGCTAAGGGAGCTTTGGCTATCGGCCAAACTGTCAGGCTAGGTGTATTCCTTATGACCACCTGTTCGGCTGCTGCGCCGACGATGACCTCTCGGGTCATCGAAAGCAATCTCCACGTCAGTTCGGAATTCACTGAGCAGCTAGATCCAATGGAGCACTCTTCCCTAAACGAGCTCTTGGATTGCATCATCGCCCTGGGAGTCGCTACAGGTTACGACCAGATTGGGCCTAAACCCGATCTGAGAGAGATTAACTCTCCCCAGGTCACCCATCACGTTGCTGTGGTAGAGGGACAGTACGGCGACCCTTCATCTATCTTAAGGACTAGCAACGTCCGGATTCCCGATCCCTCCAAGCCGGATACCGGCGGAGGGGAGGACATCACTCAAGACCTGAACTTAAAGTCAGGCGACGGGCTAGATTCATTGGACAGCATCCAAGAATCCAAACTTACGAGTTCGGAAACTCCTTGGCCTCTGGGTCTCAGATTGGGCGAGGTTTCGGATTTGATTCCACCCACCCACCTATACATAAGCAATCTATCCCAAATTAGGCAAGAGCCCGAAGAAACAATACATCATTACTGGGCCAGATTCCTCCTGATTATGAGCAGGATAAAGGACTGCCGTGAGGAAGACGCAATTTCATTCTTCTGCAATAATTGCACGGACAAGGGAATCCTCAATGCCATAAGTCACCGTGATATTACACGCTTCGCTGACTTGGCGTCCATAGTACGAAAGTACTGTGCGATGGAAAGCGCCTGGAAAACCAAAATAAAGTTTTGGGACAATCTGGCCCTGAATACAAACCCAGTCCGAAATAAAAGCAAAAACCCTCTACAGGGCATGGAACCGTACTGGAAGGATGGATTAATGGAAACTGTAAAATTCATAGTGCAGAGGGCGCCACACCAACTCACAGCCTTAGAGCATGTTGGATTCTCCGGCAGGTGGCAAAAATTGGCGAAGATCTTCTAATTCCAGAAGCCACAGAAAGCCACCCCAGAGACACCAGTCCGGTATTAACAGTCTTCTAGACTTTTGCATCACATAATATGCGAAAAAGAACACCCCGCAGCTTGCCAAAGTCTACCAAGTAGGAACAATAAACCCATGGAGTGACACGGCCATTACTTTTAACGCCAGTGATGAACCTAGATTCCGAACAGCCCGAGCACCAGCCGCATTGGTCCTCAGTCCAATAGTGGACGGCTTTCGTCTTACCAAGGTACTCATGGAAGCCGGCAGCGGATTGAACCTCATTTATGAGGAAACCCTTCAAAAAATGGAAAAAGACTGGAACCGCATTGAGCGAAGCAGCACAACCTTTAGAGGAATAATCCCCAGTCGGGAAGCGCGCTGTACAGGAAAAATCATACTAGATGTGGTGTTCGGCACACCGGATAATTACAGGTCCGAAGAGGTCACGTTCCAAGTGGCCCCGTTCAGTAGCGGATACCACACTCTGCTAGGGCGGGAAGCGTTTACAATCTTCCAAGCAATACCCCATTACGGGTACATGAAGCTCAGGATGCACGGGCCTAACGGAATCATAACTCTCACTAGTGATCCAGACATGGCACTCCGCGTCGAAAACAAGACAGCCGCACTGGCCCTCGAGGCGTTATCCGAAGCCCTAGCGGCTGAGGAGCTGACTGCGCTGCGCTCCATGGTGAATAGGGATGATGTGATACTCGAGAAAAGATCCAAGTCCACCTCCTTTAAACCAGCGGACGAAATAGTAAAATTCCAGGTCCATCCAACGGACCCCAATAAAACAGCTACCATTGGGGCACAATTAAACCCTGATGTAGACGCCGCACTGCGAGGGTTCCTACGAGGGAACTAGGAAATTTTTGCCTGGAACCCTTCAGACATGCCAGGAATCCCACGCAGGCTGGCCGAACAGAGCTTAAATATCCTAAAATGATTCAAGCCAGTCAAACAGGCTGTTCGGCTTTTTTCTGAACCTAAGAGATAGGCCATGGGAGAGGAACTAGCCAAGCTATTGGAGGCTGGATTCATCAAAGATATAAAACACCCGGACTGGCTAGCAAACCAGTTGATGGTACCAAAGAAGGACAAATCCTGGCGCTTGTGCGTTGATTTTAAAGACAATCATACCGTAGGCTAGCTTCTAGGGTTTAGCCTCTCTAATCTCGTGGTAGATATACTCTTGTACTATCCATATCATCAATATTAATCAAGCAGGACGTAGGGGTTTACCTCCATCAAGAGGGCCCGAACCTGGGTAAAACATTGTGTCCCCTGCCTCCTGTTACCATCCGGCCTAGACGCACAGTTCGGGACCCCCTACGCGAGATCCGCCGGTTTTGACACCGACATTGGTGCTTTCATTGAGAGTTCAGCTGTGCCGTCGCCATCAGGAAGGATGCCTCATCCCTTCTTTAAATACGGCACTGTTGCTAAGGGAGCTTTGGCTGTCGGCCAAACTCCCCGGCTAGGTGGTTTTCTTATGACCGCATGTTCGGTCGCGGCGCCGATGATGACTTCTCGGGTCATCAAAAGAAATCTTCACGTCAACTCGGAACTCGCCGAGCAGTTAGATCCAATGGAGCTCTCTTCCCTAAATGAGCTCTTGGACCGCATCGCCGCCCTGGGAGTCGCTACAGACTATGATCAGATTGGGCCTAAACCCGATCTGAGAGAGATCAACTCTCCCCAGGTCACCCATCACGTTGCAGTGGTGGACGAACAATGCGGCAACCCTTCATCTATCTTAAGGACTAGCTATATCCAGATTCCTGATTCCTCCAAGCCGGATACTGGCGGAGGGGAGGACGTCACTCAAGACCTGAACCTAGAGTCAGGCAGCGGGCTAGATTTATTGGAAACTCCTTGGCCCCTGAGTCTCAGATTGGGTGAGGATTCAGGTTCAATTCCACCCACCCACCCAAACATAAGCGATCTACCCCAAATTAGGCAAGAGCCCGAAGAAACAGTACACCATTACTGGGCCAGATTCCTCCTGGTCATGAACAGGATAAAGGACTACCGCGAGGAAGACGCAATTTCATTCTTCTGCAAGAATTGCATGGACAAGGGAACCCTACACGCAGTAAGTCGCCGCGAAATTACACGCTTTGCCGACTTGGTGTCCATAGTATGAAAGTACTGTGCGATGGAAAGCGCGTGGAAAACCGAAATAAAAATTTGGGATAATCCGACCCTGAATACAAACCTAGTCCGAAATAAAAGGGTGCATTATCGCCAAACACCCGGGTTAAACATCAAAAAGCAAAAACCCTCTACAGGGCATGGAACTGTACTGGAGGGATGGCTCAATGGATCCTGTAAAATTCACGGTGCAGAGGGCGCCACACCAACTCATAGCCTTAGAGCATGTTGGATACTCCAGCAGGTGGCCAAAAGTGAAGAAGATCTTCTAACCCCAGAAGCCACAGAGCACCAGCCCAGGGATACCAGTACGATATTAACAGTCTTCGAGACTTACGCATCAAATAATCTGCGAAAACGAACACTCCGCGGCCTTGCCGAGGTCTACCACGCGGCAACAATAAACCCATGGAGTGACACGACTATTACTTTTAATGCCAGTGACGAACCTAAATTCTAAACAGCCCGAGCACCAGCCGCATTGGTCCTCAGTCCAATAGTGGACGACTTTTGACTCACCAAGGTACTCATGGACGGTGGCAGCGGATTGAACCTCATTTATGAGGAAACCCTTCGAAAAATGGAAATAGACTGGAACCGCATCGAGCGAAGCAGCACAACCTTTAGAGGAATAATCCCAGTTAGGAAGCACGCTGTACAGGAAAAATCACACTAGATGTGGTGTTTGGCATGCCGGATAATTACAGGTCCAAAGAGGTCAAGTTCCAAGTGGCCCTGTTCAGTAGCGGATACCACGCTCTATTAGGGCAGGAGGCGTTTACAATCTTCCAAGCCATACCCCATTACGGGTACATGAAGCTCAAAATGCCCGGGCCCAACGGAATCATCACTCTTGCTAGTGATCCGGACATAGCACTCCACAGCGAAAATAAGATAGCCGCACTGGCCCTTGAGGCAATATCTGAAGCCCAAGCGGCCGAGGAACTGACTGCGCTGCGCTTCACGGTGGACAGGGACGACGTGATACTCGATAAAAGATCCAAGTCCACCTCCTTTAAACCGGCGGACGAAATAGTCAAATTCCAAGTCCATCCAACGGACCCTACAAAAACAACCTCCATCGGGGCACAATTAAACCCCGATGTTGATGCCGCACTACGAGAGTTCCTACGCGAGAACTGGGACATTTTTGCCTGGCACCCTTCAGACATGCCAAGAATCCCACGCAGGTTGGCCGAGCACAGCCTAAATTTCCTAAAAGGATTCAAGCTAGTCAAGCAGGCTCTTCGGCGTTTCTCCGAACCTAAGAGACAAGCCGTGGGAGAGGAACTAGCCAAGCTATTGGAGGCCGGATTCATCAGAGACATAAAACATCTAGACTGGCTAGCAAACCTGGTGACGGTACCAAAGAAGGACAAATCATGGCGCTTGTTCGTCAATTTTAAGGACCTTAACAAGGCTGCCCAAAGGATCCCTTCCCCCTCCCCCGCATCGATCAAATCATCGACGCTACCGCAGGACACGATTCATTGTGTTTCCTCGACGCATGCTCCGGCTACCATCAAATTAAAATGGCAGAGCCAGACCAAGCCGCAACAGTATTCATCACACCGTACGGCCCATTCTACTTCAACACAATGCCCTTCGGGCTCAAAAACGCCGGCGCAACATATCAGCGCATGATTCAGACATGTCTGGCAAACCAGATCGGCAAAGCAGTGGAGGCATACGTAGATGACGTGGTCGTCAAAACCAAGCATGTCGAATCTCTAGTAGATGACTTGAGGCTCACATTCGATAACCTCCGAACATACGACATCAAGCTCAACCCGGAAAAATGCGTTTTCGGCGTACCAGCCGGAAAGCTCTTGGGCTTCATTATATCCGGTAGAGGAATTGAAGCAAATCCAGCCAAGATCGGAGCTCTGTCACAATTGGACATCCCAAAGGACCGCAAACAAATACAAAAATTGACCGGATGCGTGGCGGCTCTAAGCCGCTTTATCTACCGCTTGGGAGAAAAGGCATTACCCCTTTATCGCCTCCTCTGGCGCCCAAACATTTCGAGTGGACGGATGCCGCCACGGCTGGACTCGACGAAATAAAAGCCATATTGGCAACAAACCCAGTCTTGGCTGCGCCAAACATTGGCGAACCAATGCTATTATACATTGTGGCAACTCATCAAGTAGTAAGCACAGTGCTCGTCGTCGAACGAGAAACGGATGGACACAAATTCCCCCTTCAAAAGCCGGTTTACTATGTGTCCACTGTCCTTACTCCATGCAAGTCACGGTACCCGCATTATCAAAAGATAGCGTACGCGGTATTTATGGCATCCCGGAAGCTGCGACACTACTTTCAAGATTGTTCGATAATGGTATCCTCGGAAGTACCACTTAACGATATTATAAACCACCGCGACGCGACGGGTCGGATTGCCAAATGGGCCATTGAGCTCCTCCGGTTTGACATAACTTACAAGCCACGGCGAGCTATTAAGTCGCAAGTTTTGGCCGACTTTGTCGCCGAGTGGACAGAAGCCGAACTCCCTAAAGAGTACGGCACATATTCAAACTGGATCATGCACTTCGACGGCTCCAAAATGTTGGCTGGTCTGGCGGATGGCGGCATTTTGACGTCCCCAACAGGAGATACAGTCCAATAGGTACTACAGATAATGTATACAGACTCCAACAACGCAGCTGAATATGATGCGCTTCTACATGGTCTACGGATAGCAGTATCCATGGGCATTCAACGCCTAGAGGTGTGCGGGGATTCGAACCTCGCGATTCCCTAATAAGTGGAGACTTTGATGCCAAGGATCCGAAAATGGAAGCTTATCGCAATGTCGTCCTAAAAATGTCAGCTCGGTTCGAGGGGCTCGAATTTCACCGTATAGCCCGGGAAAACAATCAGGTAGCAGACCTCCTGGCACGCATCGGCGCAAAACGCAATGCCGTCCCTCCCAACATCTTCTTGGAGAGGCTATTCAAGCCATCCGTAGTATGGGAAGGGGAACCCGGAAATAACAGCCCGGACCCAACCGCACTGCCTGACACCGAATATTCTGACATAATTGGAGGCTCTGCCAACGAAATAACATCTTCAGCCCACGTAATAATTGCAGTCATCGCCCCGTGGACAGAACCATTCCTAGCCTACCTAACTAAGCAGGAACTTCCCGCGGACCAAAACGAGGCATGCTACATAGTGCGGCGATCTAAAGCATATAAAGTGCATGAGGGAGAGCTTTATAAGAAAAGCACCACCGGAGTCCTTCAAAGGTGCATCCCCGAAGAAGAAGGGCGGAATCTTCTGGCTGAAATTCATGCCAGACTCGGCGGTCATCACGCGGCGTCCTGGGCCCTTGTAAGCAAGGCCTTCCATACAGGCTTCTATTGGCCGACGGCCCGGGAAGACGCTCAGGACTTAGTCCAACGATGCGTTGGTTGCCTGATTTTTGCTAACCAAAGCCATATGCCACACACCGCCCCCAAACTATCCTCATCACCTGGCCCTTCGCGGTCTGGGGGCTTGACATGGTTGGACCCCTTAAAGGAGGAACCCACAAGCAAAAATACTTACTGGTCATGGTGGATAAGTTCACAAAATGGATAGAAGCCAAGCCTGTTAAGACGGCCGAATCCGGACCGGTGATAGACTTCATATCCGGGGTCGTACACCGTTATGGCGTCCCCCACAGCATCATCACTGATAATGGCACAAACTTTACGGTCGATGATGTAAAACTCTGGTGCAAAAACATGGGCATCAAGCTTGATTATGCTTCAGTCTATCACCCACAAACTAACGGTCAGGTCGAGCGAGAAAATGGTCTTATCATGAGCGCCATCAAACCCAGATTATTGTGGTCCCTCAAGGAATCTAACACGCATTGGGTAGAGGAGCTCGAATCCATACTCTGGGGGCTGCGGACCACGCCGAATTGCACTACCGGATACACACCATTCATTATGGTATACGGCACAGAGGTGGTTCTGCCCTGCGACATTATTCATGACTCACCTCGAGTGCGCATGTACGAAGAAAGAGAAGCCGAGCTCGATCGGCAAGACAGTTTGGACGCCTTGGAGGAGGAGCATGACGTGGCAAAAGCCCGTTCCGCATTCTATCAACAGCAGGCTCGAAGATACCAAAGCAGAGAAGTATGGGCCAAAACTTACAATATTGGCGAGTTAGTTCTACGCCAGCCGGATAAGAAAAAGGACAAACTCAAGCCCAAATGGGAAGGTCCCTTCCTCATTGACCAAGTCCTAACTGGTGGAGCGTACCGTCTGCGGGATGCATCAGATAATCAACTCGAGCCGAACCCATGGAACGCAGCCCGACTTCGAAGGTTCTACGCCTAACGCCGGACTCTGTGTTCGTCTCCTTCCTCTGTCCATTTTTATACACTATCTGTCTTATATTTTCCTCCTTCTCCTTTTCTTTTCTCTCACAGCCTTTAGGGGCCCATTCGTGCCTTGTTTACATGCAACTGACATGCTATCCGCGCTGATTATACCTGGGGGCTTCTTTAACAGAAGCTTATTCATACGGGCTTTATGACCAACACATGTGTTATCCTTCCGCATGTACCCTTTATTCACCATTATATGCATCGATATGACTTAAGTTTTGGCCAAGCTGGGTTGCCTGGCTCTTGTATTTATGCCCTACATTCCCGTTAATTCGGCTAGGGCATAAGGGGAGCACCTCTGTGATTGTTACTGCCGGGTCAGCCGGATGTGTACCTCAGACTGGGTGAAGCCGAAAGCTAGCGTTTTTAAGGGAATATTCGGTCGGCGAACTAAAGATGATTTTTCACTTATTTACTTATGCGCCCCTAGATGTTTTTTCTGCGTCTCTTCTCGCAATCCGGACATGCACTTTAGGGCATGCGTCCCAGGGAAAGGAACCCCTAACGGAACTATTCTCCCTGGAAGATGTTTCTTACTAACCATGTAATATAACATAACTAGTTGGGCACCTGTCCGTTAAAGCACTAATGACCCCTACGCCTGGTCTCCACGGATGCCCCTGTTCTTACATAACCGAGAGGGTATCGGATACACTCCGGACCGTCAGGTCCCGAGGTTGAAGCGAAAAGGTCCGCCACGACAAACGATCTACAATCCGGCTAGAAGGCATTAGACATGTCACTTTAAATTACCTAGTCAATTTGACTGGTTGAATTCCTCTTCAATACAATCCAATAGGCTGTCTAGTCCACAGTCCTGTTGGGAATACTTTGCGACCAATTCTACTAGGCCATACACTAAGCTTACAGGGATCTCCTTCCCATCGGGCCCCACAGGTCCGACCTCAGCCATGTGGTTTGGGTCAGCCTTCGTGTACCGCGTCTTCACCATTGCGCAGGCTTCCCTGGTGCCCTAACGGCAGGCCGATATCTTCCCTAATCGGAAGCACCGCCGTGCTCCCTTCAGCTTCTCTACAAGGTCTCCAAGGCCTTCGGGCATGGAGACGGATGGTCACTGTGACACTCCAAAATTTTAATTTGGTTTTTATCAAAAACTTTGTGGTTTTTGAAAAGAGGCCATTTAATTTTTTTTTTCAGAAAACCTTCCTCTTAAAAACTTCCTTTGCTTTGGCAAGGATTTTTTTTTCAAACTTTGGTGTTTGACCTTTTGAAACTTCTTCTCTGTTGGTTCCCTCTCAAATTCATTTTGGGAGTTTAATCTTTTTCTTTTAAAATGAAACTCTATGAAAAACTTGGGATTTTCATATCTTGAAAACCACCCATGACTTTGCATTTTTGCCCATGTGATAAAACCCCTCCAAAACCTCCCCTACTCCTTGTGATCAACCTAAGTTCTCTGTCCCAACTAATCCAAGCAAGTTTTGGATTTTATTCTAATTATTTTCCTCTCAAATCAATTCTGAAAATTATTTGGAGCCTGAGTAATTTTCAAAGCAAGTACCCTATTGCATTTGAGTTTTGACCTCAAACCAACTCTCCTGGATAGTCCTCTTTATCCACTCCTCCTCTTTTCAAATTTTTCAAAATTCAGTCTCTGCAAGTTTGGACCAGATTTGCCAAATTTTGCAAAATTCATATCTACACTCCTCCAAAAATTCCACCAAAAATCATGCAGCCTACTGGAGCAATGAGTAGCCACTCCACCAAAAATCAGCTCAAGGAAAAATCACCAGAGGCCAAATTCATTCTGTCGAGCACCTTGCATGCACTGTTGCTGTTCAAAATTCAGAAAGTTCAGAAGATTCAGTCGTTTTCCCTTCGTCAGACTCGATCACGCGGCCACAGTGCGCCCTGGCGTGTTGCACGCAGCCTCTTCTCACTGGCCAGCACCCCACACGCATGCTTTGCCGATTCCTGGCGTCGGTAGCGGCGAGCCTCGCCGGCGTTGGAAGCTTCTGCGGTGGCTGCACCTTCCATGGCGGCCAACAAGGGCCCGAGCCCTCTCGCCACGCCACCCGGCGCCGCCCAACACCCCCTGGCTCTCCGCGTGTCCATGCCATGCCAGCGCACGCCCGTGGCACCGTCGCCGTGGCCCGGCAAGCACGGAACGTGCTCCCTGCCGCCGCCGGGCCGCGCCACCCCCGTTCCGTCGAGCTCGCCCATAGCACCAAATCCCAGCCCGTTTAGCACCTAAATGGAACCGGTGGACCTCAACGATGATGCCCAAGCCCCTAATCCCACTGCACATCCACAGCACCGCCGTAATCACTCGCCGGAGATCCCCGTTCACGGCAACCGCCTCGGGCCGCCTATAAAAAGGGCCCCCGAGCTCACCCTCGTGCACGCATCATCACCACTCCTCACCAACGCCCCGTCAGGCCACTAGGAGGTCCTCGAGGAGGTCTCCTCCCCCAACTCCGGCCGCCCCGATCCGCCTCGGCCTCCACCACGATTCGCTCCGGTGAGGCCATCTCCGGCGCCCAAACCCCGTCCGTTACCCTCTCTAGCTACCAGGAGCCTAACCCCCTCCTCAATTTGATCTCTGCAGCCCTCTCCGACGAGTCCCTCGACCACCCGAGCCGCCGTCCGCCGGAGCAAAGCTCGCCGTCGACGTGGTACTCGCCGGCGACCACCACCACCACCAACCGACGCGGAATGGCGCCCTGAGCACGGAGGTACCCTCCGATCCCCCTGCCTCGCCGTGGATCGCCGCCGGCGACCACCGCGGCTCTCGGGCGC
>NC_041392.1:44858890-44864903 GCF_002162155.2 Triticum dicoccoides
AGTGGGACCCCACCGTCATCCTCTCTGCCCTCTCTATTGAATCGTTTTCTGAAAGCGCCTTCGGGCAAAATGCGTTTTTCCTTTGGGCTGGCGTAGTTTCTGCCGAAGCGTTTCTGTTTTTATAAGCTAGCCCCTGGAAACTTTATGTTTCATTACAGATGAGTCCCTCGGCAAAAACCTTTATAACTTTTAATCAGAAAAGTATTTTTGATTGATTCTTTTTCTGTTCTCTTTAAAATTTTGTCTAGTTTTTTATCAGATTTATTTGAAAAATATTTGGAATACTTTTTGTGCACTCCTTGGTATTTATGATAGCGCATATATTTTCTTTATACCGTAGATACCGAAGGAGGTGACGGAGCCGCGAACTTCACCGAGCTAGGCTCCGACTACTCTCAACCAGGCAAGCATGTTTGAACTTTTGATATGATGAGTGTCTTGGCATGTTTTGCATTTAGTTAGTTTCATGGCATGTTGAGGGGCATATCGATGAACGTTATTTTATGCAATATTGAGGTAAGTGAGTTTGATGAACCATAAGTGGATGGATATGAGTATGAATGGCCATGTGTTGGCATGAGGATGGGTAAGATGGCAGTGTCGTAGCATGCCAGTCTTATGCCAGACAATGTGACTTCAGTGTCAAACCGTAACGGTCCAGTTCCTCTCATTTCCTTCCCTGTACTACCACATGTTTTCCGCAAGGAGTATGGTTTA
Source organism: Triticum dicoccoides (assembly GCF_002162155.2). Lineage (NCBI taxonomy): Eukaryota > Viridiplantae > Streptophyta > Magnoliopsida > Poales > Poaceae > Triticum > Triticum dicoccoides. Next base: position 44,859,608 of record NC_041392.1, read on the forward strand.
ATAAGTTGCAAACCGCTTTTCTGGTACACACCAAAAGGAGAGGCCGTGATGATGGTTCCATGGCCCTGGATTAAAGCCAGTCATCCGGTCAGGGGGCATGGGTGTTTCCGGTTGGGACCGAGAGGGGGGCACCGCTTAGAGCGCGCGTATATAAATTTGATCCCATGCTATTCGAGATTGTGATCTCCCAGTCTCAAAAGTTTTTCTTGGACGATGTCTAGGGTGATTCCTAGCATCGAGAGGTAGGATGGGTGTGTACTGGTTAGCTGTGTTTTCTTCCGAAATACCGTAAACGGAACTAGTCCTTCGTGACTACGGAAATCCTTTGGCTGTGGGAAAAATTTTGTACAAACTCTGCAGAGTCATATATTCCTCCAAATCATCTATTCCCTGTCCTAGATCGATATTATCTTATCCTAATCAAATGTCAGTTTTGATGGCAGAGACTCCGGTGATTCGCATGAGTGCTAATTCCGGTTAAATGATTATTCCTGTGGATGGACTAACCCATTTATTCTCATGAATTAAATGTTTATTATGAGTATTATTTACTTGTGAATAAAAGCCCTTTCTGCGATGTCGCTCAGACGTCCGACTGTGGCATTGTTGTATTTTACTTTCTTTTCAAGCCCTTTCTGTGATGTCGCCCCGACGTCCGACTGTGGCATTTCTTATAAAGCCCTTTCTGTGATGTCGCCCCGACGTCCGACTGTGGCATTTCTTTTAAAAGCCCTTTCTGTGATGTCGCCCCGACATCCGACTGTGGTATTTCTTTTAAAGCCCTTTATGTGGTGTCGCTAAGACGCCCGACTGTGGCATCATTTCCTTATATTTATTTGCTCACCTTTCGTGGCGTCACTTCAGACACCCGATCGGTAGTTATTTATGTTTTGTTGGGATTTTTGGCGGACTACCGCCGTTTCAGTTTTACTTACCTTGTTATGCTAATTTTTGAATGTACATTGGTGAATTAATCATGACGCATCCATGCATGCATTTGTTATATCTTACATCCGAACTGTCTTGCGAGTACTTTCAAAGTACTCACTAGCTTGTTGATTTGGCCAGATGCTGACGAAGGCGATCTCATGGATGAAGAGTTTGATAGCGAGTCCGACACTTAGAGGAGTCCCAGTCAATCTCGTGCGACCCTGGATTTGGTCACTGTTTTATATCCGCTTCCGCTACCAAATAAATTCATCGAGCCTCACCTCGACGCTCGATGAGATGACAGACTTAGAGTCTTGTATTTCTCTCCCCGCTGTGTTTCTCCACCACCGCCCTATCCTCGAGTCAGTAGTATGCCTCCACACAACTGTGTCATGTCCGCCATTATGTATAATTATTGGCGTGCTTGTAATAATTTGGTTGAGCAACCGTAGTTCGATCCTGTAATATATTTTATGCTACTGGCTTATTGTATCAAGAATCTGTCTACCAGTGAGGAGGATTTCTCTCATACTGGACTCAAAAGATTGGTTTCTCAATAAATATTTTTATTGGAAAACCGGTCGTGACAAGCTTGGTACCAGAGCCAGGCTGACTGTAGGAAGCCACTAGGTGCGATCGCTAATTGGTTATTAGCATGATAGAGCTAATTTATATTTTTGCAATTGTAGTCATTTTCTGTCAGTCAGCATAAATTCATGATCTGACCATGCAGAATTTTTTCCTACTTTTGTAGATGACCGACAACAGCTGCGAGTCTCAGACCTTCGCCAACGTGCCCGATGGGTTCGTCAAGCTTCTTTCCTTCATCGTTCAGGTCGCGATGGGGCCATCTGTGCACCCAGTTTTCACACTTTGCCAGCACCGAGTCAACGACAGTCTGACCATGCACCAGGCCGCGGTGCAGTTCAAGTGTCAGGACCCCGACTCAATGCCACATCGATCTAGCATGTAACACCTCATATCACTTTGCGGCCTCACGCACGGTTCTCCCACGGGTGTCGCCTTACCTTTGCCCGGGACCGTTTGCGCCTTTTGGCACACGTATATGATAGTGTCGCTAGCATCCATATGATAAGGAGCCCGGGCTGACATGGCTAGTCGTAAACCCAAAGTGGCACAAACTTATAGGGACAGGCATCCATGACCCAGCATCGAACGTGTCGGTCATCAGCGAGTGAATCCAGGCTGTAGCACTGGGCTAGCAGGACTCCGTTGAACCGGGCTGTAGCGGGATAACAGGACTCCGGTATTCATCGCGTGACATTTCCCCGAAGGGACAGACACAGGAACGAAGAAGGACACATGCCGGCTAGCCTAAGTGTTCCGGACCAGTAGCAAGCTACCATGGCTCAGTGGAAACACTAGGAGACATTTCCCGGTAAGAGAGGCTACTAAAGATAAACAACTAGATAGTCAGATCCCACACATACCAAGCATTTCAATAACATACACACAATATGCTCGATATGTGTAAACACAACATGGCATCACAACATGACTCTACGACTCAAGTATTTATTCAATAGGCTCCGAGGAGCGAGATATTACAAACAGGGGTCTCATGACCCAACATTCAGAGCATACAAATCAAAGCACAAGCGGAAGCTATCATGCCTGAGTACAGACATCTATAAATGAAAAAGGCTTGAAAGCCTGACTATCTACCAGATCCTGCCGAGGGCACAAGATCGTAGCTGAGGTAACAAGCTAAACGTCGAAGTCCAAGCGGAACTACTAGTGAGACTGAAGTCTCTCTGCAAAAACATAAATTAAGCAACGTGAGTACAAATGTACCCAGCAAGACTTACATCAGAACTAACTACATATCCATCATTGTCAACAAAGGGGATGGTGGGGTTTAACTGCAGCAAGCCAGCTTTGACACGGTGGCTATCCTGAACTACGACTGCAAGTAACTCTTTTGAGGTGGCGCACACGAGTCCACATATTCACCATATCAATACACCACTATGGATCCGCTCTCGTCTCCCTACGAGAACGCCATCCATAGCACTCACGCTTATCTTGCGTATTTTAGAGTATCCACTTTCACTTGTCTATGAACTGATATAAGCAACCCAGAAGTCCTTTTCCGCGGACACGGCTATTCGAATAGATGATGTTAACCCTGCAGGGGTGTACTTCTTCACACACGCTCTCACCACTTACCGCCGTTTACACGACATGTACTCGGCAACCTTCAAGCGGAAGCCCAACGTGGGTGTCGGCCACGGCCTACCTAAACACTCAAGTCTCTAGTCCAGGTTTATCGCCTATTCGGGTTCCATCCATGAGGAGATCCGGCCGGAGTTTCGCTCACAGCCCCAAACGATGTGAACAGGGTTCCGTGACACCAAACGAGCGCCCGGTATACCCGGCCACGTGCCTACCGCATCACAGCCCACTCCTCCGGTCAGCGCTGCCCACGGCCTCCAGCATACTACAAACACCAGAAACTACTTACAACTCCTGGACAGAGGACAAGGGTGATCAAGAAGCCGAGAGGGTCCATTGGTTTCGGGCCCAATGCGTGGTAGTAGCTGAATGATGGATCACAAACACAGAACTCAGTTCCTGAGGACGGCTGCAATGAGACAACCCACCATGTACTCCTACATGGCCTCTCACCGCTACCTTTACCAAATCGTGTTCACACACTTAGCTCACACACAATAGGACATGTTCACACACCTCTGATTCATCCCTGATGAATCAGACCTGACTCAACTGTAAGCAGTAGCAGGCATGACAAACAAGCATGAATGAGTAGGCACAACAGGGCTCAAACAACTCCTACTCATGCTAGTGGGTTTCATCTATTTACGGTGGAATGACAGGTCATGCAGAGGATAAAGGGGTTCAGCTACCGCAGCAAGTAATAGATGAATCGTTGTTGTCCTAATGCAGTAAAAGAGAGCAGGAGCGAGAGAGTGGGATTATATCGGAATGAACAAGGGGGTTTTGCTTGCCTGGCACTTCTGAAGATAACATTGAGTCTTCATCAGTGTCAACGATCACAACGTCGGAACATCGTCTACCGGGAGGGAACAGACACCGGCAACAAAGAAGAAATACAATCAATGCAATGCACAATATGATGCATGCTCATGACATGGCAATATGAATGTGTTTTGAGCTAATGCAACTAGCAACAGATTAAATGAAGTTGGTTTGAATACAAGATTCAAATTCAAACTCCATATGTGATTATTCAAGTGCCATTTAATTGATTTGTGCTATACAGCAGCTATAAGTTGTTCTAACATGCATGAAAATGGTACAGATGGATTCCTTGAATTTTTCTGATAATTTTTCATATATAAATTATTTAATTTGGAGTTACGGTTAATTTTCTATGATTTATTGAAGTTTTAGCTATTTTCTGAAATTATTAAATCATTTAAGATTTATTTAAATTCCAGAAAGGAATTATTGCGTCAGCATGACCTCATAGTGACGTCAGCAGGTCAACAGGTCACTGTCCGGTCAAACCTGACAGTGGGTCCCGCGTGTCAGTGTAATTAGTTTAGTTAGAATTTAATTAAACTAAACTGGGTTAATTAACAGGGCTGGGGCCCACCTGTCAGTGACTCATCGGAGTCAACCAGGGCCCACCCGTGGTCAAAGTCAACGTCAGCTGCGCCGGCGTTTAGCCGCCGGCGAGCCCGACACGGCGGGGAGAGTGGTTTTGGCCACTCCGATGACCAAAAGGGCCGCGGAGGGCATCTAGGTGGAGCTGGGGACGAGCCGACGCTCTTGGTGGAGTTAGCTGGGGTCGGGGTGGCCGGAATCGGCGCCGGCGACGACTTAGGTGTCCGCCGGAGTTCGGTTGCACGCGCGATCGCGTTTCAGTGCGTAGAAGAGCGGGGCAAGGGGCTAGAAGGGTGCTACGCATCGCGAGGAGTAGGTTGGACACTCCAGGGTGACCATTTGGTCACCGGAGCATCGTCGACGGCGAGCTCAGGCGGCGGTGCATCTCGGTCATCAAGGGGGCGACGGCTACGGCAATCAAACGAAGAGGGGAAGAGGGGGAAATGGTGGCGGAGCTCACAACGGGTGCAGCGGTGGCCTCGGCGAGGTCGGGGACGGTCCGCAGCCGACGAATTTGACGGTGATGGCCGGCGGGTCCGAGGTAGAAGACGAGCCCGGTGAGGCCGTTCGGGGGCTTCTGGAGGGGCAAGGCTTGGTGAGGTGGGTCGAGGACGAAGTGGCGGAGCTTGTGGGCTAGTCGGGGAAGCGAGGGAGGCCCGGTGGCTGTGGTGGCAGTGGACGGCGGCGACGAGCTCCGCTCGGTGGCTGCGTGCGAGAAACGGAGGAGGGGGGGAAGGAGCGAGGAGAGTGAGAA
>NC_041392.1:44865299-44873313 GCF_002162155.2 Triticum dicoccoides
AGGGCGACGAGAGGAAGGCGGCAAGCAGGAGGTGGCCGGGGCATCGCCAGCGCTCGCCACCGAGCAGCTTCGGGGCGAGGGGAGGAAGACGACAGGGGGGGGGGGACGCCAGGTGGGCTGGGCCGCACAGGAGCTGGGCCGGCTGGGCTACCAGGTGAGCGCCAGGTAAGGTTTCTCTCCTCTCTGCTTTTCCTATTTCTGTTTTTTTTGTATTTTTGTTCTGTGTTGTTTTAGTTTAGTAAAATACTAAACCATTTTATAAAATCCTGAAAATAGTTATGTGGCTAGAACTAAAATATACCAAACCACATAAAATGTTCCAGTATTATTGGACATATATTATTTATATATCAAATATATATCAAATGCAAATAGTTATTGAATTAATTCAAAGGCCCCAAAATAAATGTTTCAGTCACTCCAAAAATATTGGTTTGCATTTTATTCTTGCCAATATTTTTCAAAGCTGAAAAGGAACATTTCCTTGGAAACGTTTGAAGCAATTTTTAATGTTGATCATCATTTTTTTTAAATGATTTCTGAGGCTCTCCAATTCCCCAATTCAAATTTAAAGAAATTTAGACATGATGCATGGATGCAATGCCACTAGTTACAAGCAAGCTCTAGGGCTATGACAACTCACCCCCACTAAACAAAAATCTCGTCCCGAGATTCAAGCGTAGGGTAAGGTGAAGGGGGAACGCAAACTAGCACAATCTTCACGATCCAGCTGTCCTTCAAATGAACGTTGATTCGTTCACCATCATTATCTTGATGTTTTGTTCCGAGAACTCCAACCAACATGACGACGAGAGGAGAAGGGAACTCTAGAAGGATCAATCTTCTCGAAGGTCGAACAACTCAGGATTAACTCATGGGATGAGACATAGCAACATCTCTCGAGCTGAGAGACGAAGCACACATCCATAGGAATGGAGTGAAGCAGATGACGAAGGTTCACTAGGTAGACAACAATTTCACGCTTAAGAAGGTGGTAAACGATTGTCAACGTAGCGAGGAGTTGAGTTGCCATGATATCACAACGAGACACCTTCGGAACCGTGACTCGTAGATATCTCCCCTTAAGTGGCTAAAAGAATTACCTTTGATTCAGAGATCATTGAAACTTTTTTTTAAACCATCCTAAGGCAATTCACAACGATCGTTTGGCGGAGTGCAAAGGAATGGTACACCAGGACTAGAATGGATGATGTGGATTACCTTGTTGAAGACAACGTAATGGATGAATTTGCTTACCACCGGAAATGGAAGGGACCCATGGTAGAATGGCACATTGGCGGTGCAAGCTGGGAACAAAATGCAAATGCTGGGAATGATTCTGGTAACTGGGGAAGAACCCAACAATAGAGAGTGAATTCACTGTTTGAAAGGTCATAGCATTGCCGAGGAAATTGAGAGCATCCCAATTAGTGTCGATGATAACACCTAGCGCTTGTGCGTGCTCTCAAGAACTTGAGCATTTCCATATTCATCAGGTTTTACCAACATCCGTGTCAAGGATCCTGGCAACACAACGTACTACCATGATGAATGGTGATGGAGGATGCAGATGCAAAGGAAGATAACACCTTCTCAGATTTCACCCTTGGCGGGGCCAAGGAAATAAAATCTGGATGATCGACCGAGAGACATTTAGCACTCCGCTTCTAATGTTCTCCTTGATGTGCTAGTGTAACCCATTCATAGATATGGTTTGATATCTAGAACATCAAGTAAAAAGGTCGGACATCGGAATACAGAAATCCATAGGGGCAACTAGGGGGTAAATCCTACGAAATCCCTATGGGGAGGTGGCCAGCTTCTCCAACCAAGATACTACAATATTAGGTCTCCCAGCGGGGTGTGTTGGCCACGACATCCACTTTACCGGTTTCCGAGGGACCGATATTATAGTTCTTGTAAAATGTTCCAAACCATCATATCTGCCTGAGATTCAGATCTGGTTGGTGTCAGAATATTCCAGACTCATCGAGTCTAGGAAGAAAAACGAAAGTTTGCAACACAAATCGACGAGATGACGTTGCGAGATTCTCGGGGAATGAACTACGATGGTAAGCTCCAAAACATGAGCTGGTTCTGCTACACACGTGTGAACACGATGTCCTAGACAAGCATGACCACATCGTAGTCTTACAATAAAACACTACCGAGTTCAAGTTGGGAACCATCAACAAGGGTATCGAAGTCCTTACATAAGTCCGGATTAGCTCTTATGAAGGAACTCCTTCTCCTTGAACAAATCAATAAGTGGCTTGGTGTGCTAGGGATACATATAGATTGAAGGTTGCAAGTCTTCAAACCACAGAATTCTTCGCACGTGTGCATGACTGATTTGGAATGATTCCAAAGAAAGCAACATTGACTTTCTCGAATCCACGGCGGCAACTTGCATCAGATGCACATGAATTAAAGGAAGTCACTACCTTCATCCAAACATATGCTTCATGAACGAAACACGAAGAAATGCTTACACAAGTTTCCAACACTAGGTTGATGTTCAACATGACTCATGGGAGAGACAAAATGCTGCTGATGGACTCAACAACAACTCATCGAGATTTCCATGTAAATGGAATTCCATAATTATGTGAACAAGTGATAGCATTGGTCAGACCCAAAGATATAATGGTGTATGCTCGAGGGATCAACCACGAGTAAGACAACATTACAAGCATCGTTGGTACTGATTTGATTTGACGATAGCCCACACTCAAATCAAAGGATTGATAAGACAATAGGTCGAGCAACTGATCACAGGGACCAATCGATGAAGATATCATCTTCCTTCAACACACACTACACAAGAATATCCCTTTGGAACGAACTAAGTCAGGCAAGCTTTTATCTTCCAACTCTCCAAGTTGTTGTCTAGCTTAACCAACTAGCTCAGGGATATCTAACACCGATTCTTGGAGAGAAGGTGGTTCATAAGAAACCAACTTGATCACGAGCTCAACATAACGGTCAGGTGACGACCTGGTGATACTTCTGAGAAGACATTCAGAAAATCACGAACCACCGGTATGTTACTAAGCTCGAGAACAATCTCGCTTTTGAGGGCAAGACGATATGATCAAATGAGTGAGGACTTGAAAAGATCCTAACTCATAAATCGAAGGGTGCACCGAAATAAGGACTAGGTAGCACGATCAGTCTTAGAAGGATGATTCAAAAACCAACACGCTAAGAATGAAATTATTATCCTTTAACTACCAAGCAACGAGGTTGCTGGGAGTATTGATTTCACACATCACAATTCATTTGTCGGTATTCCGGTTGCATCAACACGAGGACCGAGGAATGACTAATGATGGTGAGAAGTATCACTACGTCAAAATTCATGAGAGTTGGTGCAGTTCTCATGACAATTCTGACATAAAGGGGGTAATACTCCAAGGTAGAACAGAACCAAAAGCTGGATTGGCATTTGATCTGTGGAATACAACTACTCTGACCCAATCCTAGATATGGATGAGGTACTGGAGTTTGTTTCTCCAAGTCATTCAGGACAGAATGGCTTGACGGACCACAAGGGTAATAGGCATCGATAAACGAATGCATGCATACTCTTGACTATCAATTGATAGACGAAGGTCAGTAGACAACTAAAGAGGGACAACTCAAAGGAACATATAATTTTCTGAGTTGTGGATGCATAAGTTAGTATGTCGAGCGAGATCAACATTTCTTCCAGATAACCCATGCAGAGAGGTAGGACTGGCAGAGTCACGATATAGAATGGAGAACTCATCAAAAGCACTCTAGTTGTGATCTTTTGGTTCAAAAGAACTCCTGCCAAGAATGCTTCATGGTATTTGGAAGAACGATATACCACGGACCTCGAGGACTATCGCAAAGGTTACTAATATCGTAAAGGAACTAGCAACACTATCAACATGAGGTAAATGGGGTGAATCTCGGGTTCAAGAACCCAGGAATAGAATACCTACTAACTAAATGGCATCATGGGATGCTTTCGAGAGTAAAGGCCAGAATTATCACACTTGGACACAAATCATGGCTAGATTACTAGATGATCCCCTAAGCACTTAGGGTCACAATTATTAACTCCAACATATATGTCGAGGCAATAAATTACCTCAACACACCGGTTAGTGTGCTTATTCTGACCATAAGGGACATCGGGAACGGAAAGAAAGGATTTGCAAATGCATCAGACTATTTAGAAACCTGGGATGACTCGGACAGCATAACGGCTGTAAACGCTCAAAATGATTTGAGACATCCTGAAAAATGGTGGCATAACCACTCAACATCACAATAGCAAGGTTCCGAGATCAACGGTAACATACAGAAGTAGTAGGAACTGAACAGAGGCTTAAGTCCAACAATTCTATAAGTCTACGGATTAGTAACACATGATCCTGATAGAAAGAGGAGATAGCCTAGTTCTTAATCCCCGTAGAAGAGAAGATGATGACTCAGATCAGAAGGCCATGAGGTATAAGGAGTAAAAAGAGCCTTACGTTCCATCCCACAATCAATTCCCTTATATAACTACAGAATTTCTAGAATCAACTTCGACCAGTTTGGCTTGGTAATCCTACAGGCAGTCAAGCTCTGATACCAACGCTGTCAGGACCCCGACTCAATGCCACATCGATCTAGCATGTAACACCTCATATCACTTTGCGGCCTCACGCACGGTTCTCCCACGGGTGTCGCCTTACCTTTGCCCGGGACCGTTTGCGCCTTTTGGCACACGTATATGATAGTGTCGCTAGCATCCATATGATAAGGAGCCCGGGCTGACATGGCTAGTCGTAAACCCAAAGTGGCACAAACTTACAGGGACAGGCATCCATGACCCAGCATCGAACGTGTCGGTCATCAGCGAGTGAATCCAGGCTGTAGCACTGGGCTAGCAGGACTCCGTTGAACCGGGCTGTAGCGGGCTAACAGGACTCCGGTATTCATCGCGTGACATTTCGCCAAAGGGACAGACACAGGAACGAAGAAGGACACATGCCGGCCAGCCTAAGTGTTCCGGAGCAGTAGCAAGCTACCATGGCTCAGTGGAAACACTAGGAGACATTTCCCGGTAAGAGAGGCTACTAAAGATAAACAACTAGATAGTCAGATCCCACACATACCAAGCATTTCAATAACATACACACAATATGCTCGATATGTGTAAACACAACATGGCATCACAACATGACTCTACGACTCAAGTATTTATTCAATAGGCTCCGAGGAGCGAGATATTACAAACAGGGGTCTCACGACCCAACATTCAGAGCATACAAATCAAAGCACAAGCGGAAGCTATCATGCCTGAGTACAGACATCTATAAATGAAAAAGGCTTGAAAGCCTGACTATCTACCAGATCCTGCCGAGGGCACAAGATCGTAGCTGAGGTAACAAGCTAAACGTCGAAGTCCAAGCGGAACTACTAGTGAGACTGAAGTCTCTCTGCAAAAACATAAATTAAGCAACGTGAGTACAAATGTACCCAGCAAGAATTACATCAGAACTGACTACATATGCATCATTGTCAACAAAGGGGATGGTGGGGTTTAACTGCAGCAAGCCAGCTTTGACACGGTGGCTATCCTGAACTACGACTGCAAGTAACTCTTTTGAGGTGGCGCACACGAGTCCACATATTCACCATATCAATACACCACTATGGATCCGCTCTCGTCTCCCTACGAGAACGCCATCCATAGCACTCACGCTTATCTTGCGTATTTTAGAGTATCCACTTTCACTTGTCTATGAACTGATATAAGCAACCCAGAAGTCCTTTTCCGCGGACACGGCTATTCGAATAGATGATGTTAACCCTGCAGGGGTGTACTTCTTCACACACGCTCTCACCACTTACCGCCGTTTACACGACATGTACTCGGCAACCTTCAAGCGGAAGCCCAACGTGGGTGTCGGCCACGGCCTACCTAAACACTCAAGTCTCTAGTCCAGGTTTATCGCCTATTCGGGTTCCATGCATGAGGAGATCCGGCCGGAGTTTCGCTCACAGCCCCAAACGATGTGAACAGGGTTCCGTGACACCAAACGGGCGCCCGGTATACCCGGCCACGTGCCTACCGCATCACAGCCCACCCCTCCGGTCAGCGCTGCCCACGGCCTCCAGCATACTACAAACACCAGAAACTACTTGCAACTCCTTGACAGAGGACAAGGGTGATCAAGAAGCCGAGAGGGTCCATTGGTTTCGGGCCCAATGCGTGGTAGTAGCTGAATGATGGATCACAAACACAGAACTCAGTTCCTAAGGACGGCTGCAATGAGACAACCCACCATGTACTCCTACATGGCCTCTCACTGCTACCTTTACCAAATCGTGTTCACACACTTAGCTCACACACAATAGGACATGTTCACACACCTCTGATTCATCCCCGATGAATCAGACCTGACTCAACTCTAAGCAGTAGCAGGCATGACAAACAAGCATGAATGAGTAGGCACAACAGGGCTCAAACAACTCCTACTCATGCTAGTGGGTTTCATCTATTTACGGTGGAATGACAGGTCATGTAGAGGATAAAGGGGTTCAGCTACCGCAGCAAGTAACAGATGAATCGTTGTTGTCCTAATGTAGTAAAAGAGAGCAGGAGCGAGAGAGTGGGATTATATCGGAATGAACAAGGGGGTTTTGCTTGCCTGGCACTTCTGAAGATAACATTGAGTCTTCATCAGTGTCAACGATCACAACGTCGGAACATCGTCTACCGGGAGGGAACAGACACCGGCAACAAAGAAGAAATACAATCAATGCAATGCACAATATGATGCATGCTCATGACATGGCAATATGAATGTGTTTTGAGCAAATGCAACTAGCAACAGATTAAATGAAGTTGGTTTGAATACAAGATTAAAATTCAAACTCCATATGTGATTATTCAAATGCCATTTAATTGATTTGTGCTATACAGCAGCTATAAGTTGTACTAACATGCATGAAAATGGTACAGATGGATTCCTTGAATTTTTCTGATAATTTTTCATATATAAATTATTTAATTTGGAGTTACGGTTAATTTTCTATGATTTATTGAAGTTTTAGCTATTTTCTGAAATTATTAAATCATTTAAGATTTATTTAAATTCCAAAAAGGAATTATTGCGTCAGCATGACCTCATAGTGACATCAGCAGGTCAACAGGTCACTGTCCGGTCAAACCTGACAGTGGGTCCCGCGTGTCAGTGTAATTAGTTTAGTTAGAATTTAATTAAACTAAACTAGGTTAATTAACAGGGCTGGGGCCCACCTGTCAGTGACTCATCGGAGTCAACCAGGGCCCACCCGTGGTCAAAGTCAACGTCAGCTGCGCCGGCGTTTAGCCGCCGGCGAGCCCGACGCGGCGGCGAGAGTGGTTTTGGCCACTCCGACGACCAAAAGGGCCGCGGAGGGCATCTAGGTGGAGCTGGGGACGAGCTGAAGCTCTTGGTGGAGTTAGCTGGGGTCGGGGTGGCCGGAATCGGCGCCGGCGACGACTTAGGTGGCCGCCGGAGTTCGGTTGCGCGCGGGATCGTGTTTCAGTGTGTAGAAGAGCGGGGCAAGGGGCTAGAAGGGTGCTACGCATCGCGAGGAGTAGGTTGGACACTCCAGGGTGACCATTTGGTCACCGGAGCATCGTCGACGGCAAGCTCAGGCGGCGGTGCATCTCGGTCATCAAGGGGGCGACAGCTACGGCAATCAAACGAAGAGGGGAAGAGGGGGAAACGGTGGCGGAGCTCACAGCGGGTGCAGCGGTGGCCTCGGCGAGGTTGGGGACGGTCCGGAGCCGACGAATTTGACGGTGATGGCCGGCGGGTCCAAGGTAGAAGACGAGCCCGGTGAGGCCGTTCGGGGGCTTCTGGAGGGGCAAGGCTTGGTGAGGTGGGTCGAGGACGGAGTGGCGGAGCTTGTGGGCTAGTCGGGGAAGCGAGGGAGGCCCGGTGGCCGTGGTGGCAGTGGACGGCGGCGACGAGCTCCGCTCAGTGGCTGCGTGCGAGAA
>NC_041392.1:44873864-44883080 GCF_002162155.2 Triticum dicoccoides
CGGACGGGGTCCAGGGCGACGAGAGGAAGGCGGCAAGCAGGAGGTGGCCGGGGCATCGCCAGCGCTCGCCACCGAGCTGCTTCGGGGCGAGGGGAGGAAGACGACAGGGGGGGACGCCTGGTGGGCTGGGCCGCACAGGAGCTGGGCCGGCTGGGCTACCAGGTGAGCGCCAGGTAAGGTTTCTCTCCTCTCTGCTTTTCCTATTTCTGTTTTTTTTTTGGATTTTTGTTCTGTGTTGTTTTAGTTTAGTAAAATACTAAACCATTTTATAAAATCCTGAAAATAGTTATGTGGCTAGAACTAAAATATACCAAACCACATAAAATGTTCCAGTAGTATTGGACATATATTATTTATATATCAAATATATATCCAATGCAAATAGTTATTGAATTAATTCAAAGGCCCCAAAATAAATGTTTCAGTCACTCCAAAAATATTGGTTTGCATTTTATTCTTGCCAATATTTTTCAAAGCTGAAAAGGAACATTTCCTTGGAAACGTTTGAAGCAATTTTTAATGTTGATCATCATTTTTTTAAATGATTTCTGAGGCTCTCCAATTCCCCAATTCAAATTTAAAGAAATTTAGACATGATGCATGGATGCAATGCCACTAGTTACAAGCAAGCTCTAGGGCTATGACATCAAGGGAGGGCGTGGTGAGTTACGCCGCTTCCGGTTCGTGGGAAGAGCCACGCCTACGGAGAGGCATGCTATGCAGATGGCAGCCCGCGAGGCAATAGCTCGTCTCAGGGATGTCCTCCCCGTGATGAAGACTCGTCGCTACCGCTATCTTCCATGCCATGTGCCATACACCTGTCACTATGCATACTCCTGCCCCAGAGGAGAACGAGACGAGGCTTTTGAGATGCTCATTGACTATCTCCGGGCCCTGGAGGCAGCCTTCGACAACCTGGTGGACGACTTCGTAGCTACCCTCATGGACTCAGTTCATGGCTGTGCTGCCAACAGGAGGGAGCTCCTACCCATCGCACCGCCACTGACTTTGGTCTCGTCCTCAGCATCTTATATGCCTACTCGTCGCCTGCCTTCTACCGAAGAATTCAACCAACTCATTGCACCCACTTCAGCGTGCACTGCACCACCCTTCGCGCCCACTCCTGTACGTGTAGCTCCGCCCCTGGCAACCGCTCCGTCCACTCTACGCAACACTACACGTATGGAGCCCATTAGCGAGGAGGAAGTCGAGTCCCCAACCTCGCTACGCCTCGCCCTCGGCAGGGCAAAGGAGGCCGTCAACATCTCTGCCTAAGTACGCTTAGCTGCCATGTAATGTACCGCTTTGTAAGATATGTACATAGGTTGTGAGAAGTAGCCTGTTTGCGCATCATGTAGGATCTGGAGAAGTGCACTAGCCTAAATAACATGTCAGGATTATGTATGCATATCCTGAGTGATGTATTGTATAATTACCGCCCACGTGTAAGATATGTAATGAGCAGTCCTTCTCCGTGCGCAGGTCGATTTGTTTTTCTTAAGTAAGCTAGGTTATTTAGTTTTATTTGCCAGCTTTATGCATTTTTTTTGAAATTGTCTTTGCGACTCTTTCCGCTTTTCTTATGGATTTTACAAAATATATCCCCAGAGTGAAAAATGTCTCGTCCTTGGACTCGCTCCATGGCAATTCCACCAGAGGAAAATTTTGATGCACAACCCAGCAACGAGTTCACTCAGGGACGGTCAAGCCAACAGGGCAGTGAATCGGCACTTTCACAAATGTGCCGCCTTTATGAGCAGAGTCAGCAACAACATCGGGAAATGATGAACCAAGTCATCAACATGGGAAATCACCATGGACAGTATCAGCAGCATTCCAAGTTATCTGAGCTACAGAAGACACGTCCTCAAACATTTTCTCACACTGACAAACCTCTTGAAGCCGAGGACTGGCTTCGAGATATGGAGGGAAAATTAATTATTGCAAAATGTTCAGACCCTGAGAAGCTATTGTATGCTCCGCACTATCTCACAGGAGCAGCCGCATCGTGGTGGGAGAATTTTCTGCACATGCATCCCAACGAAAATGACATAACCTGGGATGATTTCAAGGAAGGTTTCCATGATGCACACATTCCTAAGAGTATTATGAAAATCAAGAAGAGAGAGTTCGATGACCTCAAACAAAGGAACATGACAGTGTCAGATTACAACAGTCAATTTACTCTATTGTCCCGCTACGCCAATGAAGAGCGTATGACTGAAATCAAGAAGATGGAGAAATTCCTTGACGGTCTGGCGCCCACGCTTAAATGCCAACTGGTCGTGCACACCTTTCCTGATTTTAGAACACTGGTGGACAAATCCATTACTCTGGAAAATAAGAGACGCAGTCTGGAAGATATCCGCAAGCGAAAAAGGGACCAGACTAATCATGCTCGGAATCACCGAAGCAAGACAGATTTTCAAAAGGGCGGGACACACAAATCCTCATCCAATGTCTCACGCCCAATCAAGAATTTTCATGCAAGGGACAAGGAATTCACCTATCGCCCCGGCGTTACTTGTTACGCTTGTGGAGAAGAAGGGCACTATGCCAAACAGTGCCCCAAGCCAAGGAATTCAACCCCAAAGCCGAACAACGGCGGCAACAATTCCGCGCCCAAGCGAAACAATTTCAATCCCAACAATAACCACAGGAAGGGTCATCTGAACCATGTAACCAAAGAGGAGGCACAAAATGCTCCGGATATCGAACTCGGTACGTTTCCTGTCAACACAATACCTGCAATGGTTTTGTTTGATTATGGAGCTTCTCACTATTTCATTTCGAAAAATTTTGCTTTGCAAAATAATTTTTTGATGCTTCCTTTGGAGAAATCCATGATCATCAAGTCCCCTAGGATTCAGCAAGTTACTCAGAATTACTGTCAGAATGTGGTCATTGAGTTCGAAGGATTGGAGTTTCACGCAAATCTTATTGTGTTGGAAAATAAAGGACTGGATGTCATACTAGGGATGGATTGGCTAACCACCAATAAGGGTTTTATCGACTGTTTCAACAGGACCGTAATTCTCACACACCACCAAGGGAAGACAATAAGAGTATCAGCCAAGGAAGGAAAAATACCCCGGCAACCGAGATTAAATAAGGTGGACGTTTCTGAGCTAAACAAGGTTCCAGTAGTGTGTGAATTTCCAGATGTATTCCCTGAAGAACTACCAGGCATGCCACCAGACCGGGAAATAGAATTCCGCATTGAGCTAGCACCAGGAACCACCCCCATATACAAGAAACCATACAGAATGGCACCATCCGAGTTGATCGAGTTGAAGAAGCAAATAAAGGAATTACTGGAAAAAGGATACATTCGAGCCAGCTCCTCACCTTGGGGATCACCAATTTTATTTGCCAAAAAGAAGGATGGAACGCTGAGATTGTGTATTGACTATCGAGCACTTAACATGGTCACAATCAAAAACAAATACCCGATGCCAAGGATAAACGATTTGTTTGATCAACTCGCTCAGGCCAAGGTATTCTCAAAAATTGACTTAAGGTCAGGATACCATCAATTGAAGGTACGAACGGAAGATATCCCCAAAACAGCCTTCACCTCCAGATATGGACTGTACGAGTTCACAGTGATGCCATTTGGATTAACTAACGCCCCAGCATATTTTGTTCACCTCATGAACAAAGTATTTATGAAGTTTATGGACAAGTTCGTCGTGGTATTCATCGACGATATTCTGGTATACTCCAAGACACCAGAAGAGCACGCAGAACATCTCAGGATTGTGCTAGGAGAGCTAAGAAAACACCAATTGTATGCCAAGTTCAGCAAGTGCGAATTTTGGCTAAGACAAGTAGGCTTTCTAGGCCACGTACTGACCCAAGACGGTATCGCAGTGTTCCCAGAGAAAGTCAAGGCCGTACTTGGCTGGAAGTCACCAGCCAGCGTAACGGACATACAGAGTTTCTTGGGAATGGCAGGATATTACCGCAGATTTATTGAAGGATTTTCCACCATAGCCAAGCCTATGACACAGTTGCTCAAGAAAGATAAGAAGTTTGAATGGACAGAAGCCTGCGAGAAAAGTTTCCAAGAGCTAAAGCGGAAGTTAACGACAGCACCGGTATTAATTGTACCCGACATACACAAGAATTTTGAAGTATATTGTGACGCGTCCAGAAAGGGTCTGGGATGCGTGTTGATGCAGGAAGGCAAGGTTGTCGCCTACGCTTCAAGGCAACTTCGCAAGCATGAGGAAAATTATCCCACTCATGACTTAGAAATGCCAGCAGTTATCATGCACTCAAGGAATGGAGGCATTTCTTACTTGGGAATCGATGTGAAATATATACGGATCACAAAAGTCTCAAATATATTTTCACACAGCCAGAACTAAACTTACGGCAACGACGTTGGTTGGAGTTGGTAAAGGATTATGATGTTGGTATCCATTACCATCCAGGGAAAGCAAATGTAGTGGCCGATGCCCTTAGTCGGAACCCCAGCTCCGACGAAAACTATCTGCATAGCTTGAGGCCCGAATTCCATCAAGAATTTGCCAAGCTCAACTTGATAATGGTAGCAAAAGGCACCATATCAAACTTGGAAATACAACCCAACCTTGTGGAGAAAATCAAAGAAGCTCAGCCCGGTCACACTAGCATCGAAGGCATCAAAAGGAAGTTGAGTATGGGCAAGGCCTCGGAATTCGTCATAGACAATGAAGGAATATTATGGTACGGAGAAAGGCTCTGCGTGCCAAACATAGAAGACCTTAAACAGCAAATTTTAGCTGAAGCACACACCACTCCATATTCAATTCACCCTGGAGGAACCAAAATGTATAAGGATATTCAGGAAAGATTTTGGTGGCACGGTATGAAGAGGGACATAGCCACCTTCATTGCATGTTGCGACTCATGTCAATGCATAAAAGCTGAGCATCAGAGACCAGCCGGACTACCGCAACCGAACAAAATACCTGAGTGGAAATTGGATGAAATAGGGATGGATTTTATTGTCGGACTACCTCGGTCACGACACGGGAATGATGCCATATGGGTCATCACCGATAGATTAACCAAAGTGGCACACTTTATTCCAATAAAGACGACCCACACCACTCAGAGGCTTGCCAGGATTTATCTTTCCTGCATAGTTTGTCTGCACGGTGTCCCGAAGACTATAATATCTGACAGAGGCACTCAGTTCGTCTCAAGATTTTGGGAGCATTTACAACAGGCCCTGGGAACCCAACTAGCCTTCAGTACCGCATACCACCCACAGACTGATGGACAGACTGTACGCGTAAACCAAATTTTAGAAGACATGCTGAGAGCATGTGTCCTCACATATGGAACCAGTTGGGAAGAAAGCCTGCCATACGCCGAGTTCGCGTATAACAATAGCTACCAGGCCAGCCTACAAATGGCACCATTTGAGGCTTCATACGGACGAAGATGTCGTACCCCGTTAAATTGGTCAGAGACCGGAGACAGCCGCATCTTCGGACCAGACATGCTCAGAGAAGCCGAGGAAAAGGTCAAGCTAATCAGAGACCGACTTAAGACCGCTCAAAGTCGACAGAAGAGTTATTATGATCAGAAACATCATAGGGTCAGCTTCGAACCCGGTGAGTTCGTATACCTGAGAGTATCCCCTATGAGAGGACTGCAACGGTTTAAGATTAAAGGAAAGTTAGCACCAAGATTCATTGGACCATTCTGCATAGTGGCACGAAGAGGCACTGTAGCCTACCAGCTAGACTTACCCGAAGACTTGTCCGACATTCACGACGTGTTCCACGTCTCTCAATTAAGGAAGTGCGTAAGCAACCCAGAGAAACAAGTATCCCATGAAAACATTGACGTGCAGCCAGACCTCACTTATCGGGAACATCCCGTAAGAATATTAGAGGAGTCTGAAAGGAGGACCCGACAGAAGATCATCAAGTTTTTCAAAGTCCAATGG
This sequence comes from Triticum dicoccoides, assembly GCF_002162155.2. Taxonomy (NCBI): domain Eukaryota; kingdom Viridiplantae; phylum Streptophyta; class Magnoliopsida; order Poales; family Poaceae; genus Triticum; species Triticum dicoccoides. Next base: position 44,879,812 of record NC_041392.1, read on the forward strand.
AGCAATCACAACGACAGTGAAGCAACTTGGGAAAGCGAGGATTTTCTTCGGGCAGAGCATCCACACTTATTTAAGGATCAGCTGAAATCTCGGGGACGAGATTTTTCTAAAGGGGGTAGGTGTTGTGACACTCCAAAATTTTAATTTGGTTTTTATCAAAAACTTTGTGGTTTTTGAAAAGAGGCCATTTAAATTATTTTTTTCAGAAAACCTTCCTCTTAAAAACTTCCTTTGCTTTGGCAAGGAATTTTTTTTTCAAACTTTGGTGTTTGACCTTTTGAAACTTCTTCTCTGTTGGTTCCCTCTAAAATTCATTTTGGGAGTTTAATCTTTTTCTTTTAAAATGAAACTCTATGAAAAACTTGGGATTTTCATATCTTGAAAACCACCCATGACTTTGCATTTTTTCCCATGTGATAAAATCCCTCCAAAACCTCCCCTACTCCTTGTGATCAACCTAAGTTCTCTGTCCCAACTAATCCAAGCAAGTTTTGGATTTTATTCTAATTATTTTCCTCTCAAATCAATTCTGAAAATTATTTGGAGCCTGAGTAATTTTCAAAGCAAGTACCCTAGTGCATTTGAGTTTTGACCTCAAACCAACTCTCCTGGATAGTCCTTTGTACCCACAACCTAGAACCATCTTGATCCACTCCTCCTCTTTTCAAATTTTTCAAAATTCAGTCTCTGCAAGTTTGGACCAGATTTGCCAAATTTGGTGAAATTCATATCTACACTCCTCCAAAAATTCCACCAAAAATCATGCAGCCTACTGGAGCAATGAGTAGCCACTCCACCAAAAATCAGCTCAAGGAAAAATCACCAGAGGCCAAATTCGTTCTGTCGAGCACCTTGCATGCACTGTTGCTGTTCAAAATTCAGAAAGTTCAGAAGATTCAGTCGTTTTACCTTCGTCAGACTCGATCACGCGGCCACAGTGCGCCCTGGCGCGTTGCACGCAGCCTCTTCTCACTGGCCAGCACCCCGCACGCACGCTTGGCCGATTCCTGGCGTCGGTAGCGGCGAGCCTCGCCGGCGTTGGAAGCTTCTGCGGTGGCTGCACCTTCCGTGGCGGCCAACAAGGGCTCGAGCCCTCTCGCCACGCCACCCGGCGCCGCCCAACACCCCCTGGCTCTCCGTGTGTCCCTGCCATGCCAGCGCACGCCCGTGGCACCGTCGCCGTGGCCCGGCAAGCACGGAAGGTGCTCCCTGCCGCCGACGGGCCGCGCCACCCCCGTTCCGTCGAGCTCGCCCATAGCACCAAATCCCAGCCCCTTTAGCACCTAAATGGAACCTGTGGACCTCAACGACGATGCCCAAGCCCCTAATCCCACTGCACATCCACAGCACCGCCGTAATCACTCGCCGGAGATCCCCGTTCACGGCAACCGCCTCGGGCCGCCTATAAAAAGGGCCCCCGAGCTCACCCTCGTGCACGCATCGTCACCACTACTCACCAACGCCCCGCCAGGCCACTAGGAGGTCCTCGAGGAGGTCTCCTCCCCCAACTCTGGCCGCCCCGATCCGCCTCGGCCTCCACCATGATTCGCTCCGGTGAGGCCATCTCCGGCGCCCAAACCCCGTCCGTTACCCTCTCTAGCTACCAGGAGCCTAACCCCCTCCTCAATTTCATCTCTGCAACCCTCTCCGACGAGTCCCTCGACCACCCGAGCCGCCGTCCGCCGGAGCAAAGCTCGCCGTCGACGTGGTACTCGCCGGTGACCACCACCACCACCAACCAACGCGGAATGGCGCCCTGATCACGGAGGTACCCTCCGATCCCCCTGCCTCGCCGTGTATCGCCGCCGGCGACCACCGCGGCTCTCGGGCGCCGACGAGCTTCGTCCCCCCCCCCCTTTTTGAAAGTTCAAACCTGACGAGTGGGACCCCACCGTCAGCCTCTCTGCCCTCTCTATTGAATCGTTTTCTGAAAGCGCCTTCGGGCAAAATGCGTTTTTCCTTTGCGCTGGCGTAGTTTCTGCCGAAGCGTTTCTGTTTTTATAAGCTAGCCCCTGGAAACTTTCTGTTTCATTACAGATGAGTCCCTGGGCAAAAACCTTTATAACTTTTAATAAGAAAAGTATTTTTGATTGATTCTTTTTCTATTCTCTTTAAAATTTTGTCTAGTTTTTTATTAGATTTATTTGAAAAATATTTGGAATACTTTTTGTGCACTCCTTGGTATTTATGATAGCGCATATATTTTCTTTATACCGTAGATACCGAAGGAGGTGACGGAGCCGCGAACTTCACCGAGCTAGGCTCCGACTACTCTGAACCAGGCAAGCATGTTTGAACTTTTGATATGATGAGTGTCTTGGCATGTTTTGCATTTAGTTAGTTTCATGGCATGTTGAGGGGCATATCGATGAACGTTATTTTATGCAATATTGAAGTAAGTGAGTTCGATGATCCATAAGTGGATGGATATGAGTATGAATGGCCATGTGTTGGCATGAGGATGGGTAAGATGGCAGTGTCGTAGGATGCCAGTCTTATGCCAGACTATGTGACTTCAGTGTCAAACCGTAACGGTCCAGTTCCTCTCATTTCCTTCCATGTACTACCACATGTTTTCCTCAAGGAGTATGGTTTAGTAAGTTGCAAACCGCTTTTCTGGTACACACCAAAAGGAGAGGCCGTGATGATGGTTCCATGGCCCTGGATTAAAGCCAGTCATCCGGTCAGGGGGCATGGGTGTTTCCGGTTGGGACCGAGAGGGGGGCACCCCTTAGAGCGCGCGTATATAAATTTGATCCCATGCTATTCAAGATTGTGATCTCCCCGTCTCAAAAGTTTTTCTTGGACGATGTCTAGGGTGATTCCTAGCATCGAGAGTTAGGATGGGTGTGTACTGGTTTGCTGTGTTTTCTTCCGAAATACCGTAAACGGAACTAGTCCTTCGTGACTACGGAAATCCGTTGGCTGTGGGAAAAATTTTGTACAAACTCTGCAGAGTCATATATTCCTCCAAATCATCTATTCCCTGTCCTAGATCGATATTATCTTATCCTAATCAAATGTCAGTTTTGATGGCAGAGACTCCGGTGATTCGCATGAGTGCTAATTCTGGTTAAATGATTATTCCTGTGGATGGACTAACCCATTTATTCTCATGAATTAAATGTTTATTATGAGTATTATTTACTTGTGAATAAAAGCCCTTTCTGCGATGTCGCTCAGACGTCCGACTGTGGCATTGTTGTATTTTACTTTCTTTTCAAGCCCTTTCTGTGATGTCGCCCCGACGTCCGACTGTGGCATTTCTT
>NC_041392.1:44883541-44927803 GCF_002162155.2 Triticum dicoccoides
TTTTAAAGCCCTTTCTGTGATGTCGCCCCGACGTCCGACTGTGGCATTTCTTTTAAAGCCCTTTCTGTGATGTCGCCCGACGTCCGACTGTGGCATTTCTTTTAAAGCCCTTTCTGTGATGTCGCCCCGACATCCGATTGTGGCATTTCTTTTAAAAGCCCTTTCTGTGATGTCGCCTCGACATCCGCCTGTGTTATTTCTTTTAAAGCCCTTTATGTGGTGTCGCTAAGACGCCCGACTGTGGCATCATTTCCTTATATTTATTTGCTCACCTTTCGTGGCGTCGCTTCAGACACCCGATCGGTAGTTATTTATGTTTTGTTGGGATTTCAGGCGGACTACCGCCGTTTCCCTTTTACTTACCTTGTTATGCTAATTTTTGAATGTACATTGGTGAATTAATCATGACGCATCCATACATGCATTTGTTATATCTTACGTCCGAACTGTCTTGCGAGTACTTTCAAAGTACTCACTGGCTTGTTGATTTGGCCAGATGCTGACGAAGGCGATCTCATGGATGGAGAGTTTGATAGCGAGTCCGACACTTAGAGGAGTCCCAGTCAGTCTCGTGCGACCCTGGATTTGGTCACTGTTTTATATTCGCTTCCGCTACCAAATAAATTCATCGAGCCTCACCTCGACGCTTGATGAGATGACAGACTTAGAGTCTTGTATTTCTCTCCCCGCTGTGTTTCAACACCACCGCCCTATCCTCGAGTCAGTAGTATGCCTCCACACCACTGTGTCATGTCCGCCATTATGTATAATTATTGGCGTGCTTGTAATAATTTGGTTGAGCAACCGTAGTTCGACCTTGTAATATATTTTATACTACTGGCTTATTGTATCAAGAATCTGTCTACCAGTGAGGAGGATTTCTCTCATACTGGACTCAAAAGATTGGTTTCTCAATAAATATTTTTATTGGAAAACCGGTCGTGACTGTCACAAGGCCTGGGCGACGCCTTGCATCACCTACCGAACTCGTTCATGCAGTTGTGAGAGCTCGGAAAGAAGGTCACCCATAGAACCGGGCATTTCCTCGGCAGGACGACCTGTTAGCACACCTACAGACATAACTCTGTCAGCCAACTTCCTCGCAGAACTCTTTTTCAAAGTTTGTTCAAGCACTTACTAAATATGTCGCGTTGAAGCCGCCGATTCTCCTTAATAGAGTCCTACGGTTGGGCATGAACATCTTTTAGTTCCATGCCCAGCTTGGTGTTGGCATCTAGGAGATCATTCTTCTCCTGCCTCACCCTCGTAAGCACGCTCTCACCATCCTTCAGCTTGCGTAGGAGTTGTTGCTTATCCGGATTTACTCGAGCATCATCTGCAATTTTATTGTCAGATCTGCATATATGCCGCACTCTATATGATACTTATCATTCAAAGGATATATTACTAGAGGGGGTCTCTTTGGGCTCCCCTGCTGCGGCCAGTGCGTCCTGAAGTTGGGCTTTGCACTCTTCCAGCTCCTGGGATAGTTGGGTATTCTTTTCTGTAAGAACCTTCATAACAAATGATCCTTAAATCAGTTATTCTAACTATTTCAAGTCTCAGGGGCTACTAATATATATAATCACCAAATTTTCTCACCCGTATGTCTTTTACATACTGCTCCGTGGCTCTGGCTAGTCCATTTTGAGCGGCATCCAATGCCTCTTGGGAGAAACAAGCGTCACGAAGAACAGTCCGGCGACGCCAGTGGTTCATGGCACTTTCCACTTCAGAATTGGTGGCGGACAGTTTATCTGCATCCTCTGTCGGAGGAGCGCCCGGCACACGCCTCGTATTCGTTCCCACCTCCGAATCCGGCCTTGGAGCCTGGCTGGTGGAGGCGCGATTAGTAGCCTCTCCGCGTATAGTCCGGCGAGCGCTCTTTTTCCTGAAAAGAAGGCATGAGCGTTAATATGCCTCTGAGAATAATGTCTTGCAATAAAGGCGGCACACTGTACCACTGCGCCGGTGTCTCAATCCGGACTGTGGGTCTTTTTAACCTACCTGGCCTCGCGGCCCCTTTTTGGCTAGTCGCCGCAAGCTAGGCCTTCCGCCTTAAGGACCTCCTCGGCAAAGCACGAATGTTATACGGTAATCAAAAACATGCAAGGAAAGATCCCTTTTCAAAGTACTGGGACTTCAGTCCCAGTTACCTGTGAGACTGGAAGTAGCCCAAGGTAATTGGCCGTAATGGCCACCAAAGCGTCGTCATTTCTCAATTGGTAAAATACCCCATCGATCAGCTCCCCAGATATGTCTGGATCCTCCTTTGAGGCCGGGTCAAGGGACCGTCCAGGGTCCTCGGGTTGTGGAGGGGGATTGTTTATCTCCCTTCCAGCCTGGCGTAGCTCCTGCATTAAAATTGCTACACTGAATACCCAGCTCAGAGGATTGTACATAGAAAATCCGCCCTGCGGGTTGACACGGAGGAATTCCTCCTCTTCTCCCTTGTAAAAAGTGGATAAGATCTTTATTAGATCAGCAACCGATCCTGGCACTTTACGGCCGTAGCGGGTGGCGTCATCCTCCCCGTTGAAATCCCACATGGGGTGACCTCTATACTGAAGCGGCTGCACCCCCCGCATAATACATGTGGCCATGACCTCGATCATGGTCAATCCGGATCAAGCTAACAAACTTATCCGGCTCATCAGATAAAGAACGTCCCTGTCATCTTCCTCCAGGGAGCTCCATGGACACCAGCTCCGGCGCTTCTTCAAAGGAGCATTCTTGAACTCAGGAAGGCCGATTCGAATAGGATCTGGGAGGGGGACGTCTTCTATATAAAACCATTCTGAAGGCCAGTCTTCGGATGTCTTCTTTGGGGTTCCGGACAGATATCCGGTCCCGGCAATACGCCACACTTCGGCTCTGCCCACTTGATATATTAACCCCTTCTGAGAACGGGGCACAAGGCAGAACAACTTCTTCCACGGAGCGAAATGAGCCTCACAGCCCAAAAACAGCTCGCAAAGGGCTACGAATCCCGCGATATGCAATATGGAGGCAGGCGTAAGGTTGTGCAACTGGATGCCGTAGAACTCCAGGAGCCCCCGGAGAAACGGATGAATTGGAAATCCGAGCCCTCTTACCAAATGAGGGACAAGGAAAACCCTCTCTCCCTTGGATGGACTGGGAAGGCTCTCCACTTGTTCTCCGGCATTATAGGTGGCGAGCCCGGCTCAAACCGGGACCATGTACGCTGGGGGAAGAAATCCCTTGGTCTGAGGCATCACTAATTTGCTGTGCGGGACGGAACATCTCTCCCAATCTCCAGGCGTGGGGCTAGGGGGCGACAGGAGGAGCTGCGTCGACCGGCCATGATGGAATGGATCTTTGTCGGAGGCGCTCCGATGAAGGCTCGCCAAGGGAGGATGGTGTGATTTGGATCTGAATCCTCGTCTTTTTAATGGGCAGCTCATTCACACAGCTAGGGGGTAAATGTAAAAACACCCTGGTTCTTCACATTCACTCAACACGTGGAAAGTGGCCATTATTGGGTGCGGAAGCCAAGGAGTGCAACATTCACAAGAGGCCGGACACTATTTCAACAGGTACACGGAATTTGGAGAGGAACCCGCCTTGCAATGCCGAAGACAATCTACGCGCTGGACTCATTGTCATTGAAGCCTGGTTCGGGGGCTACTGAGGGAGTCCTGGATTAGGGATTCTTCGTACAACCGGATTATATTCTTTGGCCGGACTGTTGGACTATGAAGATACAAGATTGACGACTTCGTCTCGTGTCCGGGTGGGACTCAACTTGGCGTGGAAGGCAAGCTAGGCGATACGGATATGCATATCTCCTCCTTTGTAACCGACCTTGTGTAACCCTAGCCCCTCCCGGTGTTATAAACCGGAGGGTTTTAGTCCGTAGGACAACAACCACAACATACAAACATATCGTAGGCTAGCTTCTAGGGTTTAGCCTCTCTGATCTCGCGGTAGATCTACTCTTGTACTATCCATATCATCAATATTAATCAAGCAGGACGTAGGGTTTTACCTCCATCAAGAGGGCCCGAACCTGGGTAAAACATTATGTCCCCTGCCTCCTGTTACCATCCGGCCTAGACGCACAGTTCGGGACCCCCTACCCGAGATCCGCCGGTTTCAAATGAAGACCAAACTCATAACTCAAATGAAGACCAAACTCATAACTCAAATGATTACGCTATGGTGTTCTGGGTGGCGTGAGTTGTGAAACTATTCCGCTTTGTTTCAAATGAAGACCAAACTCATAACTCAAATATTCTCCTCCAGGATCAGATCGTAGATACTTTATTTTCTTGTTACGATGATTTTCAACTTCACTCTGAAATTCTTTGAACTTTTCAAAATGTTTCAGACTTATGTTTCATCAAGTAGATATACCCAAATCATCTATGAAGGTGAGAAAATAACGATATCCGCCATGAGCCTCAACATTCATTGGACCACATACATCTGTATGTATGATATCCAACAAATATGTTGCTCTCTCCATAGTTCCAGAGAACGGCGTTTTAGTCATCTTGCCCATGAGGCTTGGTTCGCAAGTACCAAGTGATTCATAATCAAGTGGTTCCAAAAGTCCATCAGTATGGAGTTTCTTCACGCACTTTACACCGATATGAACTTTTGTCTTGAATCTTTCGGATCTAAATATTCAAACCACAATTAAGAAGAATTATTAAAATTATGCCAAGTAGCACTCAGTATCAAAAATTCTATTTTTATCATTTACCTACTCGAGGACAAGCAGGAATTAAGCTTGGGGATGCTTGATACGTCTCCAACGTATCTATAATTTTTGATTGCTCCATGCTATATTATCTACTGTTTTGGACATTATTGGGCTTTATTATCCACTTTTATATTATTTTTGGGACTAACCTATTAACCGGAGGCCCGGCCCAAAATTGCTGTTCTTTTGCCTGTTTTAGGGTTTCGAAGAAAAGGAATATCAAACGGAGTCCAAACGGAATGAAACCTTCGGGAACGTGATTTTCTCAACGAACAAGACCCGGGAGACTTGGACCCTACGTCAAGAAAGAAAAGAGGAGGCCACGAGGTAGGGGGGCGCGCCCACCCCCACCAGGCGTGCCCTCCACCCTCGTGGGACCCCTGTTGCTCCACCGACGTACTCCTTCCTCCTATATATATCCACGTACCCCAAAACGATCAGAAGAGGACCCACAACCCTAATTCCACCGCCGTACCTTTCTGTATCCATGAGATCCCATCTTGGGGCCTGTTTCGGAGCTCCGTCGGAGGGGGCATCGATCACGGAGGGCTTCTACATCAACACCATAGCCCCTCCGATGAAGTGTGAGTAGTTCACCTTAGACCTACGGGTCCATAGTTAGTAGCTAGATGGCTTCTTCTCTCTTTTTGGCTCTCAATACACTGTTCTCCCCCTCTCTTGTGGACATCTATTCGATGTAATCTTCTTTTTGCGGTGTGTTTGTTGCGACTGATGAATTGTGGGTTTATGATCAAGTCTATCTATGAATAATATTTGAATCTTCTCTGAATTTTTTTATGTATGATTGGTTATATTTGCAAGTCTCTTCGAATTATCAGTTTCGTTTGGCCTACTAGATTGATCTTTCTTGCAATGGGAGAAGTGCTTAGCTTTGGGTTCAATCTTGCGGTGTCCTTTCCTGGTGACAGTAAGGGCAGCAAGGCATGTATTGTATTGTTGCCATCAAGGATAACAAGATGGGGTTTTCTTCATATTGCAAGAGTCTGTCCCTCTACATCATGTCATCTTGCTTAAGGTGTTACTCTATTTTTAACTTTATACTCTAGATGCATGCTGGATAGCGGTCGATGAGTGGAGTAATAGCAGTAGATGCAAGCAGGAGTCGGTCTACTTGTCTCGGACGTGATGCCTATATACATGATCATACCTAGATATTCTCATAACTATGCTCAATTCTGTCAATTGCTCAACAGTAATTTGTTCACCCACCGTAGAATACTTATGCTCTTGAGAGAAGCCACTAGTGAAACCTATGGCCCCCGGGTCTATCATTATCATATTGATCTGCTACTACTTAGTTATTTCTGTTGCTATTTACTTTGCCTTTATTTTACTTTGCAACTTTTATCATAAAAATACCAAAAATATTATGTTCTCATATCTATCAGATCTCACTCTCGTAAGTGGCCCTATAGGGATTGACAACCCCTATTTGCGTTGGTTGCGAGGATTTATTTGTTTTGTGCAGGTACGAGGGACTCGCGTGTGGCCTCCTACTGGATTGATACCTTGGTTCTCAAAAACTGAGGGAAATACTTACGCTACTTCGCTGCATCATCCCTTCCTCTTCGGGGAAAACCAACGTAGTTCTCAAGAGGTAGCACCGAGCGCTCATGGCCATGGCGCCTCGGCCTTCTTCTGTAGCAGGAGGAGGACGAAAGGCCGGTGGAGTTAGGCTGGGCCACACTGTGGCAACTCCAAGCCCATTGCAATAGTAGGCCTGAGACATTTTTATTTTCTTTTATTTTGATTAGTTTTCTACACTGTTTTGCATTAAGTAGAGCCACCAAATGATTTTTCCTAAGTGTGCCACTTGACACATTAAATACTTTGCAATATTTTGAGTTGGTACAAAAATGCATCAAATCATTTGAGAGTGTCTTACTATTTTGGGAAAATGGAAAGGAAAAATAATTGATCATATAGACCTCAAGAAAGGATAAACCAAAAAAATGGAAAGGATAATATGATTATCAAATTAAACAGAACAATGGAAAGGAAAATGTGTTTAAACACATATTTTAGGGGTATATCCTTCCCAAGGACAAGCACAGTAAGATATCCATGATAGGATATAAAGTAGAAAACCCTTTAGGTAAGGGGAGAGGAATTTTATGCGATTACCCATACCATGGTGTTGAAGGAAATATGCCCTAGAGGCAATAATAAAGTTATTATTTATTTCCTTATTTCATGATAAATGTTTATTATTCATGCTAGAATTGTATTAACCAGAAACATAAAACATGTGTGAATACATAGGCAAACAGAGTGTCACTAGTATGCCTCTACTTGACTAGCTCGTTGATCAAAGATGGTTATGTTTCCTAACCATAGACATGAGTTGTCATTTGATTAACGGGATCACATCATTAGGAGAATGATGTGATTGACTTGACCCATTCCGTTAGCTTAGCACTTGATCGTTTAGTTTGTTGCTATTGCTTTCTTCATGACTTATACATGTTCCTATGAGTATGAGATTATGCAACTCCCGTTTACCAGAGGAACACTTTGTGTGCTACCAAACGTCACAACGTAACTGGGTGATTATAAAGGTGCTCTACAGGTGTCTCCGAAGGTACTTGTTGGGTTGGCGTATTTCGAGATTAGAATTTGTCACTCTGATTGTCGGAGAGGTATCTCTGGGCCCACTCGGTAATGCACATCACTATAAGCCTTGCAAGCATTGCAACTAATGAGTTAGTTGCGGGATGATGTGTTACGGAACGAGGAAAGAAACTTGCCGGTAACGAGATTGAACTAGGTATTGAGATACTGACGATCAAATCTTGGGCAAGTAACATACCGATGACAAAGGGAACAACATATGTTGTTATGCGGTTTGACCGATAAAGATCTTCGAAGAATATGTAGGAGCCAATATGAGCATCCAGATTCTGCTATTGGTTATTAACCGGAGACGTGTCTCGGTCATGTGTACATAGTTCTCGAGAACGGCCTGAACTCTCTCGGGATTGACGGCAATGCCCTTACCAGAGATTACGTGGCCGAGATAGATCACTTCTGGTAACCAAAATTCGCACTTGGAGAACTTGGCATAAAGGCGGTGCTCTGTGAGTTTTTCTAACACAAGTCTAAGATGTTCGGCATGCTCTTCCTCGTTCTTCGAGTAAATAAGGATATCATCGAGGTAAACCATGATGAACTTATCTAAGTACTCCATGAAGATCGAGTTCATCAAGCGGGAGAATGTAGCTAGAGCATTGGTTAGACCGAAGGACATGACGGTGTACTCGTACTGGCCATAACGAGTGAGAAAAGCCGTCTTAGGAATGTCCCCGTTTATGATCTTGATTTGGTGATAGCCTAACCTCAAATCTATCTTGGAAAAGACTGAGGATCCAGCGAGCTGATCATATAGGTCGTTGATCCTGGGGAGCGGAAACTTGTTCTTTATCGTGACTAAATTAACGGGACGATAATCTACAACCATCCGGTCCGTACCATCCTTCTTCTTGACGAAGAGAACGTGGCAAGCCCAAGGAGAAGAACTAGGACGAATAAAACCCTTTTGGAGGGACTCATCAAGTTGTTTCTTAGGCTCAGCTAGTTCTAAGGGTGCCATCTCGTAAGGTCTCCTATAGATTGGGGCGGTTCCTGGGATAAGATCTATGACAAACTCTACACCCCTGTCAGGTGGAATACCTGGCAGTTCCTCAGGGAAGACATCTGGAAAGTCATGGACTACCGGGATATCTTCAATGTCTGGAAGAGGGCTGGCATTAAGAGAATAAAGCCGACGCTTTGCAATTCTGGTGGAGACAGTGACTATCTTGCCAGAGGGGTGTGTGAGCTGAACAGACCTGGTGTAACAGTCAATCTTGGCATAATGAGCTTTCATACAGTCCATACCCAAGATGATGTTAATATCTGAAGACTTAAGGGATATCAAGGAAGCTAGGAATACAAGTCTGTCAACATGTATTTCATTGCCATAACTTATCCTAGAAGTTTGCCACTTGGATCCAGGAGTTTGAATGAGTAGTGGGGAGGGCATATCACAAAATGGCATGTCGTGCAAGCGGGCATAACTTTCAGAAATGAAGGTGTGAGATGCTCCAGTATCGAATAGAACTGAAGCTGGATGACAGTTGATAAGGAGTGTACCAGGAACGACATATGGATCATCATGAGCGTCTTTAGCTGAGACGTGATGCACACGTCCAAGTTCAGTGGGAGCTGACTTGGCACTGATCATCTGGTGTGATGACTTACTACCACGGCCGACATACTTCTCGGGCTGGGGTGGAGCAACACGGGTCTGAGTGCAAATACGGGCAATGTGGCCTGGCTCTCCGCACTTGTAACAAATCTTGGAGGTAGGACATGGACCCGCATTGACAAGTGGTCTACCAATAGGCATGGGTGTAGCTTACGGTTTAACTGGGTGAGGCGCCACATAAGATGGCGTCGGTGTGTAGCTGGGTGGAAGAGCAGAGTTCGGAACCCAAATCCGGCGCTTCTGCGAAGTAGAACCGGAGGAAGAACCCAAATCACGGGTGTGCTTACGAGACTCCTCGTAATTGAGCTGAGCTATCTCCGCATTAATGGCCTTGTTCACAAGAGCCTGGAATGTATTGCAGTGGTGCAAGTGGATATCACGATGCAACTTGGGGTTGAGACCCTTCCGAAACCTAGCCTGCTTCTTGGTGTCCGTGGACACTTCTTCTGTAGCATAGCGGGCGAGGTTCTCAAACTCTCTACTGTAAGCATGAACAGCCATCTTACTCTGGGTGAAACTACAGAACTCTTCTCTCTTGCAGTCAATGAGGGCTTCAGGAATGTGATGCTCGTGAAAAGCCTCAGTGAAATCTCTCCAGGTAGGAATCTGACCAGCTGGAAGCATAGCCTCATAGTTTTGCCACCAAAGACTAGCAGGACCTTCTAGGTGATATGCAGCATAGATGACCTTGTCACTTTCAGCTACGTTCGCAGAACGCAGCTTGTGAGTAATACTACGAAGCCAGTCATCTGCATCGAGTGGTTCAATGGAATGATGGAAGGTAGCTAGTTTCAAACCAATGAAATCATAGATGGTCGCTGACTCCTTGCACTGGGTGCGTTGTTCTCCTCGATACGTGCTAACAAGTGGTTGGTCTCACGCTTGTTCATCTCAATCTCTAAGATGAAATTTGCCAACGAAGACTGATCGGGAGGTCCTCATCCCTACCATCTCCGTGGTTCTGGCTACGAGCAACAGAACTTCGATTAACCGGCAACATCCTGAAGAACGAAACCAAGGAAAACAAGGATGGATTCAGCACCAACTATAGGATGCAGAAGGTAGCACAAGAATTTAGTATCTCACAAACTCCTAGGATAATTCCGGCAGCATAACGGCAGTAAAATGCTCAAAATGAGACATCTTGCAAATGATGGGGTAGCACCATACTCAACATCATCACTCAAGGTTCTGAGATAATACTAAATAGACTACACTAGAAGTACTTGAACTGGGATAAGACTCAGATCAGTCAACCCTTAGAGACTACGGAGTAGTAACACGTGATCCTGAGAGACGGAAGAGGAAGCCTAGTTCCTTAACCCCGTAGGAAAGATAGGATGACTCAGATCAGAAGGCATGAGGTATAAGGAGTAAACAAAGCCTTACATTCCCTTCCACAGTTAATTCCCCTATATAGCTAAAGAATTTCTAGACTCAACTTCGACCAGGTTGGCTTGGAAATCCTACAGGCAGTCAGGCTCTGATACCAAAGCTATCGGGACCCCAATTCCAAGTCACATCGATCTAGCCGGGAACACCTCATATCACTTTGCGGCCTCACGCACGGTATTCCCACGGGTGTCGCCTTACCCTGGCCCGGGACCGTTTGCACCTTTTGGCTCACGTATATGATTATGTCGCTAGCATCCATATGACAGAGAACCCGGGCCGACATGGCTAGTCATGAACCCAAAGCAGCACTAACCTATGGGGACAGGCATACATGATTCACATCGAGCATGTCGGTCAGCAGCGTGTGAATCCGGGCTGTAGCAGTGGGCTAACAGGACTCCGGGGAACCCGGGCTGTAGCATGCTAGGCAGGACTCCGGATGTCACCGCATGACATTTCCCCGAAGGGACAGACACAGGAACAAAGTGAAACACGTGCCGGCAAGTCAAGTGTCTTGAGCAGTAGTGCTGGGCTAGTAGGACTCCAGTGAACCGGGCTGTAGCGGACTACTATGGCTCAAGGAAGCACTAGACTACATTTCCCCATAAGAGAGGCTGCCAAGGATAAACAACTAGATTGTCGGATCCCACACATAGCAACACACATCACACGTACGCATAACATGCAAGTATGTGTTGTACAACATGGCATCACAACATAATGCAACTCATATAGATAAAGGCCCAGAAGAGCCACATAGCATTAAATACAAACAGGGGTCACATGACCCATCATTCAGAGCATACAAGCAACGGAAGCATTACATGTCTGAGTACAGACAACTAGAAAAGAAAAAGGCTAAGAGGACTGACTATCTACAAGTCCATCCCAAGGGTACAAGATCGTAGCTGAGGTAACAAGCTACTCGTCGAAGTCCACGTAAACTAGTAAGACCGAAGTCTCTGCTGCAAAAACATAAATAAAGCAACATGAGTACAAAGGTACTCAGCAAGACTTATGTCAGATCCTATCATACATGCATTTTATCAAGAAGGTAATGTGGAGTTTAGTTGCAGCAAGCCAGCTTTGACTCAGTGGCTATCCTATACTACGACTGCTGGTAACTCTTTTCAGGTGGCGCACACGAGTCCACTAATCACCACATCAATACTCTACTATGGATTCATTCCCGTCTCCCTACAAGAAGGCCATCCATAGCACTCACACTTGTCTTGAGCATTTTAGAGTATCCACTTCAAGTTGTCTATGTACCACGTAAGCATCCAAGAAGTCCATAACCGAGGACATGGCTATTCGAATAGATCATGATAACCCTACAGGGGTGTACTTCTTCACACATGCTCTCACCACTTATCACCATGTACACATCATGTATCTCGGCAACCTTCAAGCGGAAGCCTGGCGAGGGTGTCGGCCACGACCTGACTAACCACACAAGACTCTGGTCCAGGTTTATCGCCTATTCGGGTTCCATCCGCAAAGAGATCCGGCCGGGGTGTCGCTCAAGGCCCCAAACGATGTGTGCAGGGTTCCCAAGCCCACTTCGCCGGATGGATCTACGCTTGGTACACCGTGCCACTTGTGCCTAGTCTGTCCCAAGCCCACCTGGCCGGCTGCCACTTGGTAGACTATTAACACTACCTACAAAAACCAGAAACTATTTGCGACTCCTGGACAGAGATCAAGTTGGTTAATAAGTCAAGAGAGCTTGGAGCACCCGGATCCCAATGTGCGGTAGTAGCTAGTCATTGGACAACATACACAGAACTCAGTGCTTAAGGACGGTTCCAATGACACAACCCACCATGTACTCCTATATGGCCTCTCACCGCTACCTTTACCAAATCGTGTTCACCCACTTAACTCTCAGCACCAGAACATAACATAACACTCCAATTCATTCCCAATGAATCAGACCTGACACAACTCTAAGCAATAGCAGGAATGGCATGGTAGGAACACAACATGGCTCAATCAACTCCTACACATGCTAGTGGGTTTCAACTATTTACTGTGGCAATGACAGGCCATGCAGAGGAATGGGTTCAACTACCACAGCATAAAGTAGCAGTTGATTCGCTGTTGTCCTAATGCAATAAAAGAGAGCAGTAGCGAGAGAGTGGGATCATATCGTAATGAACAAGGGGGTTTGCTTTTCTGGTAGATCAACAAGGAAGGCACTGCTCCTCAGACAGGTACTCTGGAACGGTCTCCGGAGCAGGACCTATCTTGAAGGAACGGTGTCGGTAAGCAATACACAACCATATGCAACAATATGATGAATGATCATGGCATGAATATGTGATGCTGATTGAGATAATGCAACTAGCTTTTATTTGGATGAAATCCATTTGAACCAAAGATTCAAATGCATCTCCAAAATAAGCTCTTTATATAAGCCATTTTAGTGTTTCACTTATACAGTAGGTATAAGTTGTTTTTACATGCATGAAACTGGTACATATGGATAGATTGAATTTTTCTGATAATTTTTCATATATAAATTATTTCAATCTGAGCTACGGTTGAATTTCTATGAATTTTAGAAGTTTATATCATTTTCTGGATTTTCCTGATTTAATTTAAATCCAGAATATAAATAATTGCGTCAACACTGCGTCATGCTTGCGTCAGCAAGTCAACAGCGCTGACTGGTCAAACCTGACGTGTGGGGTCCACACATCAGTGACACGGGTTAAATAGGGGGTTAGATTATCCTAATTATAGGATTAGTGGCGCTGGGGCCCACTGGTCAGTGTCAGGGGGTTAAATAAGCGGTGATTAGCACTAAGCTAATCACTTGACGGGTCAGACCCATGTGTCATTGTCCCATACAGTCAAGTCTGGTCAACTGGGTGGTTAAACCCAGCCAACCCACCGGCGTTTAGCCACCGGCGAGGCTGAACGCGGCGGAGGGGCTCGGGATCGCGTCTCCGGCGACCAAATGGGCCGCGGAGAGCATCTCCGAGGAGCTGGTTCTCGCGTGCATCCACTGGTGCCTATTTCACCGGAGACGGCCTAAATCGACGGCGGCGACCACTTGGGCGGCGGCCGGAGTTCGGCGGGGAGGGGAGAAGGGGCTACGGTGCACGGCAGGAGCAATAGGTGAGGGTTTTGGGGTCCTGGCATTGCACTGAGCACGGTGGTGTGCTCGGTCGCGGCCCTAGGTGACAGTGGCCACGACGGCGACATGAACGGCGGCGAAGAGCTCTCGGCTCCGACGACATCGTTGTTAGAGGAAGGAAACAAGTTAGGGGAGAGGGGGGATCGACACAGTGGCTCACAGAAGATCCGCCGGAGGCGTCAGCGAGCTCGGGCGAGGTCCGACGCGGGCAGAACAGCGACGGCAATCTCGGGCGGCCTGAGGTGGAGATGACGGTGATGGCGGCTCCTCGGGGCGCTCTGGCTTGCGTGGCTTAGGGAGACGATGCAGGGCAAGGGCGCGGAGCTTGTGGGCATGACGAGAGGGCGAGGGGGAGGCGGTGGGCGTGACAACGGCAGCGTTCGGGCAGCAGCGGGGAATAGAGCAGAGGAGGAGAGGGGCGACAAAAGGGGAGGGGAGTGGACGAGGGGGGTCGGGGGGTGCGTTGCAGCGCCTAGGCGCGTCGGGGCAGCGGCGGGAAGCAGGAGGTGGCGGGGCGCGTGCTCGCGCGGGGCGGCCACGCGCGCGCTGTCCTCCTGGCGGGAGGTAGGTGGTGACTGGCAGAGGCCAGTGGGCCGGGCCTCTGCTGGGCCGCTAGGTAAGCCCAGGTAAGCTTTTCCTTTTTTGTTTTCATTTCTATTTTTCTGACATTTGTTTGGTTTAATAAAAATACTAAATCATTTTATTTTCTTATGCCAATTTTTGCAGGGGCTAATGGTATTATTCCAGAGCTCCTCAACTACTGGCATAATTTTTGGACAATATTATATATATATAATAATATATATCCAAAGCAAATAATTATTGCATTAATTCCAAAAGTCCAAAATAAATACTTATGAGCTCCTGAAAATGTTGGTTTGAATTTTATCTCTGTCCAAGATTTTCAGAGAGCAACATGAGCATTTTCTTGGACCCTTTTAGAGCAATTTTTTTTATTTCGGTCATTTCTAGAATGATTCTGAGGGTTACACAAATCTAGCCTAGGTCATACCAGATCTAGGGATGTGACAATAGCTATTCCTGTCGAAGACTACGCTTCTGGCGGCCACCATGTTCCAGCATGTAGAAGAGAGTAGATGGTAAGTTCACCAAGTATCATCGCATAGCGTAATCCTACCCGGCGATCCTCCCCTCGTCGCCATGTGTGAGAGTGATCACCGGGTTATATCTGGCACTTGGAAGGGTGTGTTTTATTAAGTATCCAATTCTAGTTGTCATAAGGTCAAGTTACAACTCTGGGTCGTCCTGTTACCGAGGATCACGGCTATTTGAATAGATAAACTTCCCTGCAGGGGTGCACCACATTTCCCAACACACTCGATCCCATTTGGCCGGACACACTTTCCTAGGTCATGCCCGGCCTCGGAAGATCAACACGTCGCAGCCCCACCTAAGCACAAAAGAGAGGTCAGCACGTCGGTCTAAATCCTATGCGCGCAGGGGTGTGGGCCCATCGCCCATTGCACACCTGCATGTTGCGCACGCGGCCGGAAGCAGACCTGGTCTCCTTAATACAAGTGCAGCCTTACGTTCTAATCCAGCACGCGCCGATCAGTCGCTGACATCAACAAGGCTTCGGCTGATACCACGACGTCGAGTTCCCATAACTGTTCCCACGTAGTTGGTTAGTGCGTATAGGACAGTGGCTAGACATAGATCAAATACCAAGATCTCGTTAAGCGTGTTATTTTAAGTAACCGCGGACGCCGACCTAGGCTAGGCCCACCTCTCACCTAGGTGGTCTCAACCTGCTGATACGTCCATTTTGCATCATGCTTTTATATCGATATTTATTGCATTATGGGCTGTTATTACACATTATGTCACAACACTTATGCCTATTCTCTCTTATTTTACAAGGTTTACATAAAGAGGGAGAATGCCGGCAGCTGGGATTCTGGGCTGGAAAAGGAGCAAATATTAGAGACCTATTCTGCACAGCTCCAAAAGTCCTGAAACTTCACGGAAGACATTTTCAGAATATATAAAAATTACTTAGCAGAAGAAGTTCACCAGGGGGGCCACACCCTGCCCACGAGGGTGGGGGCGCACCCTACCCCCCTGGGCGCGCCCCCCTACCTCGTGGGCCCTCTGGTGGCCCTCCGATGGCCATCTTATGCTATATGGAGTCTTTCGATGAGAAAAAAATCATAAGCCATCTCCTCAGACGGAACTCCGCCGCCACGAGGGGGAACCTTGGCGGATCCAATCTAGGGCTTCGACAGAGCTGTTCTGCCGGGGAAACTTCCCTTCGGGAGGGGGAAATCATTGCCATCGTCATCACCAACGCTCCTCTCATTGGGAGAGGGCAATCTCCATCAACATCTTCACCAGCACCATCTCCTCTCAAAACCCTAGTTCATCTCTTGTATCTAGTTCTTGTCTTCAAGTCCGGGATTGGTACTAGTAGGTTGCTAGTAGTGTTAATTACTCCTTGTAGTTGATGCTAGTTGGTTTATTTGGTGCAAGATCATATGTTTAGATCCGATATGCATATTAATACCCCTCTGATTACGAACATGAATATGCTTTGTGAGTAGTTACGTTTGTTCCTGAGGACATGGGAGAAGTCTTGCTATTAGTAGCCATGTGAATTTGGTATTCGTTCGATATTTTGATGAGATGTATGTTGTCTCTCCTCTAGTGGTGTTATGTGAACGTCGACTACATGACACTTCACCATTATTTGGGCCTAGAGGAAGGCATTGGGAAGTAGTAAGTAGATGATGGGTTGCTAGAGTGACAGAAGTTAAACCCTAGTTTATGCGTTAATTCGTAAGGGGCTGATTTGGATCCATATGTTTCATGCTATGTGTTGGGGATATAGCTATCAGTTATGACCCGCCCAGGAGGGGCCGGGTCAGCCCCGATGGCGGGTTACAAAGGAAGCCCAGTAAACATTCAAGATGATAGTTTATAAAATCTTATAGAAGGCCTAAAAAGCCTAGAGGCGGCTTAAGGCCCAATATTGTAAACCATCATATGTAAGGAAAGACTTGTCAAGAAAGGCATGTAAAAGAAGTCACCAAGCCGAACACGATTTATGAGCCAGCCGGGACTCTGTAGGCCACCAGGCGTCAACCCGTGTATGTAAGGGGACGACCCGGTGGCGGCTTAGGGCAAGAAACAAGAGATCGATAACCAAGCCGGCGAACTAGGCTCTTGGTAATCGAAACCCCGGCAATACCAACACAACTAGACGTAGGCTTTTACCTTCTTCGTAAGGGGTCGAACTAGTATAAAACCTCTCGTGTCCTTTGTCCCGATTAACCCCTTTAAGCTTCCTAGTTGTGATGGCCCTACGACTAAGTCCTTCCAGTAGGACATCTACCATGACAATTCCATGACAGTTGGTGCCCACCGTGGGGCCAGCGCACGGTGGATTTGAGTTCTTGAAGGGCAACTTCGAAGGGCTCAAGGGATACGCTGTGGGCCGGATGACCAAGAGTCATCGCGGCAAGCTCTACATCGATGACGAAGACTGGGGCCCCAAGGCCGGCTCAATCTAGTACGGGTATCGGGTCCCCTTCGGCGGAATTCATGTCTTCATCGGTCGGATCGGTGAGTCGGGCCCTGAGCCGGACGTCCACACCAACCTCATCGAAACGGCTCAACGCACGAGGACCACCTGTGTTCAATCTGTCATGAAGCATGCTTTCATAGGCTGCATCCACGGCGGTGAATACTCTGAAGGATCGGTGGATGGAGGTGAGACGGAAGTCTATTCTGACGCGACATCATCAACAGGAGAGACAGATTCTTTGTATCAGCTGCAGGATGGCATGCTCGGGGGCTGTTCCGATGGCTGCAGTATTCCGTACCCCCTTGAGCCGCCGAATTGGGCTGGAGTCTTCATGGCAGGAACACAGCCCGAGGAGAACTCCATGGAAGCAGCGGAAACAACTACTGGGTCGGCCGCAGCCGGGTTAGGAGACCCTGTGCGCCCCCCGGCTCAGATTCTAATGGACTTCATGGATAAACTAACGACTCTGTTGACTGATGTGGTGGAGCCGGCGGATAAATCCCAGCATGACGCAGAGGTGGCACGTGTATGTGAAGAGATGGTACAAGCTAAAGAAAATCTAGCAGCAGAGGAGGTCAGGATGGCAGCGGAGCGGGCGGCTTTGGACGTTCGTGCTCAATAGCTTCAAGTGGAGACTTTCCGCCTCTCGGTGGATCTGAACGCGTCAAACGAGGTCATGAGAAGAAGGCATCAGAAAACTCAGTCACGTCTACCTCTGACGCTCGATCCTAGGAACCTTTTTCATACGCCTGGGGCCGGGACAAGTAACCCTCCAGAGGCAAATCGGATCACGACACCCGGGGCACCGGTTCAGTTGTGCGCCATGGAACCACCTCGCGTACATACCACTCCGCCTCATAATGTACCAACACCACCGGGTCACTTGTCCAATCCCTTGGAAAACCTCATTGCGGCTTCGGCTCGTTTGGCGGCTCTCCTGATGGAGGGTGACTCTCCGGTGGCGATCGAAACACGAAGGGTGAGAAAACTTCTTCAAACAGCTCTGGCGCAGCAGGATGCGTACTCTTACAGTCAACACAGGATCCATTCAACCCCTCGCCCGAGCCGGAGCCCAAGCCACAGTAGACGTATGGATTCAGCTGACATGTCAAGCAATGTTAAACGTCACCACCGGCCGTAGAGGCATGAGCCGGGATAGGCTGGAGCCCTTAACTTGGCGGATCAGCAAAGGATCCGACAAGAAGCGGAGCGAGCGGTTCAACTGGCAGCAGAACAGGCGGCTCATCAAGTGTTTCCAGCTTATCCAGCAACCTCGGTTGAGGCAGGAGTGGCCACCAGAACCAGAGGTGTTCCTTGCCTGGTTCAGGCCATACGTAATGAGCGTTTGCTAAAGGATTTCAAGGGGCCTTGTAAGGTGCCTAATTACACGGCCGACTTGCAGCCTGGGGCTTGGATTGAGAGTTATGATATGGCTATGGAGTTGTTGGAGGTCAGCGATGCGGCAATGGCCAAGTATTTCACTGTGATGTTGGATGGAACTGCTCGTACTTGGTTCAAGGGGTTGCCACCCAATTCTATCGGCTCCTGGGCGGAGTTGAAGGCCCGGTTCATTCAGAACTTCAAAGACACATGTAAGCAACCCATGTCGATTGTGGACCTGACTAATTGTAAACAAGAAGAAGGTGAATCTACAACCCATTGGGTGCACCGGGTCAAGGAGATAATACATTCATCTGATAAGATGGATGTCGGCTCAGCAGTCTTGATGTTGGAGAAAAACTGCCGTTTTGAACCTCTGAAGCAGAAATTAGGGCGGCTCAAGCGTGACTGCAATGACATGGGCCAGTTGATGGCGGCTCTCGTCAAGTATTCTGATTCTGATAGTACCAAGGACCCCATGTCTGATGAAGAAAAGACAGGGAAGGGAAAGAAGAACGGCAATAGCAAGGGTCACCAGCATAACCCGGCAAATCAAGGAGGTAATAAATGTAAGGTTGATGAATTTGTCGCTAACACCAACGCACAGGATGGCAAACAATGGCGCAAGGGCAAGCAACCCCCTTGGTCGGGCGGGTCAGGTCCCACCCTTGAGCAACTATTGAATGAACCTTGTCCAAGACACGACACCTAGGAGAAGCCAGCCACCCACCTGTGGAAGGATTGTACAATCATGAAGGCGCTCAAAAATTCAAATGCATTTGATGGAGGTCACGGCCCAGGCAGCGGTTCAGGTGGGGGCGGTTTCCATGGCCCGGGCGCCGGTTCAGGTGGAGGAGGATTTCATGGTCAGGGACATCCAGGTAACCAGGGAGGCTATAATCCACAACCCAGTCAAGGTAATCAGCAGCAATAGTCCGGATATCAGAGCAACCCAAAGTAGTTGAATAGTGGGCAATACCATGTGTTCACCACTAGCTTATGTAAGAGGGACCAGAAGCTTCACAAGAGGGCCATCAATGCCATTGAGCCGGCGATTCCATGTTACTTACGGTGGTCCGAACAACCTATTGTGTAGAGCAGAGAGGATCATCCACCCCGGGTTGATAATCCGGGTCACTTGGCCTTGGTAGTAGCGCCTCAGGTTGGTGGATATAAATTCACTAAGGTGCTCATGGATGGAGGAAGCAGCATCAACATCCTCTACTATGAGACGTTCCGTCGCATGGGGTTGACTGATAAAAGTCTTAAGCAATCCAACACTGTTTTTCACGGTGTGGTACCTGGCAAGTCGGCACACCCAGTTGGTAAGATTGAACTGGAAGTATCCTTTGGGGATGAGTATGACCCCAGAGCAGAAAAACTAACCTTTGAGGTGGTTAAGATCAAAAGCCCATATCGTGCTCTGTTTGGACGGCCAGCTTATGCGAAGTTCATGGCTCGGCCGTGTTATGTGTATTTGCAGCTCAAGATACCGGGTTATAAGGGCAACATTACAGTACATGGAAGCCGGAAAATAGCCCTAGAGTGTGAAGAAGGCGATGCTGCATATGCATATGTTGACCCGGCAGACATGACGTCTTTAAAGAAACCAACAACGGAGCATGAGCCGCTGTTGAAGTTCAAATCAGCTGATGGCACCAAGATGGTTGGCTTTGTGCCTGGCGACTCATCCAACCAGTTCATCGAGTTCATCCGTGAGAACCGGGACATCTTTGCATGGAAACCTTCCGACATGCCGGGTGTCCCGAGCGAACTCGCTGAGCACACTCTCAATATTGAACCAAAGTTTAAACCGGTTAGACAGTTTCTTCGACGGTTCAACGAGGAAAGGCGCAAGGCCATTGGAAAAGAGGTGGCCCGGCTCTTGGCGGCCGGGTTCATTTTGGAAGTCTTTCACCCAGAGTGGTTAGCCAACCCGGTGCTTGTACTCAAAAGGAACGGCACCTGGCGTATGTGTGTGGATTACACGGATTTAAACAAGGCTTGTCTGGCTGACCCTTTTGCTCTCCCCCGTATTGATCAGATCATCGATGCTACGGTGGTTTGCGCACGTTTGAGTTTTTTTGGATGCTTATTCAGGTTATCATCAGATAAAGATCGCAGTCAAAGATCAAGAGAAGATAGCTTTTATCACTCCGTTTGGAGCTTTCTGCTATGTGTCTATGCCTTTTGGGCTTAAGAGTGCCCATGCGACTTATCAACGGTGTGTGCAGAATTATCTTCACAATCAGATTGGCTATAATGTTCATGCTTATGTGGATGATATAGTGGTAAAGTCCAGGAAAGAGGAAACCTTGGTCACAGATCTGAAAGAGACCTTCGATAACCTCCGGGTCTACAAAATGATGCTTAACCCGGCTAAGTGTGTTTTTCGAGTCCCAACCGGCAAGCTCTTGGGTTTTTTGGTGTCCAACCGAGGTATTCAAGCTAACCCGGAGAAGATTAAGGCAATCACATCTCTAGCCAAACCAACATGCATCAATGACGTTCAACGGCTGGCGGGTCGTGTGGATTCTTTAAGCCGGTGCATATGCCGGTTAGGGGAGAAGGCGATGCCTTTGTATCATATGATGAAGAAAACAGATGATTTTGTTTGGAGTGATGCTGCGAAGTCTGCTTTTGAGGATCTGAAGAAATAGCTTGCTGAGCCACCGGTTCTTGCTACTCCAATTGAGAAAGAGCCGTTATTGTTATACGTACCCGCTAACTCACAGGCTGTTAGTGTGGCAATTGTGGTGGAGCACAAAGAGGTTGGCAAGGAACATCCGGTTCAACAGACGGTTTATTATGTCAGTGAGGTACTGATCGAATCTAAACAAAGATATCCACATTGGCAAAAGCTCGTGTACGGGGTGTTCATGGCAAGCCGGAAGCTCAAGCATTACTTTCAGGGTCACCCGATCACTGTGGTTAGCTCTGCGCCTTTGGGGGACATCATCCAAAATAGAGAGGCCACTGGACGAGTCGCCAAGTGGGCCATTGAACTTGGATCTCATGGGTTGAAGTATGTGCCACGTACTACGATCAAGTCTCAGGCGCTGGTTGACTTTATTAATGATTGGACAGAGATGCAGATGCCGGAGGAGAAACCAGACAACACATATTGGACTATCCACTTTGATGGGTCCACACAGTTGGAAGGCTCGGGGGTGCAGTTGTTTTAACCTCCCCCTGAGGTGACAAATTTTGTTATGTGTTGCGGCTGAGGTTTCCTTGCACTAACAACGTAGCAGAATATGAAGCCTTGCTCCATGGTCTTCGAGTGGCCAAAGAGATGAGCCTGAGCCGGGTCCGGTGTCTTGGCGACTCAGATTTAGTGGCTCAACAGGTGTCAGGCAAGTGGGATTCCAAAGACCCTCTCATGGTGGCTTATCGCCATGAAGTTGATGCTGTTGCAGGGCATTTTAAAGGTTATCAGGTCAAGCACATTGACCATAGGAAGAACGAAGCAACTGATGCTCTAAGCCGGTTGGGATCTCAGCAAAAGCCGGTGCCACCTAACACCTTTTTGGATGTTTTGCATAACCCATCTGTTAAGTTACCCACAGAAGAAGATCTAGCTGTTCCTCACCCGGGGCACAGTTGGTGGCGGCTCTTCATGTCATCCCAGATTGGACAGTGCCGTTCTTGGCTTATATGACCCGGGGCGAGATGCCAGCGGATGAGACCCTGGCCCGACAGATAAACCGGCGGTCTAAGTCAATGACGATTTCTGACGGAGAACTATACCATCGCAGCATCTCTGGAGCGTTTCAGCGGTGTGTTTCCCCTGAAGAAGGCCAAGAAATACTTCGTGAGATCCATGAAGGCGATTGTGGCCATCACGCCGGGTCAAAGTCTCTTGTGGCCGAGGCTTTTCGTCATGGTTTTTACTGGTTGACGGCTCACGCTGATGCAGAGGATCTGGTCAGTAGATGTGATGGATGTCAAAATATCGTACGACGAGCACATGTGCCGGCTCAAGATCTACGGATGATTCCGATCACTTGGCCGTTTGTGGTCTGGGGTCTTGACATGGTTGGACCTTTCAAAAGGTCTAAGGATAAAAAGACACATCTTTTAGTGGCAGTTGACAAATTCACAAAGTGGGTTGAGCCAGAGCCGGTGAGTAAGTGTGATGCGGCCACGGCGGTTCAGTTTATGAAAAAGGTGATTTTCCGTTTTGGTTTTCCACACAACATTATCACTGACAATGGCACTAATATATCCCAAGGGGCTAGGGAGGAGTTTTGTCAACGTGAGCATCTTCGGCTTGATGTTTCTTCTGTAGCTCATCCTCAATTCAATGGTCAAGCTGAGAGAGCAAATCTAAAAATCTGAAAAGGTCTCAAGCCCTGGCTTATGGTTCCCTTGCAGCGAACACCGGTTTGCTGGCTAGAGGAATTACCCTCGGTGTTGTGGAGTATCAACACCACACCTAACAGGTCTACAGCTTACACACCTTTCTTCATGGTGTATGGAGACGAAGTAGTGTTGCCTAGTGAAATCCGTCATGACTCGCCCCGTGTGGCGGCTTATGTTGAAGCTAATAATGAACAAGCCAGACAGGATGCACTTGACTTGTTAGATGAGGAAAGAGACTTAGCAGCAGCTCGATCAGCAATTTATCAACAGGACCTGCGCCGTTATCACAGCCGCCGGGTTAAGTCCAGGACCTTTCAAGAAGGCGACCTGGTGCTCCGGCTCATCCAGGATCTGTCAGATGCACACAAGTTATCCCCGCCTTGGGAAGGACCCTTTGTGGTCAGCAAGAACTTAAACAACGGGTCATATTACCTCATTGACGTTCGAGAGAACAAAGACTCATGTAAGTCGGAAGAGGAGACCCGCCGGCCGTGGAACATTGCTCAACTTCGGCCATACTACACCTGAGCCACCGGCTCTCGTCATGTACATACTTTAAATGTTGTATATACTATGATAAGGAATAAAGCAGGACCATCAGTTTCTTTTCTTTTAAAGATTACGCATCTTTATTGTTTTTATTATTTTTAAATGACTATTACGGAGCTGATCATATTTGCATCAAGTCTAACCTTTTTTGTTCGGCTTATGATCGTATTCGAATCTAGCTACAACTATCATGGTCACTTGGGGGCTTCCTATTCAAACATAGGTCGTATTCGAACCAAAGAGAACATAGCTGTCGTAACCCTTTTGATCGGCTCAAAGCCAAACTCACTAGGGGGCTTCTTGATCGTATCCGAATCATAGCTTAACCCCTTTTGGGTCCGACTTGGATCGTATTCGAATCAGGGTATTTAAATACCTCTCAACTTCATTTGGGGGCTTCCTGTTCAAACATAGGTCATATTCGAACCAAAGGGAACATAGTTGTCGGTACCGTCTTGATCGGCCCAACGCCAAAGCCACTTGGGGCTATATGGTCGTATTCGAACCTTAGTTTAACCCATTTGTTCCGATTTACTAATCGTATTTGAATCAGAAATCCCCAACCTTTAATTACAAGTGAGGGTGTCCTGGATTAGGGGGTATCCGTACAGCCGGATTATATCCTTTGGCCGGACTGTTGGACTATGAAGATACAAGATTGAAGACTTCGTCCCGTGTCCGGATGGGACTCTCCTTGGCGTGGAAGGCAAGCTTGGCAATATGGATATGTAGATCTCCTTCCTTGTAACCGACTCTGTGTAACCCTAGCCCCCTCCAGTGTCTATATAAATCGGAGGGTTTAGTCCGTAGGACCAAGAACAACAATCATACCATAGGCTAGCTTCTAGTGTTTAGCCTCTTCGATCTCGTGGTAGATCAACTCTTGTAATACTCATATCATCAAGATCAATCAAGCAAGAGTAGGGTTTTACCTCCATCGAGAGGGCCCGAACCTGGGTAAAAACATCGTGTCCCCCGTATCCTGTTACCATCCGACCTAGACGCACAGTTCGGGACCCCCTACCCGAGATCTGCCGGTTTTGACACTGACATTGGTGCTTTCATTGAGAGTTCCTCTGTGTCGTCACAGTTAGGCTTGAGGGCTCCTTCAATCATCGATAGTGATGCAGTCCAGGGTGAGACTTTTCTCCCCGGACATATCTTTGTATTTGGCGGCTTCGCACTGCGGGCCAACTCGCTTGGCCATCTGGAGCAGATCGAGAGTTACGCCCCCGGCCACCAAGTCAGTTTTGGAAGCTTAAACTACACGGTCGACATCCACGGAGACTTGATCTTCGACGGATTCGAGCCCTTGCTGAGTACGCCGCATGGTCACGATGAGCATGATTTAGCTCTACCATCGGACAGTGTTCAGGAGACCGCACCGGCAACCGCTCCGACCCTCAATTCCGAGCCAATTGCGCCATCCATGGACGGGTGGATAGACACCGCCACGGAGGCCGCATTCTCAGTGGCGATCGAGCCGAGTATCGACCTTACCCTTCACGAGAGCCGTGACGCCAAACTGCCGGATTCTTCCCTAGCCACGGACTCCGAACCGCCTGCGCCCGTGCCTATCGAATCCGACTGGGCGCCGATCATGGAGTTCACCTCCGCGTATATCTTTCAGCACTCGCCCTTCGGCGACATACTGAACTCATTAAGGCCTCTCTCCTTGTCAGAAGAGTCCTAGCCGAACTATGTCTGGCAGGATTGGGATGCGGATGACGAAGAAATTCACCGCCTACCCACCACCCACTTAGTAGCCACTGTTGACGATTTGATCGACATGCTCGACTTCGACTCCGAAGACATCGACGGTATGGACGACGATGCAGGAGACGAACAAGAACCACTGCCCACAGGGCACTGGACAGCCACCTCATCATATGATATATATATGGTGGACACGCCCAAAGAAGGCAATGGAGACGAGACAGCGGAGGATGACCCCTCCAAGAAGCAACCCAAGCGCCGACGTCAGCGGCACCGCTCTAAGTCTCTCCAAGGCAAAAGCGGTGATACTGGCACAGGAGATAATAGCACTCCGGACAGTGCCGAAGATGACGACAATCCCCTCCAGCAAGATTTAGAGCAGGAGGATGGAGAAGCCAGCCCTCCCGAGAGAGCGGAAGATGGAGAGGCGTAGGATGATAATTACATGCCTCCCTCCGAAGACGAGGAAAGCCTCGACGATGACGAATTTGTCATGCCTGAGGATCCCGTCGAGCAAGAGTGCTTCAAGCGCCGGCTTATAGCCACGACAAATAGCCTTATGAAAAAGCAACAACAGCTTCAAGCTGATCAAGATTTGCTAGCTGACAGATGGACTGAAGTCCTTGTGGCCGAGGAATATGAACTCGAATGCCCCTCCAAGAGTTACCCAAAGCGTAGGTTGCTACCCCGACAGGAGGAGGAAGCATTAAAACCTACATCTCCAACGTATGACGTGTCTAATCGGCCACCCCTCGTGGCCACGACAGAGAGGCCTTTTAGCCAAAAGCTCAGCCCGCACCCCAATGCCACTCAAATAAAAATCTCAAGGCATGGGGAAACACGCTAGACCTGCGAGACGTATTGGAAGACAAAGAAAAACACACAAGATCGATCTACGGATCACGAGGCGCGCCACTATGCGAGACGATAACCGTCACGCTGGATACAGTAAAAGTAAATCCGGCCGGGTCGAACACAGTGGACAAGACTCATTTGAGCTGCGTCGCGATATAGCCTAGTACAGAGGCGCCGCACACCCCCTATGCTTCACAGACGAAGTAATGGATCACCAAATCCCAGAGGGTTTCAAACCCGTAAATATCAAATCATACGACGGTACAACAGATCCTGCGGTATGGATCGAGGACTTTCTCCTGCACATCCACATGGCCCACGGTGACGATCTACATGCCATCAAATACCTCCCACTCAAACTCAAAGGACCAGCTCTGCATTGGCTCAACAGCCTGCCAGCAGAATCCATTGGCTGTTGGGAAGATCTGGAAGCCGCATTCCTCGACAACTTCCAGGGCACTTATGTGCGACCACCAGATGCCGATGAATTGAGACACATAATTCGGCAGCCAAAGGAATCGGCCAGGCAATTCTGGACACGGTTCTTGACAAAGAAAAATCGAATCATCGACTGTCCGGATGCAAAGGCCCTAGCAGCTTTTAAGCACAACATCCGCGACAAGTGGCTCGCCCGGCACCTTGGAGAGGAAAAGCCAAAATCTATGGCAGCCCTCACGACACTCATGACCCGCTTTTGCGCGGGAGAGGATAGCTAGCTGGCTCGATGCAATAACATATCAAAGAACCATGGTACTTCGGATACCAAGGATAGCAATGGCAAGTCACGTCGCAACAAACACAAGCGCCACATCAACAGCGACAATACCGAGGATACGACAGTCAATGCCGTATTCAGAGGCTCTAAACCCGGTCAGCAGAAAAAGCCATTCAAAAGAAGCACTCCGGGCCCGTCCAATTTGGACCGTATACTCGATCGCTCGTGTCAAATACACGGCACCCATCACAAGCCAGCCAACCACACCAATAGGGAATGTTGGGTGTTCAAGCAGGCCAGCAAGTTAAATGCCGAAAACAAAGATAAGGGGTTACATAGCGACGACGAGAAGGAGCCCCGGCCACCAAACACCGGAGGACAGAAGAGGTTCCCCCCACAAGTGTGGATGATGAACATGATATACACAACCCACATCCCCAAGAGGGAGCGGAAACGTGCGCTAAAGGACATATATGCGTTGGAGCCAGTCGCCCCAAAGTTCAACCCATGGTCCTCCTGTCCGATCACCTTCGACCGCAGGGACCACCCCACTAGTATCCATCATGGCGGATTCGCCACAATGGTCCCAGACCCAATCATCGACGGATTTCACCTCACTCGAGTCATTATGGACGGCGGCAGCAGCCTGAACATGCTTTATCAAGACACGGTGCGCAAAATGGGTATAGACCCCTCAAGGATGAAACCCACAAAAATGACATTTAAAGGCGTCATACCAGGTGTAGAGGCCCATTGCACAGGCTCAGTCACACTGGAAGTGATCTTCGGATCGCCGGATAACTTTCGAAGCGAGGAGTTAATCTTTGATTTAGTCCCGTTCCGTAGTGGCTATCATGCACTGCTCGGGCGAACCGCATTTGCGACATTCAATGCGGTACCTCATTATGCATACCTCAAGCTCAAGATGCCAGGACCTCGGGGGGTCATCACAGTCAATGGAAACACAAAGCGCTCTCTCCGCACGGAGGAGCACACTGCGGCCCTCGCAGCAGAAGCACAAAGCAGCCTCTTCAGGCAATCCACCAGTTCGGTGATTAAACACCCGGACACCGTCAAGCAGGCCCGGAGTAATCTGCAACAATACCGCCTAGCACGTTTGGAGCTCGCATAGCAATGCGGCGCCCACCCCAGTCCCAGCCAAATGGCGAAATCCATGCCACACGTACATAACTACGCATTGAAAATACCATGGGCATAGGTGGGGGGCACGACTACGGCACGCCCCAAAACGCGGCTCAGCCGCACTAGGGGCTTCCCGCTTTGTTATTTTTTTCTCTTTCAGGACTTTACTCTCTGGAAACCCCGTCCAGCAGTACAATTTCCGGACACACGATACAACAACCAAGGAGGCAGAAAGCTACGTCGCACCATGGAACTCCCAGGTGGTCTCGGATAACGAGTGAAATACCTTCTTTAAATACCATTCCTCAGCTTGCCCTTGGAGGGGACATGTCAAATAGTCTTACTTTTTGCTTATCGCACTACTTGTATCATTCTGCTTCGACGCACCTTTTTGAATAAACAATGCATAGCAGTAGACTATTACCGCATTCTCTATTCTTTTTTTATATATGTTCATTCATGACATTCAGCACCCGTACACTCTGGTACGGCCAATACGCCAGGGGCTTAAGCGTACCCCATAATACGGCGTGAGAAGTCCGAACACTTTCGACAGTGCGGCACCCCGAACTTATAGCATTATATGCATCAGCTCCGAATCATGTCTTGGGTCAATAGTTGGGTTTGCCCGGCTCCCATGTTTTGGTACCTTACGTTCCGCTATATCGGCTAAGGTAGGACTGGGAGAACTACTGCGATTGTGCCCCGGTTCATCCGGTCAAGCATCTCAGTAGAGAAAACTAAAACTAACTGTCATGATAAGGCGAGAGCTGGTCGCTGTTCGAGAGGTCTCGAGTCCCTAAAGACTTATGCGGCTTAGGGCGAGGAGTCGGCGTTTTCCGGCTTAGGCGTGTATAGCGCCCCGAATTCGTCCTTCCAAATACTAGGGGCTTCGCAAAAATTTAAAAATGTAGACTTCTATGGCTAAGTGTGAGTGATAAAGCATTATAGTCTGATTGCCTTGTTCGTTGTGCTGAGCACCTCCCTCGAAGGACCCAACAATGGGAAAAAGAGTGCTCAGATTTATCCCGAACACCCCAGCACTCGTGGCATGGGGGCAGAAGCCGACGACTGGCCATCTCTCAGATTTGATAAACAGCCGCACAGAAGGTAAT
Organism: Triticum dicoccoides; assembly: GCF_002162155.2. Taxonomy (NCBI): domain Eukaryota; kingdom Viridiplantae; phylum Streptophyta; class Magnoliopsida; order Poales; family Poaceae; genus Triticum; species Triticum dicoccoides. Next base: position 44,912,460 of record NC_041392.1, read on the forward strand.
ATTTTAAATTCAAACAAGCGTTGCATAGCGCACATGAACAAGTTTTCATAATACAGGATCACACGAGCAAGTTCATTCAAAAATTACATCCTTCGCACACTCGTCCGCCACAAGACGGGCACCCTTCAGGACACACTCGTCCGCCACATTTCAGGGTGGCGATGTTCCTTGCCCTGCGGCGGCCCCTCCTTCACCAACTTCTCGGCATCCATATTGGCCCAGTGCACCTTCGCACGGGCAAAAGCCCGGCGTGCACCTTCGATGCAGACAGACCACTTTATGACTTCCAGTCGTGGGCAGGCATCCACAAGCCGCCTCACCAGGCCGAAGTAGCTATTGGGAAGGGAGTCGTCAGGCCACATCCGGACTATAAGGCCCCTCATGGCATGTTCGGCCGCCTTGTGCAGCTCGACCAGTTGCTTCAGCTGGTCGCTCACAGGCATTGGGTGTTCGGTCCCAGTATACTGAGACCAGAACAACTTCTCCGTCGAGCTTCCCTCCTCGGCCTAGTAGTACTTTGCGGCATCCGACACACTGCGGGGCAAATCTGCGAATGCTCCTGGAGAGCTCCGGACTCGGGTAAGTAACAAGTAATTTACTTTCACATGCTTGCTTTGCAGAATGAATGCCTTACCCGCCGCTAGCTTCCTCATCACCTCAATTTCCTGGAGGGCCTTTTGGGATTCAGCCTTGGCATGCTTTGTGCTCTGGAGGGCCGTGGCAAGCTCGGACTCTCCCGTCTTCGAGTCAAGCTCCAAAGTCTCGTGCTTCTTCATGAGAGCCTGGAGCTCTTGCTGCACCTCGCCCACCCGTGCCTCTTGTTTCTCCCGCTCGGTGCACTCCTCGGCCGCTTTGTTTTTAGCCTCGGACAGCGCTCGCTTCAGGGTCGCCACTTCGGTTGTGGCCCCTGGCACATCCATGATGATCCTATCATTTTGCAACCATATCTTATATATATATATAGACAAGGTATTACTTACCTTTGTTCTCCTCGAGCTGCCTCTTGGCAAGGCCGAGTTCTTTCTCGGACCGCTCGAGGTTCTGCTTCAGTGCGGCGACCTCCGCAGTCAGTGCGGCAGAGGTCAGCAGCGAAGCCTGCATACGCATATAAACATACTTGTATTAGACTCTTGCAGATATTATTTGATCCTCTATTTGACTTTTCTTTGTGAACACCAAACAGAGCATCAGGGGCTACTGTCTATGCGGTAATATTTTCCTATATTTTAAATACTTACCTCAAAGCTTGTTAGAAGGCTGGCACAGGCTTCAGTCAGTCCGCTATTGGCGGACTAAACCTTATTGATCACCGCACTCATAATAGTGCGGTGCTCTTTGTCGATGGAAGCGCCGCGAAGTGCTCCCAGCAGGTTCTCCGATGCCTCTAGATAGACAGAGGTCACCGGCATGGGCGACTTGCCCCTATTGGCAGGGGGCCGCCTGCCGGAGTCCGGAACCACTGGAAGTTCCGGCTAAGGGCCAAACTTGGAGGCCTTGGGAGTCTTGCTCCCTTTGCGCCTGGAGTCCGGACGGTCGCCTTGAGGCGCCTCCAGGACTACCTCCCCTCGGTTCGATGCCTGAGGGAGTCCTGGATTAGGGGGTCTCCGGACAGCCGGACTATATCCTTTCGCCGGACTGTTGGACTACGAAGATATGAGATTGAAGACTTTGTCCTGTCTCCGGATGGGACTCTCCTTGGCGTGGAAGGCAAGCTAGGCAATATGGATATGTATATCTCCTCCTTTGTAACCAAACTTGTGTAACCCTAGCCCCCTCTGGTGTCTATATAAACTGGAGGGTTTTAGTGCGTAGGACAACATACAATCATACCATAGTCTAGCTTCTAGGGTTTAGCCTCTCCGATCTCGTGGTAGATCAACTCTTGTACTACTCATATTATCAAGAATAATCAAGCAGGACGTAGGGTTTTACCTCCATCAAGAGGGCCCAAACCTGGGTAAAACATTGTGTCCCCTGCCTCCTGTTACCATCCTCCTTAGACGCACAGTTCGGCACCCCCTACCCGAGAGCCACCGGTTTTGACACCGTTAGGCTTGATGGCTCCTTCAATCATCGATAGCGATGCAGTTCAGGGTGAGACTTTTCTCCCAGGACAGATCTTTGTGTTCGGTGGCTTCGCACTATGGGCCAACTCGCTTGGCCATCTGGAGCAGATCGAGAGTTACGCCCCTGGCCACCAGGTCAGGTTTGGAAGCTTAAACTACGTGGCCGATGTTCGCGAAGACTTGATCTTCGACGGATTCGAGTCCCTGCCTAGTGTGCCACACGGTGACGATGAGCACGATTTAGCTCTACCATCGGACAGTGTTCAGGAGATCGCACCGGCAACCGCTCCGACCCTCAATTCGGAACCAGTTGTGCCATCCATGGACAGGTGGGTAGACCCCGCCACGAAGGCCATATCCTCAATGGTGATCGTGCCGAATATCGACCTTACCCTTCACGAGAGCCGTGACGCCGAACTACCGGATTCTTCCGTGGCCACGGAGTCTGAACCGCCTCCGCGGATATCCTTCAGCACTCGCCCTTCGTTGACATAATGAACTCATTAAAGTCTCTCTTCCTGTCAAGAGAGTCCTGGCCGAACTATGTTCGGCAGGATGGCGATGCAGATGACGAAGAAATTTGCTGCCCACCCACCACCCACTTAGTAGCCACTGTCGACGATCTGACCGACATGCTCGACTTCGACTCCAAAGACATCGATGGTATGGACGACGATGCAGGAGACGAACAGGAACCACTGCCCACAGGGCACTGGACGCCCACTTCGTCATATGATGTATACATGGTGGACACACCCAAAGAAAACGACGACGAGGAACAGAAGGATGCAGCGAAGGTTTGTTCCCTCGAGAAGCAGTCAAAGCGGCGGCGTAAGCACCGCTCCAAATCCCGCCTCGGCAGAAACAGCAATCGTATAGACCGAGCGATAGAGCAGGGTGAACCATCGACCGACCACGGCAACACGGAGAATCAAACCGAACAACCCGACCCCGTCGAAGATAATAGTCCGGACGACATCACACCGGACAGGCACCCGAAGCAACAGAATGCCCATCAAAGGCTAGTTGCCACTGCGAGGAGTCTGAAAAAGCAGAAGCAAAGGCTCAGGGCTGCACAAGACACACTCAAAATCAGAGTGAGTGAAGTACTCAACACTGCAGCAAAGTACGGCAGTAATCGCCACACCAAGAGCTACCCAAAGCGAAAGTTGCTACCTGAATTCGATGAGGAGGCCTTAGATCCCCCGCAACCAAAAATCAAAACGGCCATCCGGTCGGATAGATGACCTCATGGCCAACATAGAGCAGCAAACGACGCTGCACATAAGCCAGTACGCGATCCGCGTGAGGGCTCGCATCAAAAGGACGGCGCAACCAGATCCATCTACGGGCCACGCAAGCGCGCTCCAGTATGCAATGCAACACAACAAACAGCCGAACACTACGGTACACCCAAATACAGGGGTGCCGCACACCCCCTATGTTTCACCGATAAGGTGCTGGACCATGAATTTCCAGAGGGATTCAAACCCGTAATCATAGAGGCGTACGACGGAACGACAGACCCTGGGGTCTGGATTGAGGGCTACATCCTCCATATCCACATGGCTCGAGGAGGTGATCTCCACGCCATCAAGTACTTACCCCTCAAGCTCAAAGGCCCAGCTCGGCACTGGTTTAAAAGCCTCCCCGAAAACTCCATTGGAAGCTGGGAAGAGATCGAAGACACTTTTCGGGAAAATTTTCAAGGGACTTATGTCCGACCACCGGATGCAGACGAGTTGAGTCATATAACTCAACAGCCCGGAGAGTCAGCCCAAAAGCTTTGGACATGTTCCTCACTAAAAAGAACCAAATAGTCGACTGTCCGGACGCAGAACCCTTAGCAGCTTTCAAGCATAGCGTTCAAGACGAATGGCTTGCCAAACACCTCGGCCAAGAAAAGCCGAGAACAATGGCAGCATTAACAAGCTTCATGATCCGCTTTTGCGCGGCGAGGACAGCTGGTTAGCCCGATGCAGCACCAGTGACCCAAGTACATCCGAAGTCAGGGACAGAAACGGGAAATCACGACGCAGCAAAAACAAGCGCCGGAATAAAGAAGACAGCCCGAAGAGCACGGCGGTAAACGCCGGATTCAGGAGCTCTCGCCCAGGTCAGCTAAAGCCGCCCTCTAAAGGCAACAGAGATGAACTGTCCAGCCTAAACAAGATTCTGGACCAAATATGTCAGATCCATAGCACCCCCGATAAACCTGCAAATCATACCCATAGAGAATGTTGGGTCTTCAAGCAGTCCGGCAAGCTCAATGCCAAACATAAGGGGCAGGATACACCAAGCGAAGACGAGGGCGAGCCTCGCAAGCAAAGCACTGGGGAGCAGAAGAAATTCCTACCATAAGTCAAAATAGTAAACGTGTTACACGTGACAAAGGGGAGAAACAAAGCGGCACTCCTAGAGACACATGCCCCAGGGCCTATCACTGCCCCAGGGGAGAAACAATAGTGGTGGCATCCATCTCCGCCCAGTATGTTTTGACACGGGCAAGGGCCATCCAAGCACCTTCTATGCATGCTGATCTCTTTACAGCATCGATGCGCGGCACAGCGCCAAGGAATTCTTGCACTAAGCTAAAGTAGCTATTCGGCCTTGGCCCTCCTGGCCACAAATGATCCACAACGGACTTCATGGCCAGTCCGGATAATCTATGGAGCTCGGCCCAACCGGTTAATCGCTCATTTAGCAACAGCGGACGGACTGGAGCGTGAAACTGTGACCAGAATAGCTTCACCACTTCAGGACCTTCTTGATCCTTGAAATAATCGGTTGCATCCGCAGTGCTTGCAGCCAAATCCATGTACACGTCCGCAGAACTCCATAGCCGGTCCAGAGGAGCATACTTTGGATCTCCGAACTTAGTCTGCAACGAGAAGGGCCCATACACGATATCTGCAGCTTGATTCAGCTCCTCCTTCGTTGCTCTAATTTTGGAGCGGGCTTCCTTGGCAGCCACCCGGGCCTTCTCCAGGTCCGTCACCTTGGCCTGGTTCTCTTCTTCAAGAAGCCGGTAATGGTCAGCAGCTTCTTTTAACTCCATGGCCATCTTGGCAATTTTTTCTTTGCTCCCGCAATGTGCGGCCTGTTCGTCCCTTAACTCTTCGGCCACCTTTAAGGCGACCGCATTGCTACTCCTTGCTTGCTCCTTGCCTCGGGCAAGCTCCGCCCGAAGGGTCTCCACGGTGGCAGCTCCATCTGCACACAACATATTAAAGATACTGGCATCATGCTACTCTTATTATGTGACGATCAATAGGAAAAATCACTCACCCTGTGCCTCGTCAAGCCGCTTGTGGACAAGCACGATGTCGGCATCTGCCGCATCTAGCTGCCGCTTTAGTTCGGCAAACCCATCAGTCCGGCTAGCCACCGGAGCTTCAACCACCTGCGCATACAGGCGGTCTGGTTATTACCTGGGACTATGATCCTCTGTTTGCCGCCGTTCTCGATGACAACCAGAGTCTCAGGGGCTACTATCTGCATGGGCATACCTAACATATGCGGTACTATTAAAGGTATACATTATTTTACGTACCTCAAAGCCTTTCAGCAGACTCATAAATGCTTCGTGCAAACCACTTTCGGTGGATGAAATCCTTTCAATTACCGTACCCATTAGTGTACGATGCGCTTCTAAGATGACAGCTTTCCCCAGAAGATCCTTCAGCGCGTCCAACCGCACACAGTACGGACCCTTGCTGTCGCTCTCCTCAGGAGCCAGATACTGGGGATGCCGGACAGCCAAAGGGTTATCCTTTGGAGATATTGGATCTGGAGATACCCTTCGCGAGGACACTTCAAGGTCGCCCGATTCTTGAGCTGGGGAGTCCGGGGGAGGTGTTTCGCTCTCCATCATCTCCGGAGGAAGATCCCCCGAAGATGAACTCTGTCGAGAAGGGCTGCGATCCGGGCTACAATTTACAAGCATCGGTTATTGTCTTCGGAAGTAAGGTAGGATATCTTCACTATTAAGTACTTTTTGATTACTTACAGCTCGGTAGAGGGCTGATCCCCGCGCGGACATTGTGCGGCAAGAATACCCTCCGAGGCAGGACCCTCTGGCGGAGATTTCTTCTCCCGTTTGGAAACCATAGTTTCCGGATCTTCAGAGGTAGTCCTCTTCCTTCCTTGGGGAGAGAGAATGTCAGATTCTTCCCCTTGGTTATCCTCCCTCGCGGAGGCGCTCATTCCCTCGATTGGAATAGGTAGTGATGGAGGCCTGCCTTCGCCCTCTTTATTCCCCCCTTCATCTTTCTTTGAGGGCACTAGACAAGGTGCTGTATGAAGCATCTTTTCCAACATCGGATTGTCCAAGCCTTCGGGAAGGGGGGCCGAACACCAGATCATCTTCGCCTTTGATATCCAGTCCTGGTCAAAGAGCGATTCTTCAGAATGATGTCATGATAAATAAAAGGACAGTGTGTTCGGCCATGGGATTACTTACTTGGGCAGCGGTGCGGTTGCTGCTCAGGCCCATGTCCTTGGTAGTGTCCGAACACTCTATTTGGGGTCCGAAGAACGATTTGTACATCTACTCGTGCGTCAGGCCGAGGAAATTCTAAATAGTGCGCGGTCCTTCCGGGTTGAATTCCCACACGCGGAGGGGCCGGCGTTTGCAAGGCTGGACTCGACGAACCAGCATAACTTGCATTACCATAACCAGACTGAAATCTCCCTCGAAGAGATCTCGGATACGGCCCTGCAGTATGGGCACATCCTTGGCTGGACCCCAGCTCAGCTCCCTACTGATCCATGACATCAGTTGTTGTGGAGGGCCCGAGCGAAAGGTGGGGGCAGATACCCACTTGGCACTTCGGGGAGCTGTGATGTAAAACCACTTCTGTTGCCACAATCCGGACACCTCTGGAAAGGAACCCTTCGGCCATGGAGTGTCAGCAATTTTGCTTATTAGAGCACCTCCGCACGCTGCGTACTACCCCTTGACCATCTTCGGCTTCACATCAAAGGTCTTGAGCCACAGGCCGAAGTGAGGGGTAATGCGGAGGAAGGTCTCACAAACGACATTAAATGACGAGATGTGAAGGAGGGAATCCGGGGCCAGGTCGTGACAATCCAGCCCGTAATAGAACATAAGACCCCTAACAAAGGGATCCAGAGTGAGGCCTAGTCCTCGAAGGAAGTGGGAGACGAACACAACGCTCTCGTTGGGTTCGGGAGTAGGGATGACCTGCCCTCGGGCGGGCAGCCTATGCGAAATTTCGGCGATCAGGTATCTGGCCTACATCAACTTCTTGATGTCCTCCTCCGTGACATAGGAAGGCATCCACCGGCCTTGAAGGCTGGATCCGGACATGATTGAAGGTCCGAAACATCTGACCTGGGCTTTGGGTGTTAGAACTCGATGCGGGGAAAGGATTCGATTGAGCACGGGAGGGAAAAAAGTAAAAGCCTTGTCCCTTTATAAAGAGGGTGAATATCAAGCGTCCTCCTCGTGGCCGTTTGGGACTTGCCTAAGATCTAGGAGTCCTAGGCACGGTTGGCTTACCCACGTCTGTACTGATGAGAATCCCGTAACAAAGGGAACACGATCTCTGCTTTGACAAGACGTGTCAAGAAACCGCCTCGCGTTATGTGTGGGGCTGGTTAAAGAAAAACGGTTCAAATAATTACCAGGCCGTGGCGTCATGTCATGCTGCCAAAACATGTCAGTAGATTAGATTTGTGGAAATATTATTCTCTCTACGGTGGTATGTGGAACTTATTTTGCAGGGTCGAACACTATCCTTGCATTCAAACTCTTCCGTGGTGTATTCGGAGGAGGAACCCGCCTTGCAATGCCGAAGACAACACTACGCGCCGGACTCATCGTCATTGAAGCCTGGTTCAGGGGCTACTGAGGGAGTCCTAGATTAGGGGGTCTCCGGACAGCCGGACTATTCCTTTGGCCAGACTGTTGGATTATGAAGATACGAGATTGAAGACTTCGTCCTGTGTTCGGATGGGACTCTCCTTGGCGTGGAAGGCAAGCTAGGCAATACGGATATGTATATCTCCTCCTTTGTAACTGACCTTGTGTAACCCTAGCCCCCTCCGGTGTCTATATAAACCAAAGGGTTTTAGTCCGTAGGAAAACATACAATTATACCATAGGCTAGCTTCTAGGGTTTAGCCTCTCCGATCTCGTGGTAGATCAACTCCTGTACTACTCATATTATCAAGAATAATCAAGCACGACGTAGGGTTTTACCTCCATCAAGAGGGCCCGAACCTGGCTAAAACATCGTGTCCCCTGCCTCCTGTTACCATCCTCCTTAGACGCACATTTCGGGACCCCCTACCCGAGATTCACCGGTTTTGACACCGACAGTGCCCCTTGAGACAATACCTCCACATTGTTCGTAGGGCAAAGAGAGGAGGCGGTTGGAAGTGACTCTCTATTCATATTCGATGAGTCCAAGGAACCGTCCGATGAGGATACGTCGATACGGGCTCGGGGCGGACTGCATGATCATATTCGACGTTAGGAGAAGCAGTGCAATAAAAGTATGCTATGAGTTACTCTGGTATCCAAATACTCACGACTTCGCTAGGGGCTTGGCCATGAGTAACCTCTCGTCTTCGCTGTCGGCGGCGGTGGTGGAACAGTCCGGAAGGAGAGTCCTTCCCTTCTTGGACCCTCCCGGCTCCCCGGTTGGGGCGGCCTTCCTTTTCATGTCTCCCACGGCTAGAGGGGGAGAACCGTCATCTTCCTCCTCCTCGTTTTCACGAGAGGAGTGCGTCTCGGAGTTATCGGACGATGAGTCCGATACCACCTGGCGTCGGGAACTCTTTCGGGTTCGTGTGGCCTTCTTCTTGATCTTCTTCTCCGGCACCTCATAAGGAGCCGGAGTCCGCATCTCCGTCAGGAGAGCGTCTGCAGGGTTTTCAGGCAGAGGGGCCGGACAGTCAATCTGCTCCGATGTCTCCACCCAGTCCTGTCAAAGTCATGGGAGCTCAGACCCTGCACATGGCTAAACTATGGAAAATAAATACCCTACGAGGTGTACAGAACTTGCCGGATTCGCAGGGTGCGTCGCGCTTAGCCCGCGGTCCTCGGTAAGGGGAGGGGGGACCTCGACGCCCTTGAACAGCACCTTACAAACGTCCTTATGCGTCGTGTCGAAGAGTTCGCGTAGAGTCTGGTGCTCGGCTGGGTCGAACTCCCATAAGTTGAAAGCCCGTCGTTGACACGGGAGGATCCGGCGGAAGAGCATGACCTGGACTATGTTGACAAGCTTGAGTTTCTTGCCTATCATGTTCCGGATACACTTCTGGAGTCCGTCCAGCTCCACCGATGAGCCCCAGGACAGGCCCTTCTCCTTCTAGGAAGTGAGCCGCGTGGGGATTCCAGATCGAAACTCGAGGGCCGCCACCCAGTTGGTGTCACGCGGCTCAGTGATGTAGAACCACCCCGATTACCACCCCTTTATGGTCTCCACGTAGGAGCCCTCGAGCCATGTAACGTTGGGCATTTTGCCCACCATGGCTCGGCTGCATTCCGCTTGTTGGCCTCCTACTACCTTCGATTTGACATTGAAGGTCTTCAGGCACAGGCCGAAGTGTGGCCGGACGCAGAGGGAAGCCTCGCACACGACAATGAACGCCGAGATGTTGAGGATGAAATTCGGAGCTAGATCATGGAAGTCCAGTCCATAATAGAACATAAGGCCGCGAACGAATGGATGGAGGGGAAACCCCAGTCCGCAGACGAAGTGGGTGAGGAAAACTACCCTTTCCTAAGGTTCCGGGGTAGGGACGATCTACCCCGTGGCTGGCAGCCGGTGTGCAATATCCGTGGCTAAGTATCCGGTCCCGCGCAGCTTTTTGATGTCTCCCTCTGTAATGGAGGAGACCATCCACTTGCCTCCCGCTCTGGACATGTTTGGAGAGGGTTGAGGAGAAGGATGTGGACTTGGGCGCTGGAGCTCGAGTGCGCGAGAATGGATGAGCAAGGAGGAAGAAGGCGTGGGTAGAAAAAGGTGAACCCTTATCCCTTTATAAGGGCGGACGAAACTGTGCGCCCCCACCAGCCTGGTAAAACTCGCTTATCCCCCAAGCGCCATAATTGATGGCGCGGTTGGGTTACCCATGTCCGTATTGATGGGAATCCCGTAATAAGGGAACACGATCTCTGCTTCGACAAGCGTGCCAAGGAAACCGCCTCGCCAAACACGCTGAGGTTGGTTGTGAAAAACGATTCGAATGGTGACCTGGCTGTGGTGTGATGTCACACTGCGGAATGTGTCGACAGATTAGATTTGTGAAAATATTATTCTCTCTACGGTTATATGTGGAACTTGTTTTGCAAAGCCGGACACGATCCTCGTGTTCAAAATCTTCTATGAAGTATTTGGAGGAGGAACCCGCCTTGCAATGCCGAAGACAATCTGCGCGGCGGACTCATCGTCATTGAAGCCTGGTTCAGGGGCTACTGAGGGAGTCCTAGATTAGGGGGTATCCGGACAGACGGATTATATCCTTTGGCCGGACTGTTGGACTATGAAGATACAAGGTTGAAGACTTCGTCCCGTGTCCGGATGGGACTCTCCTTGGCGTGGAAGGCAAGCTTGGCAATACGGATATGTAGATCTCCTTCCTTGTAACCGACTCTGTGTAACCCAAGCCCCCTCTGGTGTCCATATATACCGGAGGGTTTAGTCCGTAGGACCAAGAACAACAATCATACCATAGGCTAGCTTCTATGGTTTAGCCTCTTCGATCTCGTGGAAGATCAACTCTTGTAATACACATATCATCAAGATCAATCAAGCAGGAGTAGGGTTTTACGGCCATCGACAGGGCCCGAACCTGGGTAAAAACATCGTGTCCCCCGTTTCCTGTTACTATCCGCCTAGACGCACAGCTCGGGACCCCCTACCTGAGATCCGCCGGTTTTGACACCGACAACAAGGTTAATTTTATTTACCACATGTTATTTGCCTTCTAGTTTTTTGTTGTTTCAATTTCACAAATAACCAGCATGGTCTTTTTCGCCGGCTGGACTATTTGACAACCATCCACCAAGGTATGATGATTATTAAAGTATTCAGAAGCATTGACTTCTCAAAAAGATTGGATTATCAACTTCATCACCCGGGTTATTTAAACAGGTGGTCTAGAGATCTAAGGTACAAGTATGGCTATTGTTTATAAGCAATTGCCTCTTGTATTAATCAAAGGGTTATTTCAGCCTTGTTCTCTTTTTATGTCTGTTTCTGTTTTCTACTATGGTAAACATATTGGCTATAAGCCGGGTGTTCTAACCCGTTCAGTACTAAGCCGCCAAGCCAGTTTTTTCTGTTGAATCTACAGGAACGGAGCTAAAGTATTGCAGGGACAACCATAAATATGATGCATATATTGACATCAGGAAACACAGGATCACACACAGTGTTTTATGCGCGATGGCATAGGCAAAGCATGCAGTGTTTTCACAGCTAATCTATTACACGGCTTTTATAAGCCGATGAAGATGGTTATCACTCCTCCCTCACCGGTTCACCGCCCTCTGCTGACTGGAAGCTGGGTTTTGACCAATCAAAACCATTCACGGCGGCAAATTCTGCTTCTCCATCAATCAGGCCGGCCGGATGAACTTCCGGAGCAAATGTATGTTCACGAACAGGCGGGATCAAATCTGTCACCTTGTACGAGGGAGTTGCCATCTTCTTATTTTCCACATCAAAACCCGGCTGATACTTGTCGATATTGGTTTCATCTCCAAGAATAGTCGCCTGAGGTCGAACTCCGCGCACGCAAGCCATGAAGTCATCTTGTTCAAAGGGAGATCCGTCTTCCTTCACGGTAGGATACCCTCTGGCTACGTCCGCCGGGTCTAGATCTGGCACCCAAGCCTTGGAGCGGCTTAGGGCCATCAAAGCTCCGGCTCTGGCATAGGAGCGCTTCACTTCTTGGAACCTAGTGGGCAAGATTGACAGCTTCTTTAAAACATCGCTGAGTCGGTTGGGTCCTTGATTGGCAGGAGGGATACCGGCGAGTGCTCGTTGTGAGCCAATGTACAACTGCTCTACTAAAGTATAGACCGCCTTCAGCTTAATCACGTGGTCTTGACTCAGATTCTTGCTTCGAGGGCCTGCATATGTTTTGAACACGAAGGGTCAGCTAGCGGCTTGCAGTTCGGGTCAAAAGAAGGTAAAAAGTTCAATACAGATGGCTTACCAAAGATGGCGGACACCATCTGTGACACCCGGTTCTTTAAACCGGTCAGCTCCATCGTAACCTCTTCAAGGGAGGCTTCAGCGTTCTCGGCACGTTGTGTAAGAAGCGTTTTTTCTTCAGCCCGGGTTTTCTTCTTGGTAGTGAAGCTGGTTTTAAATTTTTCCGTCTCAGAGAGACGTACTTGCAGTTTGGAGTCAGCAGACTTGATCTCCGCCTCCTGATCCGCCAGCCACGTCTTCGCAACAGTTAATTGCGAGCTCAGTTCACATAAGGCATTCTGTAAAACATACCCAGATGAATCAAGAATTCAGTTAAGCTTCAAAAGTCAAGATTTCAGTTAAGGTTCAAAATTCAAGATTCAAAGTCTCAAGTCCTTTGCATTGCAAAACCACTTGACACTTGGGGGCTAATGTATGCCAAAACAATTTCTTATAACTCTAAAACATACTTTAAGTCCCAAGTACTTTACAAAGTAACAACACTTGGCACTTGGGGGCTAATGTATGCTATTCAACAAGTTTCTCAAGGTTAAGACGGATTACAAATGTTTTTTGGATACGGTACAAGATAATTATGAAAATTCAAAGTACCCGCTTATTATGGTCAAGTGACCCAGTCCTTGGGGAGTACGGATGAAGCTTTATTTTATTTTATTGAACTCCAGGAAAATCTAAAAGGTAAAAGTCTTATCCTAAATCATAAAGTCTATAGATCATTCCGGTTCCCTCATAATCTGAAGACTTGGGGGCTGGCGGAATATAAGTAAGCCGGAAGAACATACCTCGTATTTCAGCTGCAACTGCTTGAGTCGCGGCTGGAGTGCACATGGCTGAGATAACTGGATAAAATGTTGCTGGCATTCAAATGGTCATAATGTCAAACATCAAAATGCATTTTCTGTCTATCCAAGGCCTCTTGTTTCACCGTGTGACGAGCCAACACGGTGGGATTCCCCGGTTCAACAAAGCGGCTCCCGGTGATCAAAACGTCTTGCGCAGACGGTGATGCCGGGTTGGCCGAGCTTGATGGTCCAGTTGCGGAAGGGTTAACGGTGGTATCGCCAACTGATGGCTCAGGAGGATTTGCTTTTGCATTGACAGGCGGGTCTTCTGGAGTTTCAATTGATGGAGGAGAAGGTGGCCTTGTCGGTTCAGGTGCAAGGACTAGCGGGTCTTCACCGGCTTGGTTGCCTTTGCTTTCTTGGACTTAGCTTGACCAATAAGAGAAATATTATAGGACTGTTAGTATAAAGATACAGTTTGAAAAACACAAGAAGGAAACCTCCTGAACCCTAATGCAGATCTATGGGGGTGAGAAGGTGAGAGCTTATGGGTGCGGAGTTGCTGCGGAGGATCGCCGCCGTTCTCTGGACAGAATCAGGGTGATGCAGCGGCCGAGCTTGAGGACGACGATGAGCACTGCAACAGCGGTGGAGCTCGAGTGACAGGAGGGTTGCGAGAGGAAGGAGATGAAGAAGAGAGAAGAATGAGAAAAGGCCAGGGCGTGCCTATTTATAAGGGAAAAGGTGAACAGACGGGCGCGAAATCGAGGAAGACCCAAATAATGATTATCCAACTAAACGGGCACCTCGATTCTCGGGAGGCCTTAAAGATGAAGATCCATTGAGGGATGACGTCATAAAAGTTTCTTGTGTTTTCAAGAGATGACGTCATGGCGGGTTACAAAAACTTACGCGAAGATAAGAAGATGGATTTTGTCTAAGTGTTGAAGATTGACAAACAAAGTTCAAAGTCAACCTTGGGCCTAATGTTGGGGATATAGCTATCAGTTATGACCCACCCAGGAGGGGCCGGGTCAGCCCCGATGGCGGGTTACAAAGGAAGCCCAGTAAACATTCAAGACGATAGTTTATCAAATCTTATAGAAGGCCTAAAAAGCCTAGAGGCGGCTAAAGGCACAATACAGTAAACCGTTGTATGTAAGGAAAGACTTGTCAAGAAAGGCATGTAAAAGAAGTCACCGAGCCGGACACGATTTAGGAGCCGGTCGGGACTCTGTAGGCCACCAGGCGTCAACCCGTGTATATAAGGGGACGACCCGGTGGCGGCTTAGGGCAAGAAACAAGAGATCGATAACTAAGCCGGGGAACTAGCCTCTTGGTAATCGAAACCCCAGCAACCAACACAACTAGACGTAGGCTTTTACCTTCATCATAAGGGGGATGAACTAGTATAAAACCTCTCGTGTCCTTTGTCCTGATTAACCCGTTTAAGCTTCCTAGTTGCGATGGCCCTACGACTAAGTCCTTCCACTATGACATCTGTCGTGACAATTCCACGACACTATGGTTAGGTTTACCTTAATACCACTACTAGGGAAAACCTTATACACAAAATCTTAGCAGCAACGTGGTTTAAAAACAGACGCTACTGCTAATTAGCAGTAGCAAGCTCCAGAGAGCAGCGCTACTAATATCTAAGTAGCAGGAGTGCTCCATGCGGAACAAGCGCTACTACTATATTTGCCACGATGTTGCCTCCCGGCTAGATATAGTAGTAGCGACCTTCCGGGGGACGCGATACTGCTAAAGTACTTAGTAGCAACATTTTTCTTAAAAACTCGCAGCTGCTAAGTATCACCGCAACTAATTAAGTTTAGTCCCAAACTGCTAAGCAAACAAGGTGTTTACCACCTTAAATATGTTACTTCTCAACCTATCTCGAGCACTTGGTCTTCATTGAACTATATGTGTATGATTTGTAGCTACAATATGAATCCTCGCCTGTACCTATACAGGTACAGTGAGGATTCATGTTGACTATTTAGATTCTACACAAAAAGATCAATGATGACCAATGTATATTTTTGATGTTTTCACATTGCTTAGACTTACAGCGTTTTTTCAGGACAAAGCGTTACTGATTTTGG
This sequence comes from Triticum dicoccoides, assembly GCF_002162155.2. Classification (NCBI taxonomy): domain Eukaryota; kingdom Viridiplantae; phylum Streptophyta; class Magnoliopsida; order Poales; family Poaceae; genus Triticum; species Triticum dicoccoides. The sequence goes on from NC_041392.1 coordinate 44,927,612, forward strand.
GATAAACAAAAGAAATAACTACTTCCATTAGCAGTAGCGTTTTTATGTAAAACGCGCTATAGATAAGTTAGCTATAGCGCGTTTTCCTTATGAGCGCTACTGCTAGTTCGACTTAACCACCACCCCCGGCCCAAAATTTCGCTAAGTCCTCCTTTCCCCCCTGTTGCCCTACTCCTGTCGCGCCGTGCCGCC
>NC_041392.1:44928129-44959298 GCF_002162155.2 Triticum dicoccoides
TTAATTTAGGGTTCATAGATAATGATTTTTAGTAGTAGTAGATATTAATTAGTAGTAGTGATGGTAAACTAGTTATATAATTAGCAGTATTAGATGTTAATTAGTAGTAGATGTAGTAGTAGATGTACTAGTTTCTTTCTATTTATAGTAAGTTTATATTTAGTAAAACGAGTTGAATTAATAGAACTAGTTTGGTTTAGTTGAACTAGTTTAGTAAGTAAATTAATAAACTAGTTGAATTAATAGAACTAATGTATTTTTAGTAAGAAAATTAAAATAACTAGTTGAACTACTTTATTTTTAGAAACAACTAGTTTTTTCTATTTATAGTAAGTTTATATTTAGTAAGAACTAGTTGAATTAATAGAACTAGTTGAACATGTCATATTTGTTGTTATTTTTTAGTTTAAGCAATTATTTGGGATGTATTAGTTGAATTAATAGGGTTTTTGCTTTCGCAGAAATCAAGGAGCCCCTCCATCATCCCCGCCGTCGTCCCTGTCACCGACCCCCTCCGACCTCGAGGTTTGACCAGGCAAATCTCCAAGTCAATATGAGTCCTTTTGCCGAAGTGCCCGGCCATGTTTTGGTTACACCTCTGAGTGGCCTATGTTTTGCTGGAGTGTTGATTAATTTCCGTTCCGGCAAATTTCAGGCGCTCGATATGTCCTTTTTTAGCAAAGGTCATGCCGGCTTTTTCTGTGAATTCTGGCATGACTTGTGCTAGAATATGTAGGAAATATTGAGTGGCCTGGATTTTCTCGAAAAATATCTAATTTAGGCTTTTTAGTACATATATTTAATTGTACAAGTTTAATCTTTGAATTATGAACATAGGAAATGTCGTACTCGGACGATGACAGTCTCCCGGGGGAGTGCAGCTGGTGCCACGATGATCGAGGTATGTGCGACAGGTTCGTTGAGCTGGATGAAGGTCGGTGCTTCAGCATTAAGCTGGAGGAGACCTTCAATGTTCAAACGGTACACAACAACGACAAGTGTTTTTTCCGTAATTAAGCATGACTTCAACTATTTCAACGTCTAATTTTCATCTTTTACAATTCGACTAGCTTATCCCATGCCATGCAAGACGCTATGTCTTGGAGAGGATGGGTTTTGAAGACCATCAAAATTTTGAAACCCACAAAATACACCTAACGACCCATCATGATATCGATTTTGAAGTAAATCTGTACAATTCTCAGAGCGTAACCCATTTTGGTTGCCAAAATTGGGAAGCACTTTGCAAAATTTATGGTTTTTATGAGGGTATGATTTTCACCATGGATCTTGGTAATCCTGACATCGAGGAAGACAATATGGACATTTGGGTCCTTGTTGATACACGTCCAATTCTACCGCAATGTGAGTTTCTCAAACATAGTTATTAACTAATTTATATTGTTTATTTCAAAATAGTTGACAGCCTATTTCCATTGACAGCTTATTTTGAATCTTCAAAGAATGTGCAGAAGATGGTAGACAAAACCCACTACACTGATAGCTCCGAATTAACTTATAAGGAGAAAAGTCATATGATTGCTTATTGTACTTTTCTTGAGAATTACATACCTATTATCGAACTCCTCGAAATTATGGTGAATACGTCCCACTAGTGCACGTGTTGAACCATGGTAACTTCTATGGAGATACCTTGGTAAGATTTTTTTACTATTACGACATCCGTTCATCTTTTGCATACTTCTAAAACTACTACATCATTGCTAACTACGAAGTTATTACTATGTTTTTCAACAGGAAATCCCGATGGATTGTGTGCCTCATCTGATGTATCAGAATGGTCGCCTTGCAGTTATGAACCTACAGCCAGGTCAATCTAAGGAGCTCACCTGTGCATATCGGATTTCTAAAACCGGTGAACACATGCTAATCAAAGAATGGATAAAATGTTTGGACATTCGCAAGGAGGTTCTTGGAAATAACATTAAGCGAAAGGCAAGAATTGGAGATAGGATAATCTCCATTCTCCATAATGGAGAGTCAGGGGCTATCTTGTTTTTTTCTATTTTACCTTTGAGAATATAATAGGTCCTAAGAGAATGTAGTAGGTCCTATGAGGTACAATATGTTTATTATGTGATACAATGTGTTAGAGTTGATGACGAGGAGTACTTGTGATTACGACTAGTGACCAATTTGCTATGTGATGTCTCATTGATGAAAATGATGATCTTGAGGAGGTGTTATATGACAATGATGTATTATGATGATAAGTTGTTAATGATATGATGATGATGATGATATTTATTACATCACGGGGTGAAAGAACCGCGGATTAGTTTCAAGTGGATGTCCATCCACTTGAAACTAGTCCACGGTTCTTTCACACCATGATGTAATAACTCATTATGATTTCAAAACAATTTCTAAATTCCTGTTGTATGAAAACTTGTGTAAAGGTGTACGAATACAACATGAAATAAAAAAGAAATAAAATATGAAATAATAGTAGCAGCGCGGGCAGGGAGAAGCGCTACTACTAATTACCAGTAGCGCACCTCTAGGAACACGCTACTACTAAGACGATTTAGCAGTAGAGCGGGCGGAGGCACGCTACTGCTATACGTTAGCTGTAGCGCCTTATCAGTAGCGCATAGACCCGCGCTATTGATAGGCCTAAAACCCGCGCTGCTGCTAGGCTTTTCCCTAATAGTGTACTTTTGTTGTAGTTGCAGATGCTTGCAATAGAGGTTAATCATAAGTGGGATGCTTGTCGAATAAAGGACAGTACCCAAGCACCGGTCCACCCACATACCAAATTATCAAAGTACCGAACGCAAATCATATGAACGTGATGAAAACTAGCTTGACGATATTCCCATGTGTCCTCGGGAGCGCTTTTCTCTATATAAGAGTTTGTCCAGTCTTGTCCTTTGCTACAAAAAGGATTGGGCCACCTTGCTTCACTTTATTTACTTTTGTTACTTGTTGCTCCTTACAAATTATCCTATCACAAAACTATCCATTACCACTTATTTCAGTACTTGCAGAGAATACCTTGCTGGAAACCGCTTATCACTTCCTTCTGCAACTCGTTGGGTTCGACACTCTTACTTATCGAAAAGACTACGATAGATCCCCTATACTTGTGGGTCATCAATACTCTTTTCTGGCACCGTTGCCGTGGAGTGAAGCGCCTTTGGTAGGTGGAATTTGGTAAGGAAAAATTTATATAGTGTGCTGAAATTTACTGTCACTTGTTACTATGGAAAGTAATCCTCTGAGGGGCTTGTTCGGGGTATCTTCACCCTGACCAGTAGAGCAAATAGTTGCTCCTCAACCTACTGAACCTACTGAAAATGAAAATTTCTGCTTTGAAATTCCTTTGGGTATGATAGAAAAACTGCTAGCTAATCCTTTTGCGGGAGATGGAACAAAGCATCCTGATGAGCACCTAATATATGTGGATGAAGTTTGTGGATTATTTAAGCTTGCAGGTGTACCCGGAGACATTATTAAGAAGAAGGTCTTCCCTTTATCTTTGAAGGAAGATGCATTGACATGGTATAGGCTATGTGATGATACGGGGTCATGGAACTACAAACGATTTAAATTGGAATTTCATCAGATGTTTTATCCTATGCATCTTGTTCATCGTGATCGCAATTATATGTATATATATTTTGGCCTCGCGAAGGAGAAAGCATCGCTCAAGCTTGGGGTAGGCTTAAATCAATGTTATATTCATGCCCCAATCATGAGCTCTCAAGAGAGATGATTATTCAAAATTTATATGCTTGGCTTTCTGATAGCAATAGCACCATGCTCGATACTTCTTTCCTGGCTCTTTTATGATGAACACTATTGAATTCAAATGGGATTTATTGGAAAGAATTAAACGCAACTCTGAAGATTGGGATCACCTCGACGAAGGTAAGGAGTCAGGTATGACACCTAAGTTTGATTGTGTTAAATCTTTTATGGATACCGATGTTTTCCGTAAATTTAGCACTAAATATGGACTTGACTCTGAAATAGTAGCTTCTTTCTGTGAATCTTTTGCTACTCATGTTGATCTCCCTAGGGAGAAGTGGTTTAAATACCATCCTCCCATAGAATTAAAAGTAGTTGCACCAATTAAAGTTGAAGAAAAGACCGTCACTTAGTTCCTACCGCTTATGATGAGAAACCACATTTTCCTGTTAGGATTAAGGATCATGCTAAAGCTTCAACTGTGGTTCGTAAAAGCAATATTAAAACTTATACACCTCCTGAGAAAATTAAAGTTGAACCTGATATTGCTATTGTTAAAGATCTCTTGTCTGATGATATTGATGGGCATGTTATTCATTTCCTTGATGAGACTACTAGAATTGCTAAACCTTGTGCAAAAGATAAAAACAGACATGTGGTAGGCATGCCTGTTATTTCTGTTAAAATAGGAGATCATTGTTATCATGGCTTATGTGATATGGGTTCTAGTACTAGCGCAATACCTTACGACTTATACAAAAAATTATGCATGATATTGCACCTGCTGAGATAGAAGATATTGATGTCACAATTAAACTTGCTAATAGAGATACTATTTCACCAATGGGAATTGTTAGAGATGTTGAAGTCTTGTGTGGGAAAACTAAATATCCTGCTGATTTTCTTATTCTTGGTTCCCCACAAGATAGCTTTTGTCCCATTATATTTGGTAGACCATTCTTAAACACTGTTAATGCTAGGATAGATTGTAAAAAGGATGTTGTTACTATCGGTTTAGATGATATGTCTCATGAATTTAATTTCTCTAAATTTAGTAGACAACACCATGAAGAAGAATTACCTAGTAAGGATGAAATTATTGGTCTTGCTTCTACTGCCGTACCTCCTAGTGATCCTTTAGAACAATATTTGCTAGACCATGAATATGATATGTTTATGAATGAAAGAAGGGAAATAGATGAAGTATTCTTTAAACAGGAACCTATTCTGAAACACAATTTTCCTGTTAAAATCCTAGGGGATCCTCCTCCACCCAAGGGTGATCCCGTGTTTGAGCTTAAACCGTTGCCTGATACTCTTAAATATGCTTATCTTGATGAGAAAAAGATATATCCTGTTATTATTAGTGCTAACCTTTCAGAGCATGAGGAAGAGGGATTATTGAAAACTCTGAAGAAGCACCGTGCTGCTATTGGGTATACTCTTGATGATCTTAAGGGCATTAGTCCCACTCTATGTCAACATAAAATAAATTTGGAAGAAGATGCTAAACCAGTTCATGATCATCAACCACGGCTGAATCCTAAAATGAAAGAAGTGGTAAGAAAGGAAATACTAAATGAAAGTGCATTATATCGACTAGAGGGGGGGTGAATAGGCGATTTTTATGAAAGTCTTCAAAACGTGGGAGTTATGAAGACAAACAGCGAAGATTATGCCTATTACTATGCAACGGAAGTTAGATTACACTAGGCCAGCCATGGTCAAGTATTCAATAAAGTGAAAGCGCAATGACAAACAGCTTCAGTGTAATAAGGATCAGGTGGGAAGAAGTTATGAAGCCAAACAGATCATACAGTCACGTTGTGAAGACAAAAGATAGAGCAGGCATGCAATGGCTTCACAATGAGTAACAGTAAGAAAAAGGAAGTGAAGATGAAACCAGTGACTTGTTGAAGACAATGATGTGTTGGACCGGTTCCAGTTGCTGTGACAACTGTACGTCTGGTTGGAGCGGCTAGGTATTTAAACCTTAGGACACACAGTCCCGGACACCCAGTCCTGAACATGCAGCTCAGGACACCAAGTCCTCACCGTATTCTCCTTGAGCTAAGGTCACATAGTCCTTGCCCAATCACTCTGGTAAGTCTTCAAGGTAGACTCCCAAACCTTCACAGACTTCGTTCACTGGCAATGCACAATGTCTCTTGGATGCTTTGAACGCGACGCCTAACTGTCTGGAGGATTCACAGTCCTCAAGTGTAATAAGTCTTCAGATCACACAGACAAGAAGACTTAAGTGATGCCCAATTTACTCTGGCTCTGGGTGGTTAGGGCTTTTCTCCTCGCTAGGAATTTTCTCTCAAAGGCTTCGAGGTGGGTTGCTCTCAAACGACAAAAGCCATGCACTGAAATCTGAGCAGCCAACCGGTTATGGTTGTAGGGGGTGGGCTATTTATAGCCACTTGGCAACCCGACCTGGTTTGTCCGAAATGACCCTGGGTCACTAAGGAACTGACACGTGTCTCAACGGTCAGATTTCAAACTCTCATGGCAACTTTACTTGGGCTACAAGCAAAGCTGACTTGTCCGGCTCTGGACAAGATTCGCTCTCATTGTCTTCACTCGAAGACATAGGTTTTGGTTTAGGCATCACTTCAGTCATTCTGACTGGTTCTCCTGGACCCCACTTAACAGTACGGTGGTTCCTATGACTCAACACAAAAGAAAAAGAACTACGAAAGATCTAAGTCTTCGAGCTCCATAGGCTTCATAACGTGTCTTCTCTTGTCATAGTCTTCAAAGTGAATATCTTCATATACCACCTTTGACTTCAATGTCTTCATACATTCTTGGGAGTCATCTCTGGTAGAAAAACTGAATCAATGAGGGACTTCTACCTGTGTTATCCTGCAATTCTCACGAACACATTAGTCCCTCAACTAGGTTTGTCGTCAATACTCTAAAACCAACTAGGGGTGGCACTAGATGCACTTACAATCTCCCCCTTTTTGGTGATTGATGACAAACTAGTTGAAGTTTTCAACGGGGAATATAGTCTGTGAAATTGTAAAGGGTGAGGAATTGTCTTCATAAGTTGCAAGGGCTCCCCCTGAAGATGTGCATATAAGTTAATTTGCTTTTGGAATGCAAATGCACATGGCAGGTTGTACTTTCGGAGATCCACTTCAGCTTATGATGACAATCCACTATGCATGTGAAAGTATATGAAGATAATGACATGCATAATTGAAAATAGACGTCTGCAGAATGAGATAAGTGCGGAATTTATCGTCGCACATGCGGAATTTATCTTCACAAAACAGGGTGGCAAACAAGTGGTAGACGACCATCTGGTTTAAGTGTTACAACTCATAAGAACCAAATGAAGCAAACACGAGAGTTGTAAGCACGAAGCAAAAATATAGCAAAACTTAAAGCATCCGCCCATATGGACCCGCTTGAAGACTATCAACCCATATGCTTCTCCCCCTTTTGTCAGCAAGGATCAAAAAGGTTTGAAGACATAGAGTGTCTACTCGTTCCCAGGAGCAGCAGGGTCGTTGGAGGTGTTTGGCGGTGCAGAAGAGCTTGGAGGTGCTGGAGCAGGTGGCGGTGATGTAGCATCGTCTTCTTCATCAATGATTCTGGCAGTGACTATGGCAGCAGATGAAGAAAACTCAGAGTCTTCAAGTGATGGTGTGTTGCGCATCACAGCCCTGGAGGTGTGGTGTCAAACTTGAATCGCTCTGTGAAGCCATCCTCTTCAAGTTCAGCTTCAGTACAGATCATTGAGAGCCCTTTCCAGGTACGACGACAGGTTTCATGAGTGACGAAGGCATTCTTGGTGGCAAGATTTTGAAGACGATTAACATCCACCAAGAGGCTTTTCATCTGACGCTTTAGCCAGTCGTGATGCCTATCTTGTTTTTGATGAAGGGCCACAAGAAGCTCTCGGTCAGTGAGAACACGAGTGCGCTTCTTGGGTCTTGAAGCAGTTGCACTATCAGTGGCTTCAGTTGAAGCAGGGTGTGACGCACGTGTAGTGCCAGCCAAAGGATACACCCTGGAGATGGCTTCAACACCTTCATCATTCTGAGTGAAGCTCTGGTGTTCTGCATTCTGAAGACTCAACGGTTGCTTGGCAGGCTCTGGATATATAGCTTCAGTAGAGGTATCCACATCTGGCAAGAAGATCCGATGGTTTCGGGCTGAGGGCTGATACGAGATCGCAGAGTGCAGTTTGATCAGCCTCATCACCCAAGGAGCATAGAACTTCAAACCAAATAAGTCTGAGCCTGACGCTGCAAGTTGGCGTATGAAGAAATCCTGTGCGTTGAAGCATTTGCCATGAAGGATGCAGAATATCATAGTCTTCATTGCACCCTCAATCTTTGCATTTGGAGAGTGCCCCTTAATGGGCTAGAGAGTCTGCCGGATGATGTGATATATGGTCCTGGGCAGGTACTCAAGGTCTTCAACGAAGAACTCAGTTGGATAGGGTGCATCATGGGGCAATGGCTTCATCATTGAGAGCATCTGACTCATATTGGGTTCAGTCCGCTGGAATATGCTTTCAATAGCTTCAGCATGTAGTTGACAGCCTTCCTCGAAGAATTTGCCAGGAGTGGGAAGGCCGGTGAGCTCAATGATATCAAATGCATTGGCTTCATGATGGACATTGCCGGTCATCCACTCCAGGGCCCATGTCTTCGGATCTCTGTTGTATCCTTTAATATGGAGGGTGGCATAGAACTGAAGCAGAAGCTCTTCATTCCAGTGCTCTTCATCATTGACAAACTGCAGCAGACCCACTTGCTTAAAGCAATCCAAAGCTTCCTCTAGACAGGGCAGACCAGCAATGGCTTCAACATCAAGGCGCTTGTGCGGGAAGATGCGACCTTGGTTGTATAGGATGCATGAATAGTAGCTTCGCTGAGGATAGCTCCAGAACCTATCTGATACAATCCTTTCCCTTGAATAGGGGTTCTTGGAGCTATTGAAAGATGTATTGTCTGCCTTGAAGCTATTGATGTCAAAGGAGCCAGGTGCTGATGCAGGACCTGGGAACCTTGGCAGACTTGGGACTGGCTTCTAGACATGAGGCCTGTGCTCAACATGGTAATCAAATTGAGGACCTGCAGCAGACTCAGGAACAGAAGTGTCTGGATCAGTAGCTTCGCTGTCTGCTAAAGCTTTTGGTGGGGAGGGCTCCACATTGGCTTCATCGTTTGTTGTGGCAGCCTCAACGTTTTTAGCCTCCGCTTGACTAGCTGGAGGGTCAGTCACAAGCACGTTCTCCTGGAGAACTGCTTCTTGATGGAGCATTGGAGTGGGCTGTTGTGGTGTTTCTTCTTCGGCTGATGCAGCCAGAATGTCTTTAGCATGGACTTGAGGCCTTGGACCTTTGCGAAGCCTGCGGAATGCAGACGATGCTTGTGGGGTTGGAGTGGGCTGGGCCTCAAAGTCCTCTTCCTCTTGAGGGCGATCCGCCCATGACGCGTCTTGTGCAATTGGTGTCAGAGGACGACCAATGCTGATGAGCTCGCTTTGTTCATACTGAGGAAGGGTTGCATCATCTTGTACATTGTCCCGATGACCAGTGTCTTCAGCAGCAATGGGGTTGGCTGCTAGTATGTCTTCGGCTTCGGGAGCCTCTGTGGAAGCAGGCTCATGAACCGTCAGTTGACGTTCTATGTTTGGGTGCACCATAGCAATAGGTTCAACTATCAAGGGCTGTATGGGAGCAGCCCGAGATTTCTTGATCTTTCTCTTCTTCTGGCTGGGGGCAGTAGGAGAGGCTTCAGAGCTCTTCCTTTTCCTTGCTTCAGCCTCAGCAGTTCGTGTCTTCTTTAGCTCTGAAGCTGTTGACCGGCTTTTTGGCTTCGAGCCAGTCGTTGCAGTTGGGAAGACAATTGGAACCGCTTCTTGCCTAGATGCCTCTGGTTCAGCCATAGCAGGCTTCTTCTTCTTTTTCGCGGCCATCTTGGGGTCAATGCCTGGACGCCCAAGTGCCTTGCGCTTTTCAGCCTCATTGTAGGCTTGTACACATCTTTCCGCCAGAGACTTCATCCGCTCACGTGAGCCCTGAGCTTCTGCACGCTTCTTCAGAAAATTTTCCTTGAGCTCATGCAGCATGGTCTTGAAGCTCTTCACTTCTTGTATGCTGAGCTTGGCCATATGCTTCTTGAACTAAGCCTTTTCATGATCAATTTTCTGCTTCAGTTCAACTATGCACTGGGCAATAGCAAGTTCTGAAGCAATAGCGCCTTGGAATGCGACGCTGAGGCCAACGGGCAGCTGCAGATCTTTGAAGCTTATGTCAGGTGAGGCAAACCATTCATCGATGAAATTGTGGATGATGGCGACATCAAAAAGAGGCAAATTGTTGAAGATTTCAGCTTCTTCTTTGCTTTTGATGAGCTGCTCTAGAGCATCATCTCCAAGATCTTCATCACTTGATAGATCAATGGCTTCGCTGCGCAGGATGGCAGCAGCTGTGAGCTCTTTGCTTGTGTGTGGCTGAGGCTCCTTGTCCTTCTGGGGCTTGGAGACGCGGGATACGTCTTCAGACTGCACACTGTCTTCAGGAGGTGCAGTTGCCAATGGCTTCGCCCTTGAGACTTTTGAGGAAGGGACCGGCTTTGAAGCTTTTGGCTTCTTTGATTGCTTTGGCTTCGGTACAGCAGGAGCCTCATCAGACTCAGAGTCAGCTGGAGGGTCATTCACGGCAGTCCCTTGGACTAGGATGTGGGTGATGAGGCCTTCAAGATTGGCAAACGGACCGATGATATTGGGTTCGGCGTCGCGTGTGCCATCTGCCCTTGGTGCGGAGGAACCAGGGTTCAAGTCTAACCCAAATTTCTTCTTGTTCAGCTTCGCTGATTGTTGGGCAAACTGGAAGTTGCGCTTGAACAGATTATCATCACGACACCAGAGGAGTGACGACGGATGCGCATCATCAGGCTGTGGTCCTCGGACCATGCATGGGTAGAAGCCTTGAGCTATGGCTTCATCTCTGGTCCTGGGAACAAGGTTCTTGTATGAGATGTCTCCCCATGGTCTTCTGATGGCGCTTTTCTCAGCATACTCCTGGGTGACGAAGCGGTATTTGAACCATTTTTCAGCCCAATAGCGTCGAATCCATTGGATTCGAGTCTTGCGCTGCCCATAACTCTCTTCAGGATCTGTTTTATACATTTCTGCCAAGTCTTCAGGCAGATCTTTGGAAGTTCCTTGACGTCTCTGTCTGGCCCCCTTTCTTGTTGCTGCTTCTGAAGCCATAAGCTTTAACTTGAAAGGCTTCAAAACTTTCAAAGGCTTCAAAGGCTTTCTTTTGCTGGACCAACAGGAACTGGCTTCAGGAGAGTTTATGTGATGCTGTAGGAATTCTGCAAATGAATGCAGACTATGAGAACCGAAGGATTCTCCCACGGACATGTACCTGTGACAGCATTAAGGTGCGAGGGAAGGGGAAGAGGTCATATGCATTCTCAGAAGGTTTTGAAGATTAATCAGTTTAGAAGACATTGACCTCATCGTGCGAAGACATTCACTCATAGATAAGAAGTTGGTTCCAGATTTGTACGAACCCACAGATCAGTACAAGTGAGGAATCTAACTACTTCATGAAGCACAAGTGAATATACTAGGCATGTTATGAGATGCAGATTGAGAGATCTATCTTATGTGAAGAGAAACTTCTTATGGTAGAAAGTGACAGAACCATGAGATCAAAAGAGGCTGTAAAAAGAAGTTTTATTTACCACACATGGAACTGCTAGACGGAAGTGAGAGATGATGCCGAGCAGTTCAGTCCTTCGTGCCCTAACTTGGCGACGGAAGACACCTACGGCAACGGCGGAGAGGACGATGTCCGCAGTCGGCGTGAGGACGGCGTCGGAGAAGTTGCGGCAGCGAAGCGCTTCGTTGCCGGCGTCGTCGAGTGCTAGTGGTGGCGCTAGGGTTCGTGCGAGGGTGGAAGAAGGAGATAATGACCGCGGTAAGTGTGAATTTATAGGCTCAGGGGCGGCACTGTGCTATTACACAGGTGCCCCTGGCGATTCGCATCTGAGGAATGCGTGGCCAGTTTGCGGAAGTTTTGGGTTTGTTCCACGTCCCACGCACGCCTGGATTGTCGGGCGGTCGTTCCTGCTTCTCCGGATTTTATGTGGAGTAATGAGCATTGAAAACGGACTTTATGGTTGTCTCTTTATCTTCTACTGACAAGGATGCAGTGAAGAATTTCGACAGTTTCAATAGAATGCATATGACTTGGAGAGATAGAATTTGAGATAGAAAGCATAGAGAGATTAGGGTCCGATCACATTCACTTAGTTCAAAAGATTCAACCAAGAAGACATAGCTATAAGTGAATGCTGTAGAGGACGGAACACTAGTATGTATATATCTATATAATCAACGTAGTGAAGATAATCATGAAGACATGTTAATTTCGAAGCCAAACCAAATATGAAGATATTACAAGGTAACGCCATGAGTGAAACACTTCAAAATAGAACGTTTGGTGGTGGCGTTACCCACCGTATAGGAAGTATTAGACCCAGACACGGCGCACAATTATCGTGGTGCTCCGAAGTCAAATTCCACATTAATGTATTCACACTTAGAGTATATGTCTTCATTGATTGAAGATATACGTTACTTTGTGTGTTGCACATCTAAGTCATCAATATGCATAAGTGTTAGGATGTGTGCCTGATCACAGGACATTTGAGGATTCCAGGATATTTAGCTCACACCGTAACTTGCAAAATCTCTTCTCATCCAAGGGCTTGGTGAAGATATCTGCCAATTGTTCTTCAGTGTTGACGTGTATGATATCAATGTCTTCCTTCACAACATGATCTCTAAGAAAGTGATGACGAATTTCAATGTCCTTTGTCTTCGAGTGCTGAACTGGGTTGTTGGCAATCTTGATGGCGCTTTCGTTGTCGCAGTAAAGTGGCACTTGCTTCAGATGAATGCCATAGTCCTTGAGTGTTTGCTTCATCCACAGAAGCTGAGCGCAGCAAGATCCAGCAGCAATGTATTCAGATTCAGCAGTGGAGAGAGATACACAGTTCTGCTTCTTTGAAGACCAACATACAAGTGATCGTCCCAGAAAGTGACAAGTGTCTGATGTAGACTTGTGATCAACTTTGTCACCAGCATAATCAGCATCCGAAAATCTAACCAAATCAAACTCTGAGCCCTTTGGATACCATAATCCTAGAGTTGGGGTGTGAGCCAAATATCGAAGAATTCGCTTCACAGCTAAGTGATGCAACTCCTTTGGTGCCGCTTGAAATCGAGCACACATGCAAACACTAAGCATAATATCTGGCCTAGATGCACATAAATAAAGCAAAGAACCAATCATGTAGTGGTATACCTTTTGATCGAACTCTTTACCATTGTCGTCAGGACCTAGATGATGTTTGGCTGGCATTGGTGTTGTGAAGCCTTTGCAGTCTTGCATACCGAACTTCTTCAGACAATCTTTGAGATACTTCTCTTGAGATATGAAGATGCCATTGCGTTGTTGTCGTATTTGAAGACTAAGGAAGAACTTTAGCTCCCCCATCATGGACATATGATATTGCTCTTGCATCATATATCCAAACTCTTCATTGTACTTCTGATTGGTGCAGCCGAAGATAATGTCATCCACATATATTTGGCACACAAACAGTTCACCATCATATGTCTTCGTGAAAAGAGTGGGATCCAGGGAACCAGGTATCAAGCCTTTGCTCTTCGGGAAGTATTTGAGTGTGTCATACCAGGCCCTAGGGGCTTGTTTGAGGCCATACAGTGCCTTGTTGAGCTTGTATACCATGTCAGGATGTTTTGGATTTTCAAAGCCCGGTGGTTGTGCAACATACACTTCTTCTTCAATCTTGCCATTGAGAAAGGCACTTTTCACATCCATTTGATATAGAAGTATGTTATGATGATTTACATAGGCCAGCAGTATGCGTATGGCTTCAAGCCTAGCCACAGGAGCAAATGTTTCATCGAAGTCAATGACCTCCACTTGAGTATATCCTTGAGCAATGAGACGAGCTTTGTTTCTGACAACTTGACCATGCTCATCTCGTTTGTCGCGGTATATCCATTTGGTGCCTATTTTGTTGTGCTTCCGTGGATCAGGACGCTTGACCAGTTCCCATACATTATTCAGCTCAAACTGTTGAAGCTCTTCTTGCATAGCTTGAATCCATTCAGGTTCCATGAAGGCTTCTTCAACTTTCTTGGGTTCTGATATTGATACGAATGCGAAGTGCCAACAGAAATTTGCTAGCTGAGTTGCCCTTGAACGAGTGAGTGGACCAGGTGCATTGATGCTGTCAATTATTCTGTCAATCTGCACTTCATTGGCAACACGAGGATGTACAGGGCGAAGACTTTGCTCTTGCTGATTTGTGTCATTGTTGGGAGGAATGTCTTCAGGCTGAGCATTGTCTTCATGTTGATCAGGTGCTGAGATGATAAGTTCTTCTTCAGGATGTGCTTCAGAAGGTATAATCTCTCCAGTTCCCATAAGCTTGATTGATTCACTAGCTGGAACTTCATCTAGCACATTTGGCAGTTGCTCTCTTTGTGAACCATTTGTCTCATCGAACCACACATCCATTGTTTCAACAACTTTGTAATGAAAGAGGTTGAAGAATCTGTAGGAGTGCGAATCCTTTCCATATCCAAGCATAAAGCCCTCATGTGCTTTTGGTGCAAACTTTGAGGTGTGATGTGGGTCCTTGATCCAGCACCTTGAGCCAAATACTCTGAAGTAACTGACATTTGGCTTCTTGCCAGTTAGGAGTTCATAAGATGTCTTGTTCAGAAGCTTGTGAAGATAAACACGATTGATTGTGTGGCATGCAGTATCAATGGCTTCAATCCAGAATTTTCTTGGAGTCTTGTATTCATCTAGCATCGTTCTGGCCATCTCAATGGGTGTTCTGTTCTTGCGTTCGACGATGCCATTCTGCTGTGGCGTGTACGGAGCTGAGAATTCATGTGTGATGCCCAAGGTATCAAGATATGTATCAAGGCCAGTGCTCTTGAATTCAGTGCCATTGTCACTTCTGATGTGCTTTATCTTGGCGCCAAAATTGTTCATAGCTCGATTGGCGAATCGTCTGAAGACATCCTGCACTTCAGTCTTATAAAGGATTATGTGCACCCAAGTATATCTAGAGTAATCATAAACAATGACAAAGCCATAGAGGCAAGCAGTAGTAGTAAAAGTTGAGTAGTGAGTGGGACCAAAAAGATCCATGTGGAGCAGTTCGAAGGTTTGTGTAGTAGTCATGATTGTCTTCGAAGGATGTTTTGCCCTTGTGATCTTCCCTGCTTCACAGGCACCGCATAAGTGATCTTTCTTGAACTTGACGCCCTCGATGCCTATGACATGCTTCTTCTTCGCAAGGGTGTGGAGGTTCCTCATGCCAGCATGCCCAAGCCTTCGATGCCAAAGCCAGCATTCTGAAGCTTTTGCAAGAAGACATACTGCAAGTTGTGGCCCTGCTAAGAAATCTACCACATACAAATCATCTTTCCGATACCCGTCAAACACTAGAGACTTGTCAGATTCCATTAGTACTAGGCAACGATATTTTCCAAACATTACGATCATGTTCAAATCGCAAAGCATTGAGACAGACATTAAGTTGAAGCCAAGGGATTCAACAAGCATGACTTTATCCATGTGTTGATCCTTTGAGATTGCAACTCTACCTAGACCCAATACCTTACTTTTACCAGTGTCAGCAAATGTGATGTGGCTCTTGTCGGCTGGACGTAAGGTTGAGTCCATAAGAAGGCTTCTTTTGCCAGTCATGTGATTTGTACACCCACTGTAAATAATCCATTCTGAAGACTTTGAAGTCGCTGGTGTCGTACCCTACAGTGCAGTTAGGGGGATAGGCTGCACGAACAGAATTGTGAAGCAAAAACATTTGACGAACCAGTGGGTTATGAAAACTTAAATCCAGATTAGGACTAATAGGGAGAGTAGCATGCGATTCAGGAACGAAGTACATAATGATGCCATTCGGGCATTTTATCTTGCGCCCTACATGATTTTTAAGGTCCCCAGCAATAGCGTCAGAAGATTTTGTTTTTCTGCTGGAGACCTTTCCCTGCAAAAGAGAGTTAAGCTTTCTTAACCACCCACATCTTCAAGGGTGCCTTAGAGGCAATAAGTCTAAGTGCAGCATCTGAGAATTTTGGCTTTGAAGCCTTAGCAAACAGTCTTGCAGGTGGACAATAATACTCATGGGAATAAGCATAATAATTTTTGGTCATATGAACATGACGGTTCGATGAACCACTCTCATATTCATATGCCTGAGTATGGTTTCCCTGCAAAACATTTGCGTTAGTGTGACTCAGGTGAGTCCTCTGTTTGTATGAAGCCTTTGGACCGTATGAAGCCTTTGGTCTGAGGTTTGTCTTCTTCAAGTGAGGTGTCATGAAGACATTCACAGGAAGATTTTCCAGACACTTTTTCGGAACCCAGATCTTCTTCATAGGCGGTCCATTCTTGCAGTTAGTACCAATGTACCTGGCAAACACTTCACCGTTCTGATTCTTAAACAGTTTATAGTTTTCATCAAAGGATTCATCAATGATAATGGGGTTAGCACAAGTGAAGCCAGATAAATTGGATGGATCCACTGAAAGTTCCTTTGCAGCAACCCATGTGGTTTTGGAGTACCGCTCAGGTTTCCAGTAAGAGCCATCTGCATTTATTTTCCTTATGAACCCAACACCCTCTTTCCTAGGGTTTCGGTTCAGAATCTGCTTCTTGAGGACATCACATAATGTCTGATGTCCTTTAAGACTTTTGTACATCCCTGTTTCAAGCAATGTCTTCAACCTAGCATTCTCATCTGCAATAGCAGTGGTATCCTCAGCAGAGGGGTTAGTTACCACATCAACAGTTGAAGATATTGCAACAGCAGTAGCAGTGGAACATTCAGCAACAGAAGTAGCATTATCACGCTCAATGCATTTAAGACATGGTGGTTCAAATCCTTCCTGAGCGGAACTGATCTGTTCGGCGCGAAGTGACTCGTTTTCCTTTTGAAGATCTTCATGAGCCGCTCTCAATTTCTCAAGTTCTTGCTTCCTTTGAAGATAATCATAGGAAAGCTTCTCATGAGTTGTTGAGAGAGTATCAAGACGATCCTCAAGTTCCTGATACTTAACATGAAGATTTTTTATGTATTCAATTAAGGATTAAGATCGAGTCATTTCAGCACAAAACAGATCATCGCTTCTGTCTAACAGTTTTTGAATATGTTCCATAGCTTTCTGTTGTTCAGTTGCAATTTTAGCAAGTGTTTTGTAGGTGGGTTTTGAATCACAGTCAGAGTCATCGTCACTAGATGTTTGATAGCGAGTAGTGCGTGTGTTTACCTTGGCACCGCGTGCCATGAAGCAGTAGGTAGGAGTGGAGTCATTCTTGTCATTTGCGTCGGTGTCGGTGATGCAGTCATTGTCTTCAGTATCGAAGATGGACTTGGCGACGTATGCTGTAGCTAGACTTGCAATGCCAGAATCAGACTCCTCCTCAGACTCCACCTCTGCCTCCTCAGAAGCGGACTCCTCCTCTGAATCCATTTCCTTGCCAACAAACGCACGTGCCTTGCCAGATGAGCTCTTCTTGTGTGATGAAGACTTTGAGGAAGACTTGGAAGAAGACTTTGAGTATTTCTTCTTCTTCTTGTCGTCAGAATCATATTCCTTGCTCTTCTTCTTCCTTCTGTTCTCATTGTCCCACTGTGGACACTCAGAGATGAAGTGTCCAGTTTTCTTGCACTTGTGACATGTTTTCTTCTTGTAGTCATGAGCAGAAGCTTCATCATTCCTTGAGCTTGATCGTGAAGATTTTCTGAAGCCTTTCTTCTTGGTGAATTTTTGGAACTTCTTCACTAGCATTGCAAGTTCCCTTCCAATGTCTTCAGGATCATCAGAACTGCTGTCAGATTCTTCTTCAGATGAGGAAACAGCTTTTGCCTTCAAGGCACGAGTTCGCCCGTAGTTTGGACCGTAGATATCTCTTTTCTCAGAAAGCTGAAACTCATGTGTGTTGAGACTCTCAAGTATGTCAGACGGATCGAGTGTCTTGAAATCAGGACATTCTTGAATCATCAGGGCTAGGATGTCAAATGAACTATCCAGTGATCTCGGCAGCGTCTTGACGATTTCATGTTTGGTGATCTCAGTGGCGCCGAGGGCTTCAAGCTCATTTGTGATGTTAGTGAGCCGGTCCAATGTGTGCTAGACATTCTCATTGTCATTTCGCTTGAAGAGGTTGCGAAGAACACTAATTCTTTGATCTCTCTGGGTTGAGATGCCTTCATTGACCTTGGAGAGCCAGTCCCAGACCAGCTTGGATGTCTTCAAGGCACTCACACGGCCATACTGTCCTTTTGTGAGATGACCACAGATGATATTTTTGGCAGTAGAGTCCAGTTGAGTGAACTTCTTGACATCAGCAGCAGTGACACCTTCTCCAGCCTTGGGAATGCCGTTCTCGACGACATACCATAGGTCGACGTCAATGGCTTCAAGATGCATGCGCATCTTATTCTTCCAGTAGGGATATTCATTTCCATCGAAGACGGGGCACGCAGCGGAGACTTTGATTATCCCTGCAGTCGACATAGCTAAAACTCCAGGTGGTTAAACCGAATCACACAGAACAAGGGAGCACCTTGCTCTGATACCAATTGAAAGTGCGTTATATCGACTAGAGGGGGGTGAATAGGCGATTTATATGAAAGTCTTCAAAACGTGGGAGTTATGAAGACAAACAGCGAAGATTATGCCTATTACTATGCAGCGGAAGTTAGATTACACTAGGCCAGCCATGGTCAAGTATTCAATAAAGTGAAAGTGCAATGACAAACAACTTCAGTGTAATAAGGATCAGGTGGGAAGAAGTTATGAAGCCAAACAGATCATACAGTCATGTTGTGAAGACAAAAGATAGAGCAGGCATGCAATGGCTTCACAATGCGTAACAGTAAGAAAAAGGAAGTGAAGATGAAACCAGTGACTCGTTAAAGACAATGATGTGTTGGACCAGTTCCAGTTGCTGTGACAACTGTACGTCTGGTTGGAGCGGCTAGGTATTTAAACCTTAGGACACACAGTCTCGGACACCCAGTCCTGAACACGCAGCTCAGGACACCAAGTCCTCACCGTATTCTCCTTGAGCTAAGGTCACATAGTCCTTGCCCAATCACTCTGGTAAATCTTCAAGGTAGACTCCCAAACCTTCACAGACTTCGTTCACTGGCAATCCACAATGTCTCTTGGATGCTCTGAACGCGACGCCTAACCGTCTGGAGGATTCACAGTCCTCAAGTGTAATAAGTCTTCAGATCACACAGACAAGAAGACTTAAGTGATGGCCAATTTACTCTGGCTCTGGGTGGTTAGGGCTTTTCTCCTCGCTAGGAATTTTCTCTCAAAGGCTTCGAGGTGGGTTGCTCTCAAACGACAAAAGCCGTGCACTGAAATCTGAGCAGCCAACCGGTTATGGTTGTAGGGGGTGGGCTATTTATAGCCACTTGGCAACCCGACCTGATTTGTCCGAAATGACCCTGGGTCACTAAGGAACTGACACGTGTCTCAACGGTCAGATTTCAAACTCTCATGGCAACTTTACTTGGGCTACAAGCAAAGCTGACTTGTCCAGCTCTGGACAAGATTCGCTCTCATTGTCTTCACTCGAAGACATAGGTTTTGGTTTAGGCATCACTTCAGTCATTCTGACTGGTTCTCCTGGACCCCACTTAACAGTACAGTGGTTCCTATGACTCAACACAAAAGAAAAAGAACTACGAAAGATCTAAGTCTTCGAGCTCCATAGGCTTCATAACGTGTCTTCTCTTGTCATAGTCTTCAAAGTGAATATCTTCATATACCACCTTTGACTTCAATGTCTTCATACATTTTTGGGGGTCATCTCTGGTAGAAAAACCGAATCAATGAGGGACTTCTACCTGTGTTATCCTGCAATTCTCACGAACACATTAGTCCCTCAACTAGGTTTGTCGTCAATACTCCAAAACCAACTAGGGGTGGCACTAGATGTACTTACACTAAAGCTCCTTGAGGAAGGTATAATCTATCCCGTTGCTAATAGTCAGTGGGTAAGTCCTGTCCATTGTGTCCCTAAGAAGGGAGGTATTACTGTCGTTCCTAATGATAAAGATGAATTGATTCCTCAAAGAATTATTATAGGTTATAGGATGGTAATTGATTTCCACAAATTAAATAAGGCCACTAAAAAGGATCATTACCCCTTACCTTTTATCGATCAAATGCTAGAAAGATTATCCAAACATACACATTTTTGCTCTCTAGATGGTTATTCTGGTTTCTCTCAAATACCTGTGTCAGCCAAGGATCAATCAAAGACTACTTTTACTTGCCCTTTTGGTACTTTTGCTTATAGACGTATGCCTTTTGGTTTATGTAATGCACCTGCTACCTTTCAAAGATGCATGATGGCTATATTCTCTGACTTTTGTGAAAAGATTTGTGAGGTTTACATGGACGATTTCTCCGTCTATGGATCTTCTTTTGATGATTGCTTGAGCAACCTTGATAGAGTTTTGTAGAGATGTGAAGAAACTAATCTTATCTTGAATTGGGAAAAGTGCCACTTTATGGTTAATGAAGGTATTGTCTTGGGGCATAAAGTTTATGAAAGAGGTATTGAAGTTAATAATGCCAAGGTTGATGCTATTGAAAAGATGTCGTGCCCCAAGACTTCAAAGGTATAAGAAGTTTCCTTGGTCACGCCGGATTTTATAGGAGGTTCATTAAGGACTTCTCAAAAATTTCTCGGCCTCTCACTAATTTATTACAAAAAGATATACCATTTGTCTTTGATGATGATTGTGTAGATGCATTTTAAATACTTAAGAAAGCATTGATCTCTGCACCTATTGTTCAGCCACCGGATTGGAATTTACCCTTTGAAATTATGTGTGATGCTAGTGGTTATGCTGTAGGTACTGTTCTAGGGCAAAGAGTTGATAAGAAATTAAACATTATTCAATATTCTAGTAAAACCCTAGACAATGCTCAAAGAAATTATGCTACTACTGCAACGAATTCTTAGCAGTTGTATTTGCTTGTGATAAGTTCAGACCTTGTATTGTTGATTCTAAAGTAACTATTCATACTGATCATGCTGCTATTAAATATCTTATGGAAAAGAAAGATGCTAAACCTACACTACAAAAAAATACACTTCCGTGATTATACGTGTTTGTCACAGTAGGTCGTGTTTTTTGTCATGCATGTACATCCATGATGATTTTATGACAGAATCAAGATAGTCATACCTGTGGTGTCGTAGTAGTGTTCCATGACATTACCAAAATTATCATCACGGAAGTGTGCACTTCCATGACGATAAATCGCGCGTCACAGAAGTTCTTTCGTCAAGGGTGACCGACACGTGGCATCCACCGTAACAGAACGCCGTTAAGCTATCAGGTCGGTTTTGGATCCGATAACCCGTTAATAGCCCCGACCAATGGGGATTTTCCACGTGTAAAATCATCATTGGCTAGAGGAAACACGTATCGGCTCATCGTTGGGACAGATGTCATCCACTTATTGGATAGAAGGCGCCTATGATACATCGACACATGGCACGGCCCAACAGAGGCCCATTCCTGTGAAAAGGCCGTCCCGTTTGACTTGGTCAAAAGGTGGCGGGCCGGCCCACCGAAAGCCTGTTAACGGCCTGTTCGCATATAGCCCATTTACAGCCCGCTAACCCAAGGCCCGTTATGCCCTATCCGAATGAGGCCCAGTAGCATCTGGGCCATCCAATATGATTCCAGCCCGTTTTCACTTCTGGCCCATGTATGGCCCATGACATCTTTTGACCCATATGAGGCCCTATGTAACTCTTGGCCTATTAACGGCCGGTGGTGAAACTGGCCCGTAATGAACAGTGTATCACTTTACACCCATTAACGGCCCGTGGTGAAACTAGCCCATAATGAACAGTGTATCACTTTATACCCATTAACGGCCCGTTATTCCGTTGGGCCGTTTCCAGCCCATGTTATCTTTCGTCCTTCACAGAGCTCATTTATTCTTGGGCTCATTTCAAGCATTCGTTTACTTACGGCCCGTTACTGTCATTTTCTGCTTGTGAGCCAAATTCAACCCGTGGTTACAGTTGGCCCGTTTGTGGTCTGTTAATACGTTGGGTCATTTTCATAGCGTCATCAAATACGGCCTATTAACGATGGCTCGTTATGGTCGGCCCATGAACGGACGATTCCAACTCTAGTCCGTTTACGGCCATAATGCGGCCTGTTATTGGCCCATGTTTGGCCAATCGATCATACGGCCCGTATAAGGCCCATTGATGATACGACCCGTAGAAGGCCCATTGTTTCTACGGCCCGTAGAAGGCCTACTGTTTCTACGGCCCGTAAAAGGCCCACTGTTTCCACAGCCCGTAGGAGGCCCAGTTTCACTACAGTAAATATTAGCCCATGGTTATTGAGGTCTAGTTTTAAAAAATAGGTTATTGCAGCCACTAGCAAAACGCGGAAAAAGAACTGCACTGACTACAAGCAAACAAATAAACAAGACAACAAGGAAATAAATAAGCAAGCAACTTATGCTAGGCTATCACGGCTATTACACATATTACATCCACTGGGCATCAAAGTTCACCACCAGTGCAAATATAGGGAACAAAGCAGCATATAAACGCCGCAGCAAAACAAGTCCAGAACTGAAACCACTTTAGAAGAGTTCAAGAAACAATATCCTGGGTACCCATAATGCTGGCAAGATGCTTAGCAAGCTTATTAACTTTCTCTTGTTGGGCGCTTAAATCCTCCAGCTCTTGCTGT
Source organism: Triticum dicoccoides (assembly GCF_002162155.2). Lineage (NCBI taxonomy): Eukaryota > Viridiplantae > Streptophyta > Magnoliopsida > Poales > Poaceae > Triticum > Triticum dicoccoides. The sequence continues at coordinate 44,950,722 of NC_041392.1, forward strand.
TGCACACGAAAGTACCCATCTGAATTCTACAGGAACTTCCTCAGTCCTTCGGCTTCTTGCCACAGCACAGCTGACTGATGCCTTTCAACTTGTAGCTGAGACTGAAGAAGCCGAAGTGATTCAGGCAGCGAGTTTGAAGAGCTTGTGCCAGCGGTACTGGCCAGTAACTCGAACACTACATCAACGCAGGACTGTGGTGTTTTCTCACTGTCTACAAGATCGTTTTTATCACCTTTCTTGGAGACCAACAGGGTTGTCTCGCTATCTTGAACCTTATCTGCATTACTTTCTCTACCATTGCATAATGGGGTGCTCTTCTCCAATATTCTGTTTGCATACTACAAGAGAAACAAGCAGACACATCACAAGTTTAGCTTGTAGTATACGAAACTTATTTTGGTCAACCGGTTCAGTAGTAAGGTGGACAGGATAACAACATGAAACAAACATATATTTATGTACTATCGTCACTGTATTGTCCATATCATTCTAGTTTATGTTCCCTAATCAAGATAGAGACATAGTTCAACTCATATATTTTTAGGACACAGCAGCATAGACAGAATATAAGTGTGAGAAACTACACAGCATTGGTAGCACTTTTAATGTGCATCACATGAGAACATAACTGTTTATACAACTTAAACTGAAATCAACATGGAGCAAGAAGTTAGAACAGCAATCCAATTAAAGAAATAGGTTTAAAACATACCTGTTGCGCCATTGGAGTTTCAATTGGATCCTTCAAATTCGAAAGTACTTGGTATGAGTAAATACACTGATGCAATAACAAAGGAGTATGGACCATAGCTACGGAATCTGACCTGAGAACAGTTGCTCTTCTGCTTTAAACGTGGAGTTTGGGTTGGTTATGGTGGTCTTCGTTCTTTGGGCACTGAAGTAGCTTTACAAACTGCTCGTGTGGGGGTACTCTATGGTGGACATGGTTCTTTGTTAACTATAAGTGGGTTACTATCCGCTGGTGTTGCGGTTAGATGGGTTGTAGCTGGTTCTCTGCCCAACGGTGTAAGTGTGCAATCTGAAAGAGTCTCGATTATGTGTGGTGGGGCTAGTTTGTGGGCCAGTACAACCACGGTTCTATCTGCAGCGATGGGTAGCACTGTATTTTGTGAAGAACGGGTTTTTGCTCCCATAGATACTACCATCACCCCCTCCAATTCAAATGACTGATAAACAAGAAAATAAATTGAAAGTACAGACATTGTATGATAGACAGATGTGGTAATTCCCATATATGTTGTCTAACCAAACAGGACAGCATGACACAATTTCACATATATGATGCCTAACTAAATAGGATAGCATGACACAGTTTCAGATATATGATGGATAACTTAACAGGATATAGTGGCATAATTCAACATATGATCTTATATTTACTAATCGGAGGCACCATACGAGGCTCCATGTTAATCCTATAAATTAAGAAGATTGTCCGTTTGATCACCATATATATTATCTACAGCCGTCGGATGAGCTACCTTAGGAGTCCTAGGTTATTTTCCCACATGCACCTCTTTTAGGAGAAAAAACTACTCCTTCTCACCTTAGGACTCCTAAGTCCTCCCACGTCTAGATCACATCTCCTTCTCACCTTAGGACTCCTAGGTTGTTGTCCCACGTCCATCTCTTTTATGGAAAAAAACGTCTCCCTTGCAAACTTCTTCTGCCGATCCGGCCGGCCGAGGTACAAAGCCCATTCTCACGTCAAGAAATTGTATCAATCTGATCATCTTTAATCACCAAAGGTCATTAGATTAAGTAAATTGTGTTTGACCTCTAATCTATCATGTGCACGTCCTAGCACCATGCATCCATTCTATCTGTAATTAGAAATCAAGAACCTTACCCTGGGCGCCTCTTCCCCTTGATTTCAATCTCCCAATATTCCTCTCTATAAAGTCAATGAAAACAAGATTCACGTGGACCTAATTCAATTGGATCATCTCCCCTGCATGTATCGTGTCTTGCTCTGTATGCCACCGAGGGACTAGAATTGACGGAGTAATGTGACTCATCTTTTCAAGGAGGCAGGAGTTTTCCAGTGTTGACGGAGCAATTGGCCAGATCTTTTCAAGGAGGCAGGAGTTTTCAAGTGTCGTTGGAGCGTCGAAGGCCACACTCAGCAAGGAAGAACCACCCCACACCTACGAAGAAGAAGCAGGTGTCCGGCCCGGCCGCCGGGGTGGATAAGCCAACTAAGTTAGGCCTCCCTTCGTGAGCTACCTAGGGTTTCCAATTCAATTGAGCATGTGTACATCACCTGCCAGACCGCTTGATGATGTCTCTGACGAGGGGACAAGGAAAAACTAACAAATTAACTATGGGATCTGTTCCTTGGTGATCACGAGAGGCGAAACTCATCGTCAAGCTTCCGAATATAGTATCTTCAGCATGCATCCCCTCTCCATGTCGTCTAGATCGACCTAAAAATAAGGCATTAACGATCGTGTTATTGTGCAGCCTTTTAATCTCCCCAGCTTTCAGTTTTTGATGCTGCTGCAATTTAGCTTTTCCTTTTGATCTGACAAATTTCTAATTTCTATTATGATTGATGCAGAGGAGGAGCCAATTTACTAATGGCAGATTCAAAGAGAGATGATGGCTGTTGTGGTGGTCGGGGAACTACGGTAGAAATTTATCCCATACATCCTCTCAAGCTCCTTGCACCAACGAACACTACACAATACAGCATGGATGAGTCGAGCGGACGGCGACGAACCACGACAGGATATTCTAGCTTTTCCTCTTGGTCCGGTTAATTTCCAAGACGATTGACGCCGAGGACGGAGCTGATGTACTGATGGCAGTTTCAAAGAGAGATCCTGGAAATTTCTCCCGCGTGTTCGATGGATCCCACAATGAAGCACCGGACCTGCAGCCACCCTGCAGCATGGTGAGGAAACCATGGTCACCGTGAAGACTCAAGAGTCACAAACTGAAGCGGAGTGTTCTGCAGCAGTTTGAAAGGTTAGGGTTTTTTAGGCTTGAAAAGGTGCATGGTAATTTAAACTGTACCTCACGTATGCAGCATGGTCAATGATAAAAGGAGGGTGCAACATCTATACCCGTGGAGTGCGATCTATCAATGCAAATTAAAGCCATACGACATTGACCAAAGCTAGCGGCGCCGGCCCGGCTGCGCAATATAATTCGCTGTGGCTTGGTTGCTCCGGCCTGTTACTTACGATCGGTAATACTTGAAAACGAAAAAAATTAGCCGTTTGATCTTTGAATTAATTATCTACAACCGTCGGATGCTTGCCTCAAGGAGTCCTCAGCTCCTGTCTCACGTTCTATCAAAAAAAAAAAAGATCCTGTCCCACGTTAATATGCCTCAACGAGTTTGTTCAAAAAAAAAAAAAACATGCCTCAAGGAGTCCTCAAGGCCAGTGGCGAATCTAGGAGAAAAATGGAGGGTAGGCTCAAACTAAGCCCTCTTCTTCCTTTTCACTTTTTCCCTAACGACCCGTGGCCGAGCCAAGAATTGAGCTAAGGTCTAAATTTTGTAAGGCACAATGCAAGTCTACTCAACGAAACAAACGGTTCACGAAAAAGTTTCATGAAACACAAATGCGAGAAAGTATTAACATCGGCTCATGTCTTCCGCACAACCGCGCTTGCATCTACCATTGTCATCCCAAAATTCCAAGCAAGGCGTAGACTATGTGAATGGATAAATCTAAATCTTTAGCACAAAATGTGATAATGGTTGTAGCTTTCGATAAGATTGTAGTATACCACTAAATTGCAGTTAATCTAATAACACGAGGTTGTCAAGGTAGATGACATCCGTGATTTTTTTAAAGCATGAAACCGTAGCATAAGCAACTTGTATCCAAATTTTGCAAATAGCTCACGCTCACATAGTAGACCATCATATCATTGAGCCAATCAACACAACGCAAATTCTAAAAAGAAAAGGCCAAAAGGGGGGTTTCTAGTTCTTGCCGCTTGTGCTATGATCTAGTCGACTTTCTCTTCAGCATGCATCGGCAACCGGCGTCGGCTGGCTCAACACGTACGTGCGCGGACACGGACATGCGGCGGCACGGACGTAGACGTGAGAAGACGGGATTGCTGCTGCAACTGCCGATGCGAGAGAAAGCGTACAGAGGAGAAAATTGGATATTTACCACTTTAAACATCGGGCTTCGCAAGAATGCCACTCTTAAGATGGGTTTCTCAAAAATGCCATGCAGATCGTGGACCTCTTGATTATCATGCCATTTCCTCCCTTTTTCAGTTTTTCCTTTAGTTTTTTCATTTACCTACACACGAAAGGACCAAAGTGCCCTTGTCTCTCCAAACCTCATCTGGTTCGTGCGTGACTCGATTGGGTCACGGATGGACTCCGATGCTGTTTGATTGCTCGCCGCTGTAGCTCGGCCATGCATGCGCGTGCCGCTGAAGCTCGCTGCTGTCAGCTCGCCCAGGCCTGCTCGCCGCCGTACCTCGCCCTCGCCTACTTGCCAACACTCTCGCCCACCCTGCATGCGCCGTGGCTGCTCGCACAGTGATGAGCTGAATTGTCCGGCCAAAGGGCGACTGCCTACTTAGGACAAGCTCCACCTCTTGCTCCCTCTCGATACCAACGGCGCTAGTCCGCTGGAGCCGGTGGTCGACGTGTGCTGGCTATGGGCGGCAGATCGGCGGGAGCTGGTGCCCAGCCTCCGCTTGCTCCTACACCAACGCGGCAGGATGGACAGGGTCGACGTGAGCATTAAAGATCAAGCAAACAAGGACCGGGTTCCATGCCAGCGTTGCGGCATCGTGGTCCGTGGCGTCCAGGGAATACGCAGCACGGCGACGTCGAGGTGATTGGCAGCGGGGATCAATGGCACCTACTTCCAGGCGATCGGTGTTGGCGGCGGCATGCAGGCTATATGTGCCTGCGCGACTTGTTATCGGCCGTTTTCTAGGCTGGGCGGTGATGCATGAGGCAGCACAACAACTTGACTGCCTATACGATGCAATCAGGTACGTGTACGCATCTAGGGGTTGTACGCATCTAGGGGTAGTCTGGTCCTTTCAGGTGCAGATAAATGGAAAAACTAAAGGAAAAACTGGAAAAGGAGGAAATGGCATGGTAATCAAGAGGCCCACGATCTGGATGGCATTTTTGAGAAACCCATCTTGAAAGTGGCATTCTTGCGAAGCCCGATGTTTAAAGTGGTAAATATCCAATTTTCTCGCGTACAGAGGGATTTTTTTCGTTCAGTCACTAGTGCTGGGGTAATGCAGCAGTCTATCTGGGCATTACAATAGGCCCGCTAAGCCACTAAGGCCCAAGGGCCAAGGCCCCATACCGGTTCATCCCTGCCCTGTGTTTCCTATGCTAGCGCAGCTACGGCGGACAACGAACAGACCTTCTCCAGTTCTCCATCCAAATCCATGGCGGTGCGTACATGTATAGAGAAAAATTGCAACTTTGGAGGGCAGGCTCAAGCCCGTTAAAGCCTGCCCCCTAGATTCGCCACTGCTCAAGGCCTGTCCCAAGTTCTATTAAAAATTTCCTGTCCCACGTTAACGCATCTTCATCAGCAGAAAAGAAAGAACCCATCTACCGGAGTCTCCTTCCTCCCTCCCATGCACCACCTAAAAAATCCCACCAACGCACAAAGCATCCGTTCCTCCTTCTCTCATCACAAAGCAGGCAAGAAATCCATTACCCATGAATCTGTACTATGTTGTTCTACAGCCTGTTAAATCAGCAGCACAGTTTGTGACTCCGGGGAACGAGGGGCACCAGCGGTGGCGATTTGCATCTTCTCCAGTGTAAGTACACAATCTTTGCAGTAGCTTTTTATCCTTTGAATCTCCTTGCCTTCCCAATTCTAAAGACGTACCAGTCCAACGTCTTCAGTTCATGAATTTATTCTAGGATGGTTTATGTACGTTGTGGACAAGGGGCAGCAATAGCTATTTAATGTGGATCAGGTCGATACCACTATTGGTGAGTGGTGATGCTGCAGCTAAGTCAAAAACTGCAGCCTGTAGACTAGCGGCAAAGTTGTTCACATCCTCGACACCAATAATCGTAGACGGGAACTACAGAGATCTATCAGATGTTACCAACCAAGAAATATAATTCATTAGATTGGAGATTAGTTATACAGAGTCCCAGACGATCGATCCATGTACGTAATGCGGCAAGTCTTCTTCCTTTGCAAATCCCGTCCTAGCTTCTGCTCTCCTTGGCATGTCCCGCAGCTGCAGTCATCTTCTTCCCTCGCCTAGCACATCACCAAGAGTTCTCCATTCTTTTGTCAAATTTCGCCGCATGTCTATGACCTGTGTGTTGTGGTACCAGAAATATGCTATACGTTGCATGTAGGATGATTAAGAAAATGAAGTGATAGATCAGTTATGTCGGCAACACTGCGTTGCTCTCCCTGCTCCATGGCGTGGGTTTGCCATTTCCTACTCCACGTCGATAGCTCTCTCAATAACCAATGAAGATAGTATGGTGCCACTAAGTTATCGATTAATCTATACGTTCACATGGACTTAATAGCCAGATCCATGCGGGATTCGGAAGATGACACATGTATTATATAATGTATCATATTGTTTTGGGACTATATTAAAGTATGCACTTCACTAAATAAAAGATATTTTCTGGATGATGAAGATGTGAGACACAAGGGTAGACAAACTTTACTACTTTTGTATTCCTTCTAAAAGAATGCAGGCCACACAAAAATGGATCAAGAAACTTCTATCAAGCTCAGGTCTTCATAGTGGGATATAAAAGAGATTGTTTATGGATAACTAAATGCACAGTGTAGTTAGCATATCCTGGTGACTTTCAAAGTTTGTCGTTTTATTTTTCTTAAATTCACTGCCATATTCATCGTATTTTTATGTGATCGATCCGGAGGGTAAATTCCAACAGACACATGTCTTCTTTCTACTTATGTCAACACATATCTTTATTTGTGTAGCACAAACACTTAACAATAAGTGAGACGTATGTTCTAAAACTGACATGTCATGATATGCTATCAAGTTATTGGTGTAATTTTTGTAACAGATTAAATGTTCCAGTGAAGTTTTATATGAGTCAACCACTATAAATAAAGTATATTAGCTGTGTGTTGCATCTTGCATATTGGTTCTTTTCACACCATTGTAAGATGCTCTATTATAAATTGTGTGAGAAGTTTGTCGTTTTTTGCAAGCCTAATGGGGTTAAGCAACTAACGACTATATTTGAGGCTCTTGCAGCACACTACATTGCAACATTTAACGTAATAACTGAGATAGTACAATTTTTCATTGAATTACTCTCTCTGTTCCAAAATATAAGTCTATTAGAGATTTCAATAAGAACAACATACAGAGTATTTACGCTATTTTCTGATCTTAACAGATAGGAAGTCATCTCTATTCTTAGAGTTGGATATTGTTTTCCTTCTGAATTTGGGTATATAACTTAGTTATCTTCTTTGTGAGGGACTGGAAATCTACGTCATATTCTCTATTATAATGGTTCCACGCTGTGCATTCAGACAGTAGATTCGGCATGTGGTATCTTCATGACAACAAATATGCCACGCCATCAATACTGATATTCATTTGGTGAGTACCTACATATTCTATAATTCTAACACGTGACTATTCATGGATATAATAAATAGTATTAGTCAGGGATACTTGGTTCTTGAAAAATACTAGAGGTTTATAAAAACTTTTTAGTTGATTTCTTTTGCTATTAGAGTTTTATAAAAAACTTTTTACTTTATTGTTTTTTCTATTGAAGAATATTATAGTTTTGTTTTAGTTGATCATTGTCACATCCCTAGTTCTGGCCTGACCTATGCTTGCTTCCATGTGTGCATCATGTTTAAATTCAAATGAAATTTGAATTGAGGAATTTTCAAAAAGCCTCAGGAAACCTTTAAAAATAACCAACATTTAAATCTTCTCAAATGAGTCCAAGAAAATGTTCCTGTTATTCCATAGAAATATTGGTAAGAGGTAAAATTCAAGCCAATATTTTTGGAGTCACGGAGATAATTATTTTGGCCATTTGAATTAATCCAATAACTATTTGCTTTGGATTTATATTTAATATATATTAAATATGACTCAAATAATTCTGGAAGTTTGTGAGTGGCTTTGATATATTTTAGCAAGCCACATAAAAACCTACAGAATTTATAAAAAAAATGATTTAGTGTCTAAAACTAAATCAAAACAAACTGCAGAAAATAGAAAAGAGAAAGAAAGAGAGAGCAGAAGGACTACCTGGCGCTCACCTCTCAGCCCACCTGGCCCGGCACTGTGGCTGAGGCCTGGCCCCGCCCACCACCGCCGCTTCTCCCCCTGTCATCTTCCTCCCCCTCGCCCCGAAGCTGCTCGGTGGCGCGCGTAGGCCACGCGCCCCGGCCACCTCCTCCCTCCCAGCCTGCCTGGCTCCTCCTCGACGCCCCGGTGACGCCACGCACCTCCCCGACCCCCTCTCACTTCTCCCTCGCTCTCTGGACCTCCTTCCCCCTCGCTCCTCTGCTTCCCCCCCCCCCCATGACAGAGAGCCGCCGCCGACGTCGC